>NC_039271.1:13428026-13739455 GCF_003368295.1 Carassius auratus
TAATGATTTCTAAAGGATCATGTGACACTGAAGAACATTTTCTTTTAGATTACACTAATATTTTATAATACACTTATTTTACAAACAATAAACAATCTTACCAACCCCAAACTTTTGAACGATGGTGTATTTTTGCAAAATGATAATCCTACCTGTTCAGTGAGGTATCAAATATTTCCAAATCTGCTGTTCCTGTTTTGCTTCAAAAGTTGCAATGGTCTGTCAGAGATCTTTAAGACCTTGTGAATTTATAAATTGCTAAACTTATCTTGTCTGTAATTATTAACAGTAATCAAGATACCTCCTTTACATTTCCAGCCACATCTCCGCCTTATCCATGACCATTGTTCTTTCTGATAAAAACTTGGCAAAAGCCAACCGCTTATCGTTTGCTTCCTTTAATCCTTTCATACCTCACAAGACAAAATCTTTGGATATTTCAGATATAATGTGGGAAACATATTAGTTTGGATTTAGTTCCTTGTCTATTGTGTAAAAATAAAAAAGTTGGATTTTATAACTTTTTTTATTGAAATTAGTTCCCATTCATGATTCTGATTGGTCAAAACAGCATTTCAGTTGTTCTAAAGTAATTTATGTGCATTATCAGTTTGGACATGAAACACCTCTTCACCTAGTTACCGTGTGTGATGCATCCACAGAATGACGTTCTGTTATTGTTTACATATCATTTCCTGTTGCTTTATGAATTCATGTTTTAATAAACATTTGTCATTAACTTTTACTGAAGCAATAAGGAACGTACTGTATTGTGTAATGAGTAAGGTTGTTAGGTAGCGTTCCAAATGAAAAAATAATAAGAAATATGATAATTATACAAATATTTTTAGTAAGCAGGTGTTTAGCAGATGCTTTTATCTAAGTGACATATACTGTACACCTGATAAGTACAGTTTGTACAATCATACTTCCTGTTACCTAACCTGAACATCTAAGTCATATTAGGAAATTATGGAGTAAAGTATGCAAAACTACGCAGCATTTTTTGTTATCAATGACAACACACAATTTACTGTGATTGTGAGAGAGAAGTTCATTCTCATGTGATTGTCTGGAAGGCATTGCGCAAGGATGACTATAATTCTTTTTAGAAATTCTTTTATTATTTTACCAAATTACTTACAAATCCTTAACTGTGTATGATTAGTAAAGTCACGTTCCTACCATTTATCACTAGACTATTTTGGTATTCAGAAATTTCAGGTGGGGGTGTGTTTGTGTGTGAGCAAAAGTGTGTAAATGCATCAGTTAATAAATTTAATGAACCGTTATTCAACCTGTTTAAAATTTAGAAGACAATGAATTTAATTAAAACATTTCTGCAGAAGTAAATATTTGGTCATCATGTCCTTTAATCAAATTGGCGAATGAGAAGATCCAGTCTTTGCGTACGTCTGAACCTTCAGTTTTTATGATCAAATTAGTTTATGCTTCTGTTTTCTTTCGCTCCAGTAGCTTGCATCAGAACTTGCAGCTCTTTGATATAAGAGGTTTAAGACACTGTGAGAAAACATTGTAAATACTATTTCAGATAACTGCATAGATGTGCTCAAGCACAACCACTTTTTTTATCAGTAAAATGATAGCAGGAAAATATATGCTTGATATCTTATATTCTAGCATGGCAGTCTACATTAAAGAGCCACACAGATGGGAAATCAAAAATTACCTGTATTACAGTATATGATGTAGCTGTCCATCAGTGTAAACAATGTGCAAAGTAATTAAACCAAAAAGTACACGATTTATAAAGTTATTGGCTTCTAAAGTAAGGAGTCGACTCTGAATCGCTGAAACGAGTCGTTATAGATTTCAAATCTTTTGCCCATCTCTATGTACGTCACTAGGAGCACTTTGCATAATAATCTCCGCCTACCGTCTTGGGAGAAACGAAGCTCTGACCTGCCCCATCCCCCACACAGACGCTCTGGTTAGTGGTTGGTGTGATAGCATCATGTCGAGGAGACAGTGTGGTTTTTAATTGTAAAGGCAAGTTTGTTTTATTTTCACTGCCAAAGAATGAAGATCAGAAGAACCATTGGCTAAAATTCATTTTTACCATTTGTTGTGTTCACAAAATTTCACTGATGACTGCTTTTCTAATCTCGGTGAGTACAAGGCGGGATTTTCAAATCGTTTGGCCATAAAAGAGGGTTCATTACCAACTTTATTTAGACCAACGAGCATCTTCGAATCACAACGCAAAGTATGATTATGAAGTTATGTGTCTGTTTTCTCCCGAGTGTCTTATCAGTATGTGTGCTGTCTACAGCCTGTCTGTGCTGATCTTCATTTACAAACACGTCATTAAAAAGAAGTGTAACTCTATGAATACTCAACGAAGATACATGAGAGAGATATCTATAGAAAGCTTGACATGTCTTCTTTAAAACTAAACAAGTGCTGCTAACAGATATTCTGTGATAAAGTAATCCATATGAAAACAACGCTATGTCTGTTTTTCACGTCTCCCTTCATTATATCTAATGTGACCACACCCCCGCGCTGAATGCGATTCAAACTGAAGCGCGCGGCTTGAATACACCCACACAGAAGAAAAAGCAGCAAGACTGTTCAAGTTTTTTATTTTACTGTTTTCTTCGCGGTGAGAGGAATAAGACATAATTCACGCCAAAAAGATGCTAACGCATTGTTTACCATGAAGTTGTGTGCGGAACATCCAATCAAAACTATGTCAGTTGACCGATCAGGACACAGTATGCTACCGAAAGGTGGGGTTTAAGGAAACTGAATCTTTTGAACAGCTTCGCGCGAACCGTTTGGGGATCTCTGAGAATTGAGGTCATTTTAAAATGATATTTTGACAAAATGACAATTTTTTATCCTTGGATGGATTTAAACCTAATGTACAGGACTTATAAACAGTGATAGGAAGCTTAGAATTTTCATCTTACTGGCTCTTTAATATCCTTGTTGCCCACACTGACAGTAGGCAATTATACAAGAAAGATAACTAATATAAATGCGAATTAATTTTAGACCGTAATGTAAACTACTGTACAAAAGTTTTTTATGTTTTTGAAAGAAGTCTCTAATGCTCACCAAGTCAGCATTTATTTGATCAAAAATATTAAATAGTTATTATGCGAATCAATATGGTGTTCTGGGTCTATGACTCATGAATGAAAATCATTGTAAAAACAAACAAAACAAAAAAAGCATTGTAGTGTATAATACAGTAAAATAATTTAATGCATTAGACACAGTAACAACAGACATGTACATGTGTATAGTACCGTTTTTAATCATATTTACTTTATAGAAATATGATACATATTTTAAATACATTTCAAGGTCATTATTTTGTCCTTGTATCATTATCATTAGATTATCTATGTGTCATCACTGAGGGGGAAAAATATGTCTTTGTATATCAGTACACTAGACAGATTTTTACAGCATAGACTTTATACCTACAGCCATAATAACTATCAAGATGATCTCCATGATATCTTTGCAGATAAGACGTCGGTCCTCAGCGCAGTAATTAATCAATCGGTTTTAACTTTCACTGATGTCATCCCGACACATATTACAACATAAGTCTTGCATTAACGTTTATTAGGAAAGGTGTGTCATTGAAATAGTAGTGACCTGCTGTTCTGTTTTTAAGCCTGAATCATGTGTTACTGTTTGATAGTTTCTTACTGTGTCTGTATTCTCGTGCTAAGTTAAAGTAATATTAAAGATCAGAGAAAAGCAACAGAACAGAAATTAAACAAGTGCTGTTTTGATTTGCTTGCAATTTGTTTAATCTCAGACAAACGGCAAGGAAAATGTCAGACATTTTAATGAGATGATGGTCTGAATAGATACATTTCTTCATGTTTAACACGGTTTATCAAAATTAAACTTGTGCCATTCAGTCCATGTCTGTTTGCTTTGAGGTAATTTGCTCCTAAATGCTGACAAAATTCACTTTTAAACTTTAGTCTTTCTTTTCCAGAAAAACAGACGAAAATAATGTTAACTCCTGCACTATAAATGTTTTGTCCAATCAGATTGTCTGTAAAATTAAAATGACACACCCCTAATACCACCTGCCTCTGACTAGCAACAATAGCATGTGATGTGCCACAATTCCCTGTTGTAATAGGAAATGCATAAACACGGGGGAAAAAAGTTGTGCCCTGTTAATTCTGCTTGAGTCTCTTGGTTTGACATTACTCATAAAAATAATTCATTAATTAATGACAGACCTTTTTTAGTTTCTGACTATAGTGATATCCAATCTAAGAACAAATCTGTGTCAGCACAGCAGACAAAAAAAAGCTGGGCCTCCATACTGATGAATTTGGAGTCTTGTATTTGCCTAAAAAATGAGGCAGTAAAAATGAAAACACCACATGCTCTTTAACCTTTGCATTTGGTGGTTCTTATCTAGTTCAGATGTGGAAGTCTTCGTTAGCTCCACTTTCAGTCCTCCCAGGATGTCTCCTGACCCAAAATCAGCAAATGAATAGGAAGACAATGAATGTCTTTCCCAGTGATTCTTAAAAAAGGGAGTGTTTCCTGAGTTTGAAAGTCTAAAAATAGCCTAGACATGAAGGAGAAACACTTGTTTGATTTGTTGATTTGAGTTATTTGATAACATTATATTAACTGAAGTCATAAAATAAAAAGATATGGGATGCTCACCAAGTGCTGGATGTCACAGGTCTCTATCAGGTCCTCATCTTCTCTTTGTTGTCTTGCAACTGTGAAATCTAAAGAAAGAATATACAGTGTGTACACTGCACATTTTGGGGAATTTTAATGTGCACAGAATGCTAGTTTTTTAAACATTTTGAAAGGAGTCTTAGGCTCACCAAGGCTATGTGCATTTGGTCAAAAATACAGTAAAACCAGTAATATTCTGAAACGTCATTGATTCGTGTAATGGCAAAGTTGTATTTTCAGCCGCCATTATTCCAGTCTTCAGTGTCACATAATTCTTCAGAAATCATTCTAATATGCCAATAGGTGCTCAAGAAACATTTCATATTATCACTATACAGTATTGTTCAAAATAATAGCAGTACAATGTGACTAACCAGAATAATCAAGGTTTTTTGTATATTTTTTTATTGCTACGTGGCAAACAAGTTACCAGTAGGTTCAGTAGATTGTCAGAAAACAAATGAGACCCAGCATTCATGATATGCACGCTCTTAAGGCTGTGCAATTGGGCAATTAGTTGAATTAGTTGAAAGGGGTGTGTTCAAAAAAATAGCAGTGTGGCATTCAATCATTGAAGTCATCAATTTTGTGAAGAAACAGGTGTGAATCAGGTGGCCCCTATTTAAGGATGAAGCCAACACTTGTTGAACATGCATTTGAAAGCTGAGGAAAATGGGTCGTTCAAGACATTGTTCAGAAGAACAGCGTACTTTGATTAAAAAGTTGATTAGAGAGGGGAAAACCTATAAAGAGGTGCAAAAAATGATAGGCTGTTCAGCTAAAATGATCTCCAATGCCTTAAAATGGAGAGCAAAACCAGAGACGTGGAAGAAAACGGAAGACAACCATCAAAATGGATAGAAGAATAACCAGAATGGCAAAGGCTCAGCCAATGATCACCTCCAGGATGATCAAAGACAGTCTGGAGTTACCTGTAAGTACTGTGACAGTTAGAAGACGTCTGTGTGAAGCTAATCTATTTTCAAGAATCCCCCGCAAAGTCCCTCTGTTAAAAAAAAGGCATGTGCAGAAGAGGTTACAATTTGCCAAAGAACACATCAACTGGCCTAAAGAGAAATGGAGGAACATTTTGTGGACTGATGAGAGTAAAATTGTTCTTTTTGGGTCCAAGGGCCACAGGCAGTTTGTGAGACGACCCCCAAACTCTGAATTCAAGCCACAGTACACAGTGAAGACAGTGAAGCATGGAGGTGCAAGCATCATGATATGGGCATGTTTCTCCTACTATGGTGTTGGGCCTATTTATCGCATACCAGGGATCATGGATCAGTTTGCATATGTTAAAATACTTGAAGAGGTCATGTTGCCCTATGCTGAAGAGGACATGCCCTTGAAATGGTTGTTTCAACAAGACAATGACCCAAAACACACTAGTAAACGGGCAAAGTCTTGGTTCCAAACCAACAAAATTAATGTTATGGAGTGGCCAGACAATCTCCAGACCTTAATCCAATTGAGAACTTGTGGGGTGATATCAAAAATGCTGTTTCTGAAGCAAAACCAAGAAATGTGAATGAATTGTGGAATGTTGTTAAAGAATCATGGAGTGGAATAACAGCTGAGAGGTGCCACAAGTTGGTTGACTCCATGCCACACAGATGTCAAGCAGTTTTAAAAAACTGTGGTCATACAACTAAATATTAGTTTAGTGATTCACAGGATTGCTAAATCCCAGAAAAAAAAATGTTTGTACAAAATAGTTTTGAGTTTGTACAGTCAAAGGTAGACACTGCTATTTTTTTGAACACACCCCTTTCAACTAATTGCCCAATTGCACAGCCTTAAGAGCGTGCATATCATGAATGCTGGGTCTTGTTTGTTTTCTGACAATCTACTGAACCTACTGGTAACTTGTTTGTCACGTAGCAATAAAAAATATACTAAAAACCTTGATTATTCTGGTTAGTCACATTGTACTGCTATTATTTTGAACAATACTGTATATATATGGTGTTCCTGTAGCTCAAGTGGTAGAGCATTGCCTTTATCAAATGCAAGGTTGGGGTTCGATTCCCCAGGAACACATGATAAGTAAAAATTGATAGCCTGAATGCACTGTAAGTCGCTTTGGATAGAAGCTTCTGCTAAATGCATAAATTAAAGTACATTTTAATTTTAATTTATAGATAAATTTTAATATATATATATTTTTCCTCATTGAGCAATATCAACATTTTGCTCAAAGGAGTGCCAAACACTCCTTTTACTTATATCTTGTTTATCTTGTATCTTTGATTATCAGGATTTACAGTCCCCCAGATTATCAGGCTCAATAAACCAACAAGAAGTTTATCAGTCACCTTCCAAATTTATGTTATCATTGAGCAGCTTCATTATGAGACCGCTGACACATGGAACTATTATAATTTTACCTTCTCAGCTAATGGATCCTCTTCATTTCCAGTGGAGGTTTTCAGCTGGATGAATAGAATGGCGTCATGGGCTGAGAGGAAGAGATTGTCTCAAATAACCTCTTCATCAAAGAACGACAGGGCCTTCGTTCTCCTGACAAGCTCACCTGTGACATGAGGACCCCTTAGGTTATTCACCGTGTCCTAACCTGCCATTATCAAACTGGAGATTGGAGTAACAGCTTGTTGCAACATACTGTTATAGAGTCAGGCCTTACCATCACAGCCTGCGATGTAGACACTAAGCCCAATATGTATGATTTCCTTCACAGTCTGTGAAGATGGGAAATGACAGTTAGCTACTACTTAGTTTTTTATTCATTACTTAGCCTCACATCATTCCAAACCACTCTTATTTGAAACACACAAGAAGATATTTTGAACATTGGACCCCATTGACTTTCACTGTATGTACAATGACACTTTTTTCAAAATATCATCTTTTGTGTTCTGTGGAAGACGAAAAATGTCATACAGATTTGCAATGATAAAAAGGTCACCATCATATTGTAGTTATGCATTTTTGCAGTGGAACGATGACTCAGCAAAGGGCAATAAAGATAACGCATCAGTTTGAGGGACTTGGCTGCTACCACGTCCAGGAATGAAACGGCAGAGAAGTCTGTAAAAATGGACCCTGGGTACTGACATACTGACGGGCAGCTCTTTATCAAAGGCTTTGTTTTTCTACTCCCAATGAGGCCACTGGTACCAAACCATCCTGTGAAGGACGGCAGATACGGAAAAGACCAGAACTTTTATCCAGTAACTTTCCTGCACTGATGTTCGTGACAGTGCAGTGCTAGCCACAAAGCTTGAGAAAATGTTGCTGATGCCAAAAGCTATCAGCTCTTAAGGCGATTGAAAGGGTAGTAAACCAGATCAGGCTGTTTATATTTAATCTATATAAATTAAACCCCAGCAATGCAGTCAATACACTTCTTCTTATATACTAAACAACAACAGCAATTTAAACTTTTCCTCTCTCTTTGGAGTGTTACAAGCTCTTGGTGCTGTAAGGTAAAGTAGCAAAGACTAAAGTCTCAAATCCAAAGATATATTCTTAAACAAAGTTAAGACTTTACCACGCCACCCTGAAATGGCTTGTTCAAACATGCCCCCACATGTCTACATCACTATGTGGAAATATTTGTGACGTGGTTTCAGTAACCACAGTTAGTGTTGAAGCAGCCATGACAGGAAGACGCTGTGTCTAGAAAAGCAAAAGTAGATGCATTTAGGAATCTTTAAGATTACTTAACAGCAGAACAGCAACGCATTTTATGGACGACCGTTTCGTGGACCTTGTAGAGGAGGTAATTCTGACTTTGCTATGACAGTCTGGCACTTCTTAATCAGCTATTTCAAGTATTTGCTATTGACTGGTCAAATGTGGAGTTTTGCGGTGGTCTGCTCTTTGATGTGTTAAGCGTGCAAGTTGTCTCAGTGCAATTTATTTGAAAGAAGAAGCTCGTGATTATGGAAAGGGGCATTATATTTCCAATGTGTGCTTGAGGTGATCAGCCAATCACAATGCACTGGGTCATTTGGCCTATCAGAGCAGACTGCTCTTGTCGGAAGGAGGGACTTTGTAGAAACTACACGTTTGAGAGAGGTGGGGCATAGAGGACCTACAATAACGTATGGTATTTGAAAAAAAATGTGTTTTTTAAGCATTAAAGCATATCAATATATTCTATCACCCCAAATACACAAAATAATGATCTTTAAAAGAGCATCATATTACCACTTTAAAGTGCAAAGAAAACGAAACAGAACAAAGCAAAAATGAAGCAACGTGCCAAACACAAAATTAAACAAAAAATGAAACGAATGTAGTCTGGTATCAAAATAACAGTCGCTGTTGCAAGCTTAGATTCCTTAAAAATTTGTATGCAAATACATTTTGAACAAAACCCTAAGCAGAATCTTTAAAGACAGAACAAAACTGTAGCTGTGCCCTAAAGATTTATGCTTCTATACCTAGTTTACAAAAAAATAACAGCTGCTGTTGCAAACTCAAATTCATTATCTTCTGTCAGGTGAAAGTGACCTTAAAAGGCTAAGTAGTTCTTTTCAATCAGTGGGAGAGTGCTGATCTGAGCCTTTTTATACTTAACACTAAAATAAGCACCACTGCTCTTTTTATTTCCCCAGTACTTGTTTATAACACCCACATTTCTTGCAAGAAACTAAAGTTGTAGTTTTTAAATGTTTTTGCCACTGACAAAACACAAAATGAATTGTGTTCAGCACAAGCCTTTTAGGTGTTATTTTCCCATGCTGATTTAATGATTGGACAAAACATATTCTGAGTGTCAGACACTTTTTTTTTTTTCTCACAATTTTCGTATTCCTGGTTGCCATCGACTGTGTAATCATGTTTGTTGCATTGACTTTTGCCACTGAGACTGATACTGCATAACCAACCACTACTGTGGGAAAACCAGAGCCCATCATATTCACTATTGGTGCTATATTTGGTCTTTGTGGTGGTGTAAACCTGCGGAAACACAAGCAGATATATAGTTACTACGGAGTCACATACCAGTTTTGTACTTGTACCATGAGTGTTTTATGCTATCATCTCTGATACATGCAGGTTCTGTGCTGGCTTACTATAATTTTTTCCATAATACTGATTTATGTTGTTATTGGATAAGGCTTTCAAACGGTCTGTAAATGTCATTGTTCTAGAGATAACATTTCTGTTGAAAATCATTATGTCATGTCGGGGATCTGGAAGGAGGACCCAACAGTGTGAGTAACATGGGTTTATTGACAGAACAGACTGATACAAGAGGGTTGTGAAATGCACAAGTGATACTACAACAGGAACACAGTAAACAGAGACCATTAGGGAAGGCCACTGGAACAGCTTCAGACATCAACTGGCAGAATACTATAGCTGCAGATGGGGCGACAAGACCAGGCTGTTATTAGGGAAGGCCACTGGAATAGCGTCAGACATCAACTGGCAGAATACCATAGCTGCAGATGGGGTGGCAAGACCCAAACAAGGCACCATAGAGCAGAGCTCAGATACTCGTTGACCGCCGACTCTGAAGCAGACCAAGTGCCAAGCAGGTAAAGCCAGTGCCAGGACTCACAGGAACTCTTAACACAAAGAGACACGACAAGGCTCCACAGGAACATAATTACCCCAGAATAAAGGGGATAAATAAGAGAAAGAACTGATAACCAGTAACCAACACACTAACTTAAATAAAATACAAAGCCAAAGATCAGGATACAATAAGAATCTTACGAGTAAAAACACAAAAACAGGAATAAACTAATTGCTAAGACAAGGAGCTGGAAAAGAACCTGGAACTACAAAGGACTAGAAAAAAAAAGGGTACAAGACCAACCAGGTAGGAAGACACGGACATATACTCAGCAACATCCACAGAGAAAGACCACAAACTGGCAATGACAATAGGGCAAGGGGCACTATAAATGGGAAGGAAAACAAACGAGGGACAGGTGAGCAAAATTAGACAAACAAGGCAAACAAAAGGGTGTGGTAAAGAGGAAACGAGGAGGGCCTAAGGAACAACAATCTCCATTAATCTTTCATCTGTCACTGTCTCATTCACACCTGTAATGTTCACTGAATGCAGAAAATGCTCGTCGGGAGCTAAGGTCAAAACTACAGAGCCCACCATCAGACAGGTGACAGGGAATGGACCTAAATGAGAAATATATACAAATATGAGAACAACAAGAAAGCGCTGCATTTTTATTCAATATTTAAACATTTTCTATATGCATAATATAATTGCACGTATTACTATATTTGTATACAACACTGGGTAGAATACTGTGTACATAAACCACAAAGTGTACAAAGTTATATTATCATTTAATTTTTAATGAATCATTATTTAATTGCATTTCTACAAATCAAGACATTTTCTACAGAAAAATGGATTAAATGACCAAAATAAATATACACAAGATAATAACCGCATGCCATTTTTATTGACTAAAACATGCATTTACCATTACATACTATATATTGCATACTGTTTCACATAAAATAGTAAGTAGTGTAAGTAGTAGAGATGGGTTACACTGGTGCCGTAACCCGGATGGGAGTGAGGTTTTGGGGGTAAGTGGAACGAGTAAGTGCTGTGCAGGTAAAACCTCACTCCCCGATCTCAAGAGATGCACTAGCGACAGACGCCGAGCGAGTGCGAGGTGTTGCAGTGAGGACCCGGGAGAGAGGGGTTACACTTATTTGATACCAATAGAAATGTATTTATTAATAAAGCCATAGACCTACCCACAAAGATGTGTCCAGATGTGCCCAACAAAGTACGTGAGAAATGAAAATTCATAGACTGGTGCTACAGAGCAAAGCATATGCCACACATGTAAAACAAATTCAAATAATGACCTTATCTGTGGCATTATGCCGATACTAGTTTATGGGGTTTTCACAGTTCACAGATTGCATCTTACCCCGTAAACAGCTGTGGTGACCCCAGAAACGACATCACCGGGTAACCATTGCTTGACTGGGTATTTAGGGAGCCAATCCAAGATTGGCAGAAGCCCTTTTATCTTCATTAATTTTACATGAATGAATATGAAGATGAAATCACTAGATGATGGGCTATATACTCACCCTCTGGTTCTGCTCAGCCATTCTCGTAAACTCTGGATCTCTCGGGCTTGTCTCTCATGAACCGATTTTGAGTAGATACATCGTGATACGTGGTAATCGTTTCCATGAAAACACTAATCCATCATACTGCTTGATTGTTTGTCTGTAAAATCTGCTTGCATGTTGTATTTTATCTGTAAGAAAAACGAAAAGCAAATTGATTAGATTTCAGATTCATTTTGAGTTGCCATTCCATTTCCAATGAAAATTTAAGTACAAAATCTGGTTGTACATAAATCAGTCTTGATTATAAACTGTTGTAGATTTTCTACTGTCACAGATTCATTTTCTTTCTCTCTTCTTCAGGGTGAATTAATAAGTGAAAACTTATAATCTAAAGTCCTGCCTCCCCTGTGTCAGAATAATTTTGATCGAACAGACCAAAAGAGCCGTTATACCTTTCAATAGACCAGCTCTTCCAGGTCTCCACTAAGATCACTTAAGCCACTGACATCAGAAACCCTTGCAAAAGTTGGGAGGGGATCCAATCTCCCTCTCTACCACTCTTTCCCTCACATTTGAGAACCATAAGTACAAAAGCATTGCAAAATCTTATTCAAGTGTATTTTAATAAATTAATTTCTAGTCTATCATGGTTTATGCAAAAATACTAATTGATTATGAAGTCTTACCAGTTAAGTTTTGAGTTAAAAGTGAAAGTGAAAAAGTGAAATTCAGGGTTCATCCATGGCATGCATCCTCTTAAATGCACTTATATCCATGAGTATAAGGTCGGCTCTCTTAATAGGGCCAGCATCTCTTTCTTTTGTATTTATAAGCAGCATTGGAATGTGGTAGGTGTATCAGCGTTAAGCACCATAGGAAGCATGGGGAATTAGATCAGAGCCCCACAGCATGCATCCTTGCCAAGGGTGACTGTCCTCGCAATCTTGTTGGAAAAGCATGTGTGCCTGTCTGATAGTAAATTAGTGTGTTTGTGACAGAGAGGGAGTGCTTTGGCAACACAAAATGTATTTTTGCCATGCCAATAAAGCTATTTGAATTGAACTGAAAGGGAATGAGGGGTGTGACTGAACACACAAATAATGATATGATCTAGCCTTCTGGAATGTCTAGATATGGCCATCTCTCCTCAGAACATTAGCCAGTTCTTGAATACATTGTGTCTGATGATCTGTCAGTTTCATAATTTATCAAAAATGCACTAATTTTTTAGTGAGGAATGATTTTAACATCAAACTCTTTTTTGCATAATAATTTTTCCGAGTTTCTTCTCTTTCTTTCTTAGTGAGCTTGTGACATAATCATGATTGGTAGCAAAATAAAACCTTGAAAGGTACTCTAACAGTGAGGCATGTACAATGGAAGTGATTGGGGCCAATCTTTGGAAGATTTAAAAGTAGAAATGTGAAGTGTATACTTTTATAACAGCACATATTAATTATTCTGTTAAAAATTGTGTAGTTACATTACATTACATTTAATCATTTAGCAGATGCTTTTATCCAAAGTGACTTTCAAATGAGGACAATGGAAGCAATCAAAATCAGCAAAAGAGCAAAGACATACAAGTGCTATAAGTCTTTTAGCTTAACTCACTACACATAGCAAGGGCTTTTAATATATATATATATATATATATATATATATATATATATATATATATATATATATATATATATATATATATAATAAAAAGAAAACAGATATAATTAAATTTTTGTTAATTGAATAATACATTTAATAAAACAGATATAATACAAAAGTTTTTAGCCGAATCTGTGAAGTCTGTGAAAGGTACTTTGTGCTTCTTTGGGATGGCGCTATAAAGTGATGTTCACTTGCAGAACGCAAGTTTCTAGAGGGCACATAAGTCTGAAGTTATTAATTTAGGTAAAGGGGTGCAGAGTCAGTGGTGGTTTTGTAGGCAAACATTAATGCCTTGAATTTTATGCGAGCAGCTATTGGTAGCCAGTGCAAATTGGGTGTGACGTGCACACAGAGGTGTGACGTGCATTATTTTCGGCTCATTAGAAATTAATCTTGCTGCATAATTCTGGATTAATTGTAATGTAAAGGTTTGATAGAACTGGCTGGAAGACCTGCAAAGAGAGCATTGCAATAGTCCAGCCTGGACAGAACAAGAGCTTGAACAAGGAGGCTGTGCAGCATGTTCCGAAAGAAAGGGCCTGATCTTATTGATGTTCAATAAAGCAAATCTCCATGATGGACAGTTTTAGCAATGTGGTCATAGAAAGTCAGCTGATCATCAATCATAACTCCAAGGTTTCTTGAACAAGGAGGTTGTGCAGCATGTTCCGAAAGAAAGGGCCTGATCTTCTTGATGTTGAAAAAAGCTAATCTGCAGGACTGGACAGTTTTAGCAATATGGTCTGAGAAGTCACCTGATCATCAATCATAATGCCAAGGTTTCTGGCTGTTTTTGAAGGAGTTATGGTTGATGTGCCTAACTGGATGGTGAAATTGTGATGAAACGATGGGTTTGATGAAAGCACAAGCACTTCTGTCTTGGTGATGGTTCTTCATCCAGCAAGAAACATCTGTTAGACAAGCTGAGATGCGAGCAACTATCATCGGATCATCAGGATGAAATGAGAGGTAGAGTTGGGTGTCATCAGCATAGCAGTTGAATGAAAAGGGATGTTTCTGAATGACAGAACCTAATGATGCCATGTAGACCGACAAGAGAAATGGTCCAAGAACTGAACCTTGAGGCACCCCAGTAATTAGATGTTGCGACTTGGACACCTCACCTATCCAAGATACTTTGAAGGACCTGTCTGATAGGTAATTCTCAAACCACTGGAGTGCAGTTCCTGAGATGCCCTTTGCCAATAGATTTGACATGAAGATCCTGGAGGTGGTTATCTGTGTCAAAAGCATCGGACAGATACAGCAAGATAAGTATTGATGATTTGGAATCCACTCTTGGCAGTCTTAGGGCTTCAATAACTGAGAGCAAGGCAGTCTCGGTTGATTGTCCACTTCTGAAGCCAGATTGGTTGCTGTCAAGGAGGTTCTACTATGTGAGAAAGAGCATATATATATATAAATATATAAGGAAAATCCCAAATTCATCATCTCAGAAAATTAGAATATTGTGAAAAGGTTCAATATTGAAAACACCTACAGAATTATTGTTATCTACTGAACATCAGAGCAAGAAATGTTTAGTCAAAGTAAGTTAACTGTATGTGATTTTAATGTGATATTTGGCATTATTACATGATAGTGCTAGGCCTGAAGTATCTGATGTCACTTGATTTTATTATTTTAGATCTGGAAAAAGTTTCTGTACTATAAAGTGACATTTTATCCTTACACGTCTCTCACACGTGTTACATGTTGATTATGCAGTTTCCTCTCATATACTGGCCAAGATAATCTTGAAGAAGAAAAACTAATTTTTTTTTTTTTTTTACTTCTTAAAGTATCTGTAAGACTGACAAAACATGCAGAACTAACAGATTCACTTCCACCAAAGTTGCATGCATGAACCTTGGCCAGATATAGAAATGCTTCCACCCATTACTTCATCACCCACAGAACCCTTTGCCTACCTTAATTAACCTCACACACAAAAAAGAAAAAATTCACAAGTGACTCCTTTTGCAAGGTTATTTATACTTCGAGAAGAAATATCAGTATACAATTCTTGAGCAAAGTTACATTGTTATGCCACAAGTGTGTTTTTTCCACACAAGCGGATTATTGAATCATTCACTCAATCGATTCATTGAACAATACTGAATTGTACACGACTGAAACAAGTCTACAAATTCAATTTGCTATTTTGCATTGTGTTTAAAAGTAAAAAAAAAAAATAATAATTAACACATTTTTACACATGACGAAAGCAAATATCATATTTTATCACAGTTTTGACTGCTTTTGACTTTTTGACAATATTGATTTATATGGCGCACTGAAGGAATGAAATGCTGTGTTGGCTGATTCCTTCATTTTGTTTAAATAAAATGGTTCAGTACCAGTTTTTATAAATTATTATACATTTTATACATGTATTTCTTTAAAACACATTTGCAACACGTTTGAATGTTGTTATAGTTAGTCTTTGAAGGCAAAAAAGTATCAGTTCACTGAATGAAAAATGAGTCATGCATGTCATATGAGAAGGATTCCTTCACTTACAAGATTTGCTCAAACCAAAACACCACTTAGAATCACTTAGCATCACTGTTTTCGTTCTAGAATTGTATATTTAGCCATTGTAATTTGTAGCTATTATTATCATATAATAATGAAGTTTCACTTCCTTCTGAACGAAAGCCTACTAAATCAATTTAGAATAAATTCTTATTCTTCAACAAAACTCGCGGTCTACACTGAGGTTTTTAAGTTCACAAGTAGTAACCACTGCCCCCTCCCAACTGGTGCGTTTCATTCCAGGTTGTGTTTCAAAATCTATCGAGCTGTCTACCTAGACAGCATTTTGGGCATCATAGACGCCTTTCTAGTCCTAATAGCTGCGGTAAAAGCTCTGGTTGGAACGCTTTTACGACGCGCAGAATGTTGCATGCGCCCTTGTTACCCACAGTGCTGCCTAGGTAGTCAGCTCAGGAGGTTTTTAATCGCAACCAGCGTCTCAGTTCCGCAATGCGAAGCGGTATCTGTCTCGGAATGTCAGCAGGATGTGTCATTATTAGGCTACTGGCGTTATGGACCTAAAAAGCGAGCTGCTGAAGTCCATCTGGTACGCGTTCACGTCTCTGGATGTAGAGCAGAGCGGAAAAGTGTCCAAGTCGCAACTGAAGGTCAGACCACCTGTGTACCTTTGACTTGACTTGCGTGTCAGTGTGTTCAAGTGACGTTTTCTTTAACTCTACATTAAATGGTTTGCTCACTTATTTTAAAAGTACAATGTAATAACGTTTTCTACATTGGAGATGGGTAAATGTCATATTTCATTATCAAGAGATTGATATTGTTGCAAAGAAAGGAACAAAAGTCCAAATATCCATGCAATATCAAAACTTAACGCTCATACACACACACTTTACTTATCTATCTATATGGGGACATTCGTAACGATATATTGTTTTTATACTGAGGTAGTTATAAAATACTACTAACATAAACCTGACCAAAACCCTAACAGAAACAACACTCAGCATTTTTATAATTAATATATGTGTGTATATATATTTATGAAGCGTTCATATGCAAAATCCTCTAAGTGCCATCTGAAATTTGTTTGGGTTCAGTCATTTTACTCTAATGGCGTGTATATGTCCATAATTTTATGCAATTAATGTGAAATAGATGAACATAAATTTAGGAGCCTGATAAAAATGCTCATTTTAGAAGAAAATTCCAGAAGGCACTTAGAGGCTTTTGCATCTGAACTCTTATATATATACATACATACTACATACATTTATATATTTATATAATGTCAGATTTAGCTCACTATTGGTACTTATTTGACACCAAAATATTGTTAGGTGGGTACACACACAGCCTGATACAGTAATAAATGATCTCCGATAATCTAAAAGCTTATTTCTTATGGGTATCGAGAGGGCAACTGAATGGCATCACTGGTTGGTGAACCTGAAAATAATACAGCTTTGAGAGTCTTTCTCATGTTTAAACATGTCCCGGGTCGGCACTTTGATAAAAATTTAGGCATAAACAGACACACGTCTAGACTTGTTAGTTCCTACACAAAGCATTTTTTGCAAATGCCTGCAAGTTTCTGTGTGTAGAACTACTATTGTATATTATATAAAAGTCCTTCTACTGATTCTGTGTCATATAATATCAGCGCAGTGTCCCATGATCATATCAATAAAATGGCTATTAAATGCTATTCATTTTTCACAGCTAAAGTTAATGCCTTTTCAAAGAGTTAACTTAATTTTTCTGGGCCATTTTGGCCATTAATTCTAGCCATCCGGTTTCTAGGTGATTTTTTTAGTGGATGTTCTGTATAAAGTCAGTTCGCCTCTAGTTCACACAGATATCCTAGCATTGTAACCGCAAATTAACACTGAATATGGATATTTTCTCTACTGACTTTGACTAGAAAGTGTATTTGACTTATTTCGAACATTACATCTATTGTGGTATCATTTAAAAATATTTTGCTTTAAATATGTGCTTATGCTGTTTTTCAAAACAAATGTCATTCGGTCTGATATTTTGTTATCGAAGCCAACATTTTCAGGTTTGCACATCCTTTTGGGGTCACTTTAAGATAGCTCAGTTATATCTAACACACCAGGCTGTAGTTACACTTGCTCTCTTACCTCTTGTGTGTGGGGTCTTGATTATCTGTTATTGCGGCTATCACGATCTAAAACATAACGTGTGTGTGTCTTTCTTCACCAGGTTCTCTCACACAATCTCTATACAGTGCTGAATATTCCTCATGATCATGTGGTGTTAGAGGAGCACTTTAAGGACGATAATGATGGGCCCGTGTCCAACCAGGGGTACATGCCCTACCTCAACAAATACATTCTGGCAAAGGTCTAGTAACTCTCCAGAATTACAAAAAAAAAAAAAAAAAAAATACACTTGAATCTTTTCAAATATATCTTAAGTACATCTTTTTCTGTCATTTTATACTTCTATTATCTTTGAAATATGGTTTTAGTGTACTACCAAATGTACTGACATGCATTTATAGTGAACTACAATATGCTTGTAGAAACCTGTATGTCATGTATGTATATATATATATATATATATATATTTGTAATCACACATTTGTAATAATATAGCTGCGTTTTAGTACATTTAAAATATATTAACTTTAAATTTAGTGTCAAATAACACTGAAATTATAATCAAGTACTTTGCATGTTAGACACAACATCAAAATAAACGTACTTCTTTAAAGAATGATAACTGAAACTTAATAATTTAGAATGTAGTTTAATGTG
The DNA here is from genome assembly GCF_003368295.1 of Carassius auratus. NCBI lineage: Eukaryota > Metazoa > Chordata > Actinopteri > Cypriniformes > Cyprinidae > Carassius > Carassius auratus. The sequence continues at coordinate 13,446,725 of NC_039271.1, forward strand.
AACCCATTTTATTTGACGTTATAATAAAGTGCACTATTTAAAAGCATGCTAAGAAACAGTCATGAAGTCTTTTAAGTAGCGCATGTACTTTTTATTTCTTTGAAGTTAATGGAATTTTATTTCATATTCTAATCTGTAAGTGCAGTTATAATTTTAAGATTTAAAGTACACTCCAAGTGCAGGTGTGATATAAATGAGCGCGCTTCTTTTCCACGAGAGATTTCTCAACCTCATGTTGCTCCAAATCAAGTGACTGACTTTCTGCCATGAAACACAAACTGAGAAATTGTGTTCTAAGCAATTACAATGAATTCAGCTTGTTAGCATCAAAAAGCATGCAAAATGTTCTCTTAGAGTACAATATATGTTTTTTATGTTTCTGCTTTTGTGCTCCACATAAAGCCATACAGTCTATGATTAAATTATACTAATTAAATAATGAACTCATTTTAATAGAACACTGGGAAATGGTGGGTCAGGTGATGTTTCCTTGGCTGTTAATAGTGCTGTGTTCATTTACAGGCCACAGAGGGGACGTTCTGCAAGGAAACCTTTGATGATCTGTGCTGGACGATGACATCAAAGAAGAACTGCAAACCCATCATTCAACAGGGCCTGTGTTCAGCCAAAGACTGCTTCAAACTCTTCTGTCTGTTCAACCTGCTTTCTGAAGACCGTTACCCATTAGTCATCATTCAGCCGGAGGTGAGTGTGAGAGAAGGAGGGGCAGATGCAGATAAGCAGAGTAGCAAATAAGTTTTGCTGAAATGATACACATGAAACCAGACTCTGGCTGAAGTAATAATAATGATAAAAATAAAATTAAATAAATAAATCTCTTAAAATATGTATATAAAGATGAATAATATCAGACTAAAGCGTTCAGACACTGAACACCCCCTAATGCAGGTTAGACTTCCTCACTATTGGTTAGAGACAATTCTTATTTTTCCGAGCAGAGCAGTTTTACGAGGCTAAAGTGAGAGCTGACACTAAAAGCAAGACTCTAACCTTGAGAATCTCAAAGTTTGTTATTCAGGCAAAGTTGAAGTTGTATGAAGCTACACCACGGTGTTGCTTTTTAAGGAAGGAAGTGACACAAGAAATGGAACTACATATAGATGGGGTGATTTCCTGATGATAACACATGTCAAAAGTAGATTTTTATCAGGTAACCAAATCTGAGGATGTTGTAACATGCATTTCTTGCCATCTGTGTTCTCTCGTCTCATCCCCGTTGGGTGTTCTTTAGCATATAGCAAATGAAACTCCTCGAAAATACGCTTTATATGTCATGTTTTAAACATCTGTCATGTTTTTTTTTTGTTTTTTTTTTCAAGAAAATCAAACCTATGTTTACTAATAAATGCAATTTATTTACATTTATTTTATTTTATTAAAATAATAAAATAGTTTATTAAATTAAAATGTGTTTTATTTATTACCACCAAACTATATCGTTATTTTATTTCATTATTATTTTTTGCGTGACTCATCAATACACGTATATAATGTATAGCCTAAAACAAGTACAGTATGTGTAAGTATATATTGTCTATAGGAATCTTAACTTATATATAGTTAAGATACTTATTTTAACTTAGTGTAGTCTATAAGTATCTTAACCTGTTAACTGTCACCCCGTCCCGAATACGGGACGCCTACGTTGACTATACTATATTACAATCAAATCTAATCTAATCTTGACAAACTATAAAAATCGTTGGAAAGGTCTAAGACTCCCAAATATATATTTTACCAATATTTTTTGTTAAAAATTATGTAGGAAAAGTAATAGATTAATTTATGACAAGAGTGCACCCTCAGAAATCTACATTACAAAAGGAGTTTTGACCTTTGTTTAAAAAAAAAGACTTCCTCGTTGCCTTTTTCTCTATCACATTTTAGAAGTTATATATCACTTGAAAACATAAAATCTCAAAATTCATCCTTTAAAACCCATTTTAAAATCAGACATTGCATTACCATGTAAATGGCACATCAAAATCATGTTACAAAATGTTTTCAGTCATGAATTATAAAAATTTAGGTTTGTCTCATGCACATTCAAGTCTATCTTAAAAAACGTGAGTGACAGTTAAGGGGTTTTAATATAGATTTCAAATATCATGCTCTAAAAGCTCATAAGTTGCAGGGACTAATGTGGCAACCCAAAGTCATGAATGCTCTTTTGCTTCTGTTGATTCAGATAGAGTACCTGCTGACAAAAATCTCCAATGCAATGAGTCTGGAGTGGGATGGGTCTGCACTGGAGGAACTCTTGTCCCAGAATGCTGCTCTTCAGGACGGCATGTCAGTGTGGGAGTTCCTGGAACATTTGAGTGCTGGCCAGCTTTTGCATGTAGAGAGCAAGGAGACCTTCAGTCTCGCTGTGGACGATGTTTTTATGGAGATGTACCACGGCATTATCAAAAAGGTGACGATGATTCGTGTGCATGCTGTAACTTACACGCAACATCGTAGATTGGTTCTTCCTGCATTGTGAAACACATGGCATGTCATTAACACAATCATTTACAAAAAACTTTCAGTGCCATTCTATCTGTTTCCTGTTTGCTTCATCCATCAGGGCTACCTGTTAAAGAAGGGGCACGTTCGCAGGAACTGGCAGGAGCGCTGGTTTGTCTTAAAGCCTAGTAGCCTGATGTACTATGTCAACGAGGACCTGAAGGAAAAGAAAGGAGAGGTCCTGCTGGAGGAGGGCAGTGTGGTGGAGGTTGATCCGCAATCTGTATTCCACTGTAAAATAAATATCCGAAATGCATTAGGCCTCCTAACTTTCTCACTTTCGTCATCACACTCAGAATCTCTCTGATAAAGAAGGGCGCCGCTGTCTGTTCTGTGTGAATACTCCCGTCAGGACCTATGAGATGAGTGCCTCAGACATGAAGCAGAGAGTAGACTGGGTACAAGGTAAGATCACCTAATCCGACACTTAGTATTTGGTTATTTTTTTCTATGCCTTTCTAGTCATGCTAAGCTCTAAAACATTTTGGGTGAAAGGAGGGAACCTTAAAATATAGTTGTGGACAACAGAGGTGCTTCAAAAATCAACAGTTTTGAGATCCATTGGTCTAAATCAAGTTTAAATAGTTTTATTGCTATTTAGTTATTTAATTAGGTATTGATTGCATTTGAAACAGAAAGTTTTACATCCGGTCACATTAATGATGGGTGTTAAATACATCAGCCAATGCACGTGACATATATTGAAGTCTCCACTGTTGTGGTCTTGACTGGTCTTCAAACAAATCCTGAGTAATCTTAGACTGAGACCAAGACAAGCCAAGACCAAGACTTTCAAAAAAATGGTCTTTGATGATCTGTGAACCAAGACCTGTCTTAAGTACTAGAACACTACTAATAACACTCTTACTTTCTTGTCAAAGTGTCCTGTTTTTTTTTTAACGATGATGTCCTGTTTTGTAGCCATTCAGACAGCATTGAGACTGAGGGCCGAGGGGAAGAGCTCTCTCCATCAGGAACTGAAATTGAGCAGGCGCAAGCAGAGAGAAATCCTTCAGAGAAGCCAGAACAACCAGAGCAGCCACAGTGAAACCATTACAGTTGAGGCGCCGCAGCACTCTGCTCCGGAGCAGCAGGGGGAGACGAAGAGCTCGGAGCCTCACATCGAAAGCACCACTCAAGTAACTGATGGGGGAATAGGACAAAAGGGAAATGTTCGAAATAGCATGCTTTATATTAATCGTATTATATCTGCAGGAAACAATATGTGTACTGTGGACAGTACGCAGTATTTTGATCCACCTACTTTTTCTCTGAAAAGTGCAGTTTATAATATAGCAGTGGTTCTCAACCAGGGGCCTCAACAAACTACTTAGAGGGCTGAAGGTTGACTATTTAAATGAATACATTAACATCCTGTTTCATTAAAATGTGTTGTCACACTACATCTGCTTCTCACAACACATTTTTAACACATTCATTCACTTGTTCATACTGTTGTAAAAAAAATAGTTGGTAGTATGCAGTATGTACTGTGCAGTGTTGTGTTATTTTGTCTTAAAATTCTGAGCATGTGTTTTTGTTTGTCCTCCAAGAAACAGAGGGAGGTGGAGGCGAAGCGTATAGAAGAAGAGAAGCAGGAGCGAGAGAAACAGCAGGCAATACAGAGAGACCTGGAGAGACAGCTCGAAGAAGCTAAAGAGGTCAGACTGAGAAAAACAGCTTTTTTTTTTACCATCCTGTTTCATTAATAAGTGTTGTCACACTACATTCACTTAAACACATTTTAACACATTCATGCACTTGCATTACTATGAAAAATGTATTTATTTTAAACAAAATTTTAATACTTTGAATAAAGCAGTTATATAATATTATGATATACTAATTCTGATACATTACCGGTCCGTATGATTTATTTTGTCTTTAAGTCTCTTTTGAAATAGGTGTCACAAAGGCTGCATTCGTTTGATTAAAAGTGCAGTTAAAACAGCAGTATTGTTAAATATAACTACAATTGCAAAAAAGAAAAGAAAAAAAAACAGTTTTTGGCATCACATGATCCTTCAGAAATCATAGTATGCTGATTTGGTGCTTAATAAGAATTATTTCTTATTATACTCAATTTTAAAAACAATATTCTGTGAGAATCTCAGAAAGTTCAAAAGAACAGGATTTATTTAAAATACAAAATCTTTTGCAATATTATAAACGTTTTTACTGTCACTGTTGATCAACTTAATTATTTTTGAAACGTAAAGACATAAAATCTTACTGACCCCAGACATTTGAGCGTTATAAATATCAGCCCTTAAAGACAGGACATTGTAGTGTTAGAGCATTAGAAACAATAGTGATTAAGTTGCTTAAGTAGGCCAAAGAGAAGATGACCGCTACGTTGACTGAGATGGCGAAGGAGGTACAGCAGCAGAAGAAAATGATTCATGAATTACAACTCACGCAAGTTAAACTGGAGGAGGCGCTCAATGCTCAGATTCATGCCCGTTTAGAAGAAGACGGAATCCGACAGGAACTGGAGAGGTACTGCTGATCTCATATTATTTCATCACACTTTTGCCAACACACAAGGACGCTCTGATTTCTTTCATTCCTACTTGCAGGCAGCTTGAGGAGGAGCAGAAGAAACTTGTAGAGGTTCTCCTTTATCAAAGTCAGCTGGAAGCCTCTGCTCCGAGGAGTCAGGAGGATTCTTCCACCACAACACCTCCCATCAATCAGCCAACAGAAGAGAGCACAGAGGTGAGACACTAAGCTGATGTGGAGAAATAAAGATCGTAAGGAGACACAATGTGTTTTATGCTTATATGGGTATATTAGTAGAGTAATGTAAAGAATAGGGAATGAGGGTATAGGGGGTTGATTTGGGATACATCTGTTGGGTTAGTAATGGTAACATTTCATTGAATGTGTCCATTATTGTTTGTGATTTAAAACAATAATATTCTATGACATTAGTAAGGCCAAGTGCCCTTGGTTGTGATGCACTCTAGAACTCGAAATCTTAGGGTTGGCAAGATTATTCAAATGTTTTTGAAATGCTCTTATCCTCACCAAGACTGGATTATATGCAGGGTGCGATTTGCCGGGGGGGATGCATGGGATTTCTACCTTTCTGGTCCCTGCCTCTGCTTAATTTTTTTTGTCCCCGGTGGGGATAAATTTACCCACACCCCCCCCTCCCCCTTCAAAGTATTCAGTGCTATTACACTAGTGGCGAGACGGATCACAAAACTTATCACGGATCCGTGGTTTGATTAAAGTCAATTTTATTTAAAAATGTGCTACTTTGGCTGGCTCTGATATAGCTGCCGCACAGCCTCTCTGCAGACTTGCTCAATGTCCCGCCCACGGCGCTATCTGATTGGTTACACCTCACGAGTAATAGCCTATCAACACTTGCGAGACGGTTGAAGCCGGTCTGCTGGGCAGTGGAGTTGCTAACTTGGCGACTTTTCCAAATCTAGTGACTTTTTGGACAATATTTATTTAGTCTCTGAGACTCTCTGGTGCTGCCGCACGAGCGCGATCTCTCTTTCCCAGCGCGAGCCTCTCTCTCTGCATCTGCTGTGTTCAGCGAGCGCAGAGAGGAGCACCACTTTCAGGACAAAAAAAAAAAAGAAGATATTCTGTTGCTTCTAACTCTATTTTACAAGCAAGTATAGCCGACACAACCACTTACTTTATCGTATATGTATATGATTACATTAGTGCAGATTAATGTTTGAGAGCTAGTTATGTCCTAGTCTTAATGGACCACATTTCAGTCATTATAATATTCATTCAGTTGTCTGACAACAGACACATTAAAATATAGTAATAAAAACAGTTTTATTGAGAATTAAATTAAATGGCTAAATTAAATTGCAGTATGTGAGCATAGGGAGGCAATACAATACAACACTCTTACTCATAAATATACTAATAAGCGCATGACGTCATCTAGTTCATGTACTCATTATTTATTTTTATGAATTTAAATGTTTCGAAACATCCCCCCCTGTCAAATCGCACCCTGATTATATGATCAAAAGTAGAGTAAAAATTTTCAAAATTAATATTAATAGCAATACAGTAAAATTCTGTTTTAATATATTTTTAATGTAGTTTATTCATATGATGGCAAAGCTGGATCAGCATCCATTACTTCATTCTTCAGTGTCACATGATCCTTCAGAAATCATTCTAATGTGATGATTTGGTGCTTAAGAAACAATTATAATTATTTATATATTTATTATCATTATTAAAAAACAACATGTATTTTGTAAAATTCTGTCTTTGCCTTTAATAATGATCAGTTTAGTACATCCTTGCTCAATAATGATTGAACATTTTTTTACATTTTTTAACGGTATTTCGTGACACACTGTCAACCAGTTCGATAGCTGAAAATTGTAAATGAGATTTGGACCAAAAATTGGACCAGAATTATCCCTTTAAACAGTTTTGTCTTTAAGATTTCTTCATGTAAATACCTTTTTTATAATTGACTGAAGTCTATGTTCATGTGTAGTTCACAGTCATGAAACTGTGATTTAATGAAAGCATCGCTTGGCTGAATTAGCCCTGTTCTATTTACAACGTGTTTAATAGTACAGTAACAAACACCTTTTATTGTAGAAGGAGATACCTGTCCATGAATCGACTTCCACTGCAACACCACCCGACATCCAGCGATCAGAGAAGAGCAGCCAGCACAACACAGAAGTGAGAGACTAGAAAAGAGTGGGGCTAACAAAAAAGGCCATTTGTGCTACTTTGCCATTTGACGTCTCAAATCATGCCATATTGCTTTAAGTGACCAGGCTTTTGACCCCATGCCATATTCTATGTATTTCTATACCACTCAGATGCTTAAGAACTGGACAATTCAGCATAACCACCTCATGAAGCCAATCAGACCAGGAGGTAAGATACAGGGTCAATCACTAATGTTTTTATGGCCTGAGTAGTTTTGGTCCATCATGTGAATATGAAATAAACAAGATATGTTCCGCTTGATCATATCTACACAATCATAAATGGCTTTTATTATCATTGTTTTTTTACCTGTCTGCTCTTTTACAGACAAAGTCGAACATGTGCCAGTAAAGTCCACCTGCCTCAGACAGGGCCAGGCCCTCACCAGCACAGAGTTCATTGCTAAAGTTCAAACAGGCATCACTCAAGAAAAAGGAAATGGTTACAGCCCATCACCAACAGAAGAAGAGGAAGAACAGGATTCCTAAATTTGTGTCCTAAATCTGTGTATCTATAATAGATTATACATGTTTTCTACAGCTGGTTTGCCCAGTGTGTTTCAGTTTGGCTGCAGGTCGAAGTCTAATTTTATTATTTATGCACATAGCAATCAGCTTTTTTATTATTTAATATGCACAAAATGGTAACACTTTACAATAAGGTTCCATTAGTTAATGTATTAACTAACATGAATGATAGATTTATTACAGTTTTTATTCATCTTTGTTAATGTTAGTTAAAAAAATATAATGTTGGTTCATGTTAATTAACAGTGCATTAACTAATGTTAACAAGCACAACTTTTGATTTCTATAATGCATTAGTAAATGTTGAAATGAACATGAATTAACTAAGATTAATAAATGCTGTTGAAGTATTTTTCAGGCTTAATATTCTTCAGCATTTACATTACAAATGAATTTGTGACTTTTGTCATAATTTGTGATTTATTTATGTTTTTACATACTAATACCAATTTCTCAGCAATTTTTACACAAGGAAATATTTTAAACATGGCATAACCAAATTAAACTGAGAAATATGTCGGCTTATATTTTGATCATTAGTTCTTTTAGCTTATTTTAATTTATTAAAATGTTCTAATTTAAATGTTTGTCTTTTTTCTAATCACTTTAGTTCATCTTGAGGCTCACTTAGAAATTTGGCCTCCGGGTTGAGAGCCCACTTCTTTAGATAATACTTTAGTTTTTGTTACAGTGTGTAATTCTTGTGTGGTCAGTAGAAAGGGTGCTTGGTCTGAGCACAAGTTTCACATTAACCAAGCCTAAAACTGACCGCACCTATACACTATCTACTTTTTTCATCATTTTCTTGCCCCCAGCCTTATAGATCAGGAGACAAGTCATTCTGAGAATCCAATTGACATACTTTTATTTTGCTAATCATGTTTTTAACTTGATTAACCAAGTCGAAACATTTAGGACACCCCCTTTTTTGTGCTAAAAAAAGTCAAAGGAATCATGCAATCTATTTATAGATCCATGGAGGCCAGCAAGAAAGAACAGTTGAGTTTGTGGCTTTGAGGCCTCTTTCGAGAATGAATAATGGTTTTCTCTGTTAGTTTTCGGTGGTCTTCAACGGACTTGACTAAATTATCTTTGTAAAAAAAAAAAAAAAGTTGTGGCCATGATTTTTCCAGATAAATATCTTTTCCTCTTATGGTTTTGGAAGGTTTCTACCTGTGGGAGGTGGGTCTGAATGCAAGCTTGGAGTCCATTGTAAAAAAGTGGCGGGCTTTAAGTGGACTAAGTGATTGGAGAAATCCAGCATATGTCACTAGAGAGAAGTATGTAGTTTCACACTTAGATATGTATATGTAGTTGCCATATTAAAGACTTTCTATGGGCTGCTGTATGTAAGCTGTCCGCCATATTGGAACAGTCAAAGCCAGTTAGTAAACACTCGAACAAGTTGACTGTCTGTCTGCAGTCATTTTTACGTATATGCATATATGATTATTTATATCTAAACTAGCACAATACAACAAGACAAAGGCATTAGCTACAGTAACACAACATCAAAGAATTTACCTAATATTACAGGTTCTGAAACTAAGGTAACTTTCTGACCATTACATCCCTGTTTTTCCTGTACGCATCCTGGCCTTTTAAAAGTCTATGGTCCGGGCCAGAATTTCAGTATTGCCTAAAATATCCAGGTTTGGGTTTGCTGTTTTCATATATCTTATAAGTGTCAACACACATACACTCAGAAAAAAAGGTACACACATTTGTACCTAGAATCCATATTGGTTCCTTAAAGCTATATATAAGTACCTAAAGTGTACATTACAGTTCCTAAAAGGTAGAAAATGTACCACCCCAGTGCAGTATTCTGGAGGTCAAAAAAACTTAAGCACAGATGAATCCATCACAAAAAGGTTAATAACATGCATTTAGAAAGGGTGAAATTTCATTCACAAGCATCACTCACTATACACTATGTGTACATTCATTGACAATGGACATTTTGTTGAGACCACAGGTATTGGTGGTTGTTATTTAGAAATTGTCAAAAATGCTTCTCAAAGTAAATGGATCTGTTACAAATACTAGACGAACCTCCTGTCAGTCAACTGTAGGCTACTTTCTTATCTCTAATGACATGTTATGTCCTGTTGCACACAATAATGTCAGCAATAGTTTCTTACACTCTCAATATTGAACCGTTGTAGAACAAGCCTCCTGGAATGAAAATGTGGCATGATGTTATAATGTGTCTCCTGAAAGTCTTTCATTGTGAAAGCAATACTTCACTGTACCCAGCTGCTTCCCATGAGGAAGTGTTTTATGAGAACCATATTAGAGCAGCACACATCCCAACTGCTATAATATTTCTGCAAGTGTTTCAGTGATCATTGATTTAGCACACATTTATCTGCTCAAGGACACCACGAACATTTGGAGTGGTGGAGGGGAACACTGTCGGCCGCCCCTGTAAGCCATTAAACACAGTAGATGCTTTCAGTTGGCTTCTGTCTCTAATGATCAATGACTGTTTTAAGATCTGGTAGCAGCACTACCCCATTTATGCAGTAGCTGCGGGTCCACCCTTAACCCGAGGATATATGTCTGATACAAAACCACCTGTAATTATATTCTTCATGCAAGACCAACTTCCTTCAGTGCATTTCCCGGGCCAGAAAAAACACAAAATAAACCACATAATGGAAAGCCAATGACCCAAAAATACTCTGGCACTTTTGAGATTTCGAAGGGGAACTGTTGTTTCAGCTGGAACACTTGTCCCGACATCTTGTTTATAAAAAAACTGGATCAATTAATGTCCTTTGAACGTTTGATTCAGATGAATGGGTGTCAGATGGCCTGGCTTAAAATGATCTGATGATTTTATCCTTGAATGGGGACATAAAGAAAGTTATATCACGTAACAATGTTTAGGAATTGCCACAAACATTTGGTCTGTCCTCTCAAGATCAGATTCAATCAGTGTCCTTCACTGAGAGACAAAAGTGTTGGCATAAAATAAAAACTAAACAAATTAAGGAATGTGACTATTTTGATTATAATGCATTCACTGGAAGGTGATTTTCGCCTGCACCACCATATGGGTCTTGACCTCCTTGACTGAATGTAATCATTGAAATCTATTAAATGATTATTCAGTGAATTGTAGCAAAAAAAAAATCTTTTTATTAATATATTTTAATTACCACGGTAATGTTAATTAAGAAATTAAGAACATTAATTATAAAAAGTCAAATCTCTTCAATCTCAGATTTAAGAGGTTCACTTACACACACTTAAGAAGTTAATTTGTTTCTTTCAAATATGGTTTGTAGACTTGTAACAAAAAATATAACCATTACCCTGAATCAAATCAAACTAGAGCCTTCACGTAAATTCGCGGGCTTTTATTTTGAAATCCATTCTGTTCGGTAGGCGGAAGTAAAGGACTGTGTTTATGTGCGCGCGTGTTGATGGCAGCCTCCACTGACAGCATGGCGAACATAAACAGCGCGCTCTGTCAAATAGCCACGGAAAAACTTACAAACACGCATCTCATAACTTTGCAAACTGTGACGACAACTTTACGGGATGAGCAGTTCAGGTACTACACACTTTCCACAAATGAACAGAAATGTGTGTGTGTCAGTCTATGTATACTGTGTACTTACACATGAACCAGTTATTGTTTATGAAGAAAATGGTAGGATGCATGTACTACCATAAACATTCACCGAGCTGAAAATTGACCGACACAGTTTCTGTTTTGTTTCAGAGCCAGTGTTGACAGAGAGGCTCTTGGAAACCTCTTTTCAGTGCTGTCAAGACTTTTTATGGATGTACAGCATTTGGTTGAAAAAACGGATTCACAGGAAGAATCAGCATCTCTGTGCCTTAAACTCACCGCAGAGTGTTTCAGAGCGCACAGAAATGCCTGCGTACAGTGCACTCAAAACCAGTGCTGTCTGAGGTAGTGCAGTGTCCAAAAACTCTGAGCTTTTTCATTTCAAATGATTTCCTTGGCATAAATATGTGATTAAAATGTTGAAAATGTAACAAAAAATGTATTGTCTAAATATATGTGTTTCTTAGTATTTTGTATGTTCTTAATCTAATTCAGTTTGTTTCTTTATTTTATACGGGAACTGTTTTTAATATGTTCTTGAAATCCTAGGATTTTGCAGATTTTTGGTGCGGTCTCTGGCTTACGAACACTTTTTATAACATCATAATCATTATAAGCATATGAATATGACTGTGGCCTGTCCAACTTAAAAAATATTTTTTTCACAGAGATCTAGGCTCTATCAAGCTATCTTTTGAGATCTTGACCATACTCCTCAAGATTTCGTCAAGAGGTTCAAATGACATTTGGGACGGTGAGTTTCAAGAGTTGTCAGCTCCTCTCAGAAAAGATCTCCTCTGCGAGATGGCGGGTAACAGGCAGATAACTCGATTTATGATTCTATCCATTGGCAGCACTTCGATGTGGGATTCAGTTTCTTGGTAACATTGCTGTTGGAAACCAGCTTTGCAAAGATGACATCTGGGAGCTTGGGTTCCCGCATGTCTTTTGGTGAGTGAATTTATGGTCCGGCGGCCGCTGCTGCATATATTACGATTGCAGTCAAAAAATGTATTTGGTCCTCATTTTGTAAAGCCCTCGGGTGCGGTTTATAACCACTTTTATATCATTCAAGGGACCTTTTGGAGCTTGCAGATGAGAGAGCGGTTTCATACACATGTATGGTGATCCACACTTGTCTGGATAAACACAAGACAGAACAGCTTGTTAAAGACACACAGCAGCTTAAATTGTCCCTGAAGATCATAGACTTGTGCAGGACGTTGCCTGATGTGGACTGGACGTAAGCTTTGTGTTTTCATTGAAACAAACAAAAGACAACCACATCTGTTATATACCCCATGTTGGTCATATATTACTCTTCTTACAGGGTCTTTATTGTCACAAAACACTTTCTCAAGTCGTCAGAGCTCATTAGGAAGATGTACACTGAAATGAGCAATGAGGAAAGGTAAAAACTATCAATTTTTTAATTCAATTATTGCACAAATAAGATAAGGTTAATATATCACAATACTGAGTTTTGACATTTCTGATGAGTTGATGTGTTTATTTAAGGCTCTGTTACAATTTCTAGTAATACTATACAATGTGGATACATTTGTTAACATTAATAACTACATTTATTCATTTTAGGTAGTGTTAATCTAAATGTTTACTATTATGTTTTCAAGTTCAGTAGTTTTAAGTGTTACTGCACCGTGAACTAACATGAACATGAACAATTTTATAAACGAACAAAGGTTTATAAATGCTAGTGAGCTGCCTAACTAGACTGCATTTTCAGACATCATTGGCTGTTCCAAATGCATTTTAAAACACCTAATATTCGAAGTTAACATTTCATCCTTTGTAGATAAGGAATTGTGAGGAACGGAGTAAAAAAAAATGGTGGATGCCATTTAAAAAATTCCAAAAGAAAATACACATTCACATAACATAATAAAATAAAATAAAAAATTTCTCGACACTTTTGTACTTTCAGTGTGTTATTATCTATTGAAAATATAAATTAAAAACACTTTGGTTAGGACGCTTCACTGTGTCAGCTCACTAGGGTTTGGAACAGAGCCTGATTATCTCTCTTAAAACATAGTAAAATGGGCCACAAGAACAAATGTATCTTTCTAAATCATATTGTATGTTTAATATAGATTGTTTTGTGAATGTAACTGTTTACTACCAGGCTCACACTGTTGGAGCTGATATTAGCCCAGCTTGGTGTCGTTGAGGAGGAGAAGTGCTCAATGCCTCTGAGCACAGCTCAGTTCCTGGCTTCCTGTTTTACTGATCACTGCAGTGCTGTTCTCACTCTGAGCTCTGAATCATCAGATTACCAGGTCAGCTTCATATTGTATATATTATGGATGTTTTTTTGTTTTTTTATCATTGTCTGTTGATATTGGACAGATATTGGAAACTACAGTTATTACTTATATTCTTGAGCACCAAATCAGCATTTTAAATTGATTTCTGAAGGATCATGTGAGACTGGAGTAATGGCTGCTTTGCCAATACAGGAATACATTTTTTTTTACAATATATGCTTGGTGAGCATTGAAAGAAGAGACTTCTTTCAAATAAACATTTAAAAAAAATCTCATTGTCCTTAAAGTTACTGTATATTATATAGAAAATGTACTAAGCCTGGTATTTTCTCTACGTTTGTAGGAGGCTATGGTTGTCATCAGGCTTTTAGACATCCTTTGTGAGATGACCTCTGACTGCAAGGAGTTTATGGCCCTGCAGGATCACGCTGACCTTTTGAGAGCAACAGTTGGTAAATTTGGATTTCTGGCAAATGCTTTTGTTGGAAATAAAAATCCTAATGCATTCCTAATGTGAATACGTAAAAACCATAGGGAATTATCAAGTCTCTACCATGAATTGAAGATGCAAAATATTTGTTTTGGTGCAACTGCATAATCACACTGTAAACGCTCTTGAAAACATGGGGTTGAACTTGCTGTCCCTTATTCTGTCTTGAAGATGATTAACTAAACTGAAAAATCAAACCACACACCACTATATGCCTTTTCTCTCCTTTCCTATTTAAAACACAAAGCAGCCATTTCAGAAGGGTGCTTTATGAAACCAACACCTCTGACAGGTCACAGCTCACTGCAGACAGACACTATTTTCATTCTTCACAGACTCTGCTGTCATCTCCAGCTGTGATGTCACGCATTAAACATGAGATTCGTGCCAGCATGCATTTCTTTTTCTCTCGCTGTCTCTCAAATCTTCTATGTAATGTATAAATTCTACATTAATCGTCTTTGTCACCCTCAGATCTCTTGAAAGAAGTCCACTTACTGGGCAAAACGAGTAAAAATGTGTTTACTGCTGCACACGACTTCTCCTTGACAAGGCCAGGGGGCGCCGATACCCATCCTGTCCTCAGTTTCAAAGCTCATCTCATTCGGCTCATTGGAAACCTGTGTCATGGCCACGCTGTCAACCAGGACAAGGTACTGCACACAGTAGACACTTCTAGAATGGTGCTTAAGTGAGTCTGCATATATGAGATTTTGCATACCGGTATATGAAAGTTGAAAGTCACATTATTAGAGATGTTCAGAACCGAGACCCCATATGTTTGTTGGTCAAGGATGAGATTTAAGATTGCATTTTGGTGTCGACATTAAAATAAAATTTACAAAAGTAATTTAATATACATAGAAATTACATTAAATGCAAGTGTCTGCTTTAATCTTACAAATAACTTGTGGAAATGCCAAAATATGGGAGCGCAACGTATATTTTTATAAAAATCAAACAAGATACTTATTCTGACCTGTACTTATTAAAATGTGTAAAAGAAAATGTAGTGCTACTTCATTTGATTATATTTAAAATTATTAAAAACTTACAATTCATTGGTTTTGAGAGGGCTGCACTGCGATTCCTAAATAAAGTATTTTAATGTCATCTAGTCTTTCTTTCTAAATATGTCTGACAAGTTTTTTGGCAAATAATGATAAAAATGTTTGATGGTCGAGACTGGTTGTAGTTTTGTCTGACACCACCTTGCTTGAAATTCGTCAATGAAAGAGAACTGACTGATGGGTAAGAAAAACTTCAATAGTGTGATTGCCGAGGGAAGGAGGTAGTTAGCAGAATTCCTGGAAATCATCTTTTAAACTTCCTCTCCTGCGATTTCTATGACTTGTTGGAAAGTGAAGGAATGTGTTGGCAATGAATGATGAAACTAACACCATAGATTTTGCAGCCAACTCCAGTAAACTGCTGATCAATGGACAGCACAACCCAGTCGTGGTAAACACATTAACAATACTGTGGTTTAGAGCCTTTCTCTCTGTCCATCAACCCAGGCCTGGGCTTTTTGTTTGTGGAAGCTCCCTCCTTGAAAACTAATCAGGGGATTAATGCCGTTAGATAAAGACTTGAGAACCATGCTGAATTTCATGCTAGTACAGTCTCATTGCTTCCCCAAATCTTTTTCCACTTTGTTCCCTTTCTACTTTTTTTCCCCCTTCTTTTTAATGAATTCTCTTCTAAGCAGCCTCCTGCGATGGAGGGATTTTCAGGCTTTCAGGTCTGTCCCCTTCAATCAGCACAGAGGAGAACCTAGTACCGGCCTTCTTAAATAAGGTCAAGGCACACAACTGAGAGGTCAAAGGTCAAAAAACAATAGCAAGCCCCCCCCAAGCCTGCACCCACAATTTTTGACTTTGCTTTGCTGCAAGAAAGTATCTTAGATGGCGGTACAGTTAAGTAGGACGTGCTTTTGCATCAGGGGTGCTGATGTTTTAAAATGCTGCCTCTGTAGTAGTCCACTACATGTGAGGATAGCCAAACAAAACTAATTCTTTGGCTGAAGCATATGGTTACATAAGTTTCACTCATTTTGATTGCTTGCACTACTTTCTCAATCAAATGCCATGTTTGTCATTAGCAGAAGAAAATTGTCAGGGCTCTATGTCTTGTGTCTCCTCTTCCTTATTCAGTTTTTTCTTTTTTTATGTAATCAAAGTAGTTAAAGGGCAACCGCTGTTGCTCTTGGGTTATGATACATACTCAGGGTAATGTACGGTATAGTTAGAGACTGCATGTGACGAAAACCAGCGCAAACTTGTATGACTGCGCCAAACCAGAGCTCAACCGCATTGACTTTCCTCCATGGAAAATAATTGTTTTCTGTCCAGTCTGGCTCACGATGTCCCTGTTTTTTTTCTATTTGTCCCCTATAGGTAAGAGAACTGGATGGTATAGCTCTCATTCTGGACAACTGCAGCATCGACAGCAACAACCCCTGTATCCTTGATTGTGACTCCATGCACTAATTTTTTCACACTGTGCTTTTGAGGTGTATTTAATGAGGGTTTTCTGGTTTAGTGAAAACCACCACAAAAATGCTAAGATATTGCTATCTAAAGTGTGAACTGCATTGTAATGGTCTCTTATATTCAATTACTAATAGAGGTTTTACCTCAGTGTTTCATGTTTGAGTGATTGAGGCTCGTTCAGACTTGAAAACGCGGTTGAGATGTTATTAGAGCAAAGCCAGCATCTGGCCCAATGGTTTCATGTCCCACCACCTAGCAATGTCCACTGTACAGAGGTGGAACTGTTGGGCTGACTCACGATTATTTTGTAACCCTCACTCATCAGTCTCCTTGTGTGAAAGATCTAGTCGGAATAGTTTATGAAGCTAAATGTCGGTATTGCATTTCTGAGTAATTTGGTGGTGTTGACAGAAGTCTTTTTTTATAGATGTGCAACATTTTCTGGAAAACTTGATTGAAATCCTGGGTGGAAAATCACCACTTGAATTAAATGAAGTGACATTTTGTATTTTTTATAGTGTTGACCTGCGTCTTGCCAACTCTGTTCCATATGAAATGGTTCATTGATAACACGACAATCTGATGTATTACAGCTGTGTATCCAAAGGCTCCTTGACTGAAGCTGGCACTGTTGTTTAAAAAAAACCCTTTCATTCTCTAGCGATCACTGCCGGTCTGTATTAGAGAGAGCGGGGCACAATGTCAGCTGCTCTTTCACTAGGGGATGAGCCGCTAAGCTGAGCTTGTGTCCTCATGGATGCTGCTTCCTGACCACATTAGGAAGTAGTCATTGTTTCTTACTGTTTAGCATGGTTGCTGGACCTGGTGTTGCTAGCTTCACTTCTGATATGGGCAAAGTTTGTATAAAATATTATGTGACGTACTGATCTACCGATATATTGTGCATCCCTGCCCTAAGTATAATCTTGGATATTAATTCAGAAAGTGATGTGCTATTGAATTTGCATTCTGGTGGACAAAGAAAATGGAAAAGTTGTTTTGAAGTTAGTTCTAGAGTATATATCTAGAGTCCAGAATATCATGGAGACTTTTTGGCGGGCTTTTTGGCTGAAGCCAGCATGAAACCAACAAAGAACACCCTGACAACCACATAGCAGTGCATTAAAACCGTTGAAAACTATCCTTAATATTCTTTCCAGTCATAAGCCAGTGGGCTGTGTTTGCCATCCGGAACATCCTGGAACACAACCTAGAGAATCAGAAGCTGATACAAGGACTTCGGAGACAAGGTGTGGCAGACGACTCTATGCTCAGAGAAATGGGCTTCAGAGCGGAAGAAAGGGATGGAAGTCTACTGCTCAGGCCCCTAAAGAAAGACTCATAGTTGATTAAGTAGAGCTGGGAAACTGCTGTCCCGGAATGCCCATCCCCACACCCCTTTACCATGCTGTATTACACTCTGGAGATGGCTTAAAACGCCCACAACACATTGGGGTAATTAAATATCCAATCAGTAGTTGGGAACATAAAGGGGGTGGTCTGGGCTTTGTGTTCTCCACTCAAGAGGAAATCAATCAGAGGAGCTTATGTGAGAGAACTCATGCTGGCGTCTGTGATGCATTTAGTGGTCCAACCCCTGAAAGTGGGATTCAGATCCTATGAAACAAGGAGAACTGTGTCTTCCTGGCTTTTCAGCCACTAAAGAAACTCTGGTGACCAACAGGGAGTAGAGGTTAATCCCTAATTCAGTGCATTTTATAGAGACCAGGCTGTCTCTTGACCTGGACACACAAAGTTCGTCTTTGAATAGCTGTGAGACTTGGATCCTTCTTTTTGAAAACTGCCTCAAGATTTTGTGCTTTAAAATGGGGTTTGTATACAAAGCCGTGGAATTTCAACAATAATCAACAATTATTCATCAATATATATGTGTATATATAAATATATATATATATATATATATATATATATATATATATATATATGTGTGTGTGTGTGTGTGTGTGTGTGTGTGTGTGTGTGTGTGTGTGTGTCTTATCTAATATAGAGTAGAAAAATTACTCACTTAATACAAATTAAATATTTTCATGATTATAAATCAATTAATTTAAGTTTGTAAACGATGTGTTTTCCTTAGAATAAAATGTATACTCTACATGCTTTTAAAAGATAGTATAAATGTGTCTTTACACATAAAAATAAAATAGCTGCTCTTCTATTTTAGGAAAAGTGTCCCAGGATTCTTATTGATAGTTTTGCTTATTTACTGTCCAGCCTAACATACACACAGTGGGGAAAATATTTATTTGATCCCCTGCTGATTTTGTAAGTTTGTCCACTTTGTGATTTTTTTTGATAGGTTTATTTTTTAACTTATAGAGACATCATTCCAACCAAAACAATCGAGAAAAAACACATTATTTAAGGGGGGGGGGGGGGGTGAAATGCTCATTTTCACACAATCTCCTGTTAATCTTTAGTACCTATAGAGTAGGTATAAGAATCACGAGCGCGAGTAGGCTTTTGCGTTGAGAGAGTTTGGAAGTTGTGACATTACCATGAGGAAAAAAAAAACATTATCCAAAACAAACCATGGCTAACAGTCAGATTCAGCCGTTTATTTATGATCCAGAATCAGATCCCGAGGCTGAAACTGAACGAGAGCAGCAGCAGCAACGACTACAGCAGGACGTCTATATGTGGTAAGTATTGAAACTTTATATATTTGCTTATGTAACCCCTCTCTCCCGGGTCCTTTCTGACGCTCCTCGCTCCGAGCGGGGCTCGAACCCGGGTCTCCTCTAACATGGAGGCTAAATGGCTACAGCCACTAGCGTCTCTTGCTAGTGCGTCTCTTGAGATCGGGGAGGTTTACCTGCACAGGACTACTCGCTGGCCTCCGTTACACTTAGCGGTAAAGTTCCACTTTATGTCGTCTTTTTTTTTCTTTAAAGGTGTACAAGGTTTACTTGATGTGCTTACGCGCCAAAAGCTAAGTTAACAACACAGAGATATTTGAAGCAGTTTTACCCACCGCCTGCGGTTCCAACACACGATCGTGACCCTTTTTCATTGGGACTGCATTATCCTTAAGAAATAAACAATATGCAAATCCGGCGTCAAACTGGGCCTTGTTTGTAAAACAAGCATCTTCGAAATGCAGGGAACCAACAAAAACACTTGCACAACTCCGTCGATGCTCTTTAAAAATAAACTCCGTCCACTGGTCCCTTGATGTTTTTTTTCTGGTAATCTGTGCAGGGTTGTCTTGCCCTCACAACCAAAAACACACTTTCGCTCTGGTCAGTGAATGTCTCTGCTCTGCTCTACGGGAGCGCACGCTCTTCGGGCAGAAGTGCCTTAGGACCCATATAAGGAAATTCCGCTCCATCTAACATCACAGAGCCATACTCGAAAAAAACTTTCCGAAACTTGTGACAAACGGGAAGATTAATTTGTACGTCCTTCAAACGTACAAATTAATTTTTGAAACTTTGTCCATGTTTAGCATGGAAATCCAACTCTTTAACAGTGTAAAAAACTCAGTATGCATGAAATAGCATTTCACCCCCCCTTTTAAAGGTTAGAATTGATTTGCATTTCAATGAGTGAAATAAGTATTTGATCCCCCAAACAAAACATGACTTAGTACTTGATGCAGAAACCCTTGTTGGCAAGCACAGAGGTAAGACGTACCTGGTAAGACCAGGTTAGGTTTGCACACATCTCAGGAGGGATTTTGTTCCACTCCTCTTTACAGATTCTGTATAAATCCTTAAGGTTTCTTGGCTGTTTTTTGGCAACTCAAAGTTTCAGCTCCCTCCACAGATTTTCTATAGGACTGCGGTCTGGAGACGGGCTTGGCCACTCCATGACCTTAATGTGATTCTTCTTGAGCCACTCCTTTGTTGCCTTAGCTGTATGTTTGGTGAAATCGTCCTGTACCCTTAGCAGAACAACAGCCCCAAAGCATGATGTTTCCAGTCAGCATTTCTCTCCCTCCAAACATGGCAAGTTGAGTTAATTTTGGTCTCATCTGACCACAACACTTTCTCCCAAGAAATGAATCATTTAGATGTTCTCTGGCAAACTTTAAACTGGCCTGTACATGTGCCGCCTTGAGCAGGAGGACCTTGTGGGCGCTGCAGGATTTCAGTCCATTGTGGCGTAGTGCCACCAATGTTTTGCTTGGTGACTTTGGTCCCAACTGTCTTAAGATCACGTGAAGCTGATTTATGATTATTTTGTATTTTATCCAATTCTGAATAATCGCTAGCCTGACTACGTCAGACTTCCTACTTCCGCTCAATTTCATTTCGCTTCTGTACTCAGTCTGATACAGCGTCAGAGCTTTCTGTTTGCCACCGGTCTGGAAACAGCCGGGCCAATCAACGAACAGAGGGCAGGCTGAGAGCCATGACGTAGATGCGTAGATTAACTTCGCATAATCTGCAAAAGTCGTTTACAGCCATGTTCACTCCGGTATTTCGCTCGCATCATCATGTGTTTACAACAGGTTTACAGTGGAAGTTCAATCATAGATTTGAGTTCGATGCATGATGTCTGTGCTTCGATGCGGCTGTACAGGCGCATAACATACATCACAACTAAATGTATCTGATTGGCTTACGGTAACCAATGATTTTAAACTTCAGACAAGCGCCCCCTAGCGAGAGAGAAAACACTTCTCTATTATGCCATTCCAGACTCTGTCTACGAAGCAAAGTGAAGTAGCAGAGTCTGGTATTACCAGGCTAAATAATCGCACCCACAGTTGTCTCCTTCTCACCAAGCTTTTTGCTGATGGTCATGTAGCCGATTCCAGCCTTGTCCAGATCTACAATCTTGTCTCTGACATCCTTTGACAGCTCTTTGGTCTTGTCCATGGTGGTGGGAGAGGTTGGAATGGAACAAACCGATTGCATGGACAGGTGTCTTATACACCCAACAAGCTGACATTAGGAGTAACTTAAAGTGGCAGGACTAATCGTTTAACATGGGCACATAACCAGTCTTTGGGAGCCAGAACTCTTGCTGGATGGTAGGGGATCAAATACTTATTTCACTCACTGAAATACAAAATGGGTTCTAACCTTTATATAATGTTTTTTCCAGATTTTTTTGGTTGGTGTTCTGTCTCTATCCATTAAAATAAACTTACAGACCCCTAATTTCTTTGTAATTGGGCAAACTCACAAAATCAGCAGGGGATCAAATAAATATTTTCCCCACTGTAGGACATTAGAAGAGCAACACCTCTTAAACCGACCAGAAATCAGTCCTCAGGCCTTTCTCTCTCTGGCTATCCCACAGCACTGGTCATCTAGTTCTGCCCTTAGTTTGTCCTAAGTGAATCGGACCAGAAGTATTAGCTTGCAGAATCACATCTCACCCCGTCCTGTTCTGGAATGAGCTGAGTGGTCCACACACATACACCCCTGTAGCATTAATACCCCTCTGTGGAGGCCTCTGCTCTCCCAACCACACCCTGTTTTTTCTGCCTCATATTTTTTAATGACAAAATGTTTTTGTGAAACAATCGGGGTTGACTTTTCTCTCAATCCGGGGTATAGTGTTGGGAGCTTACGCGGTTCCGGTACCCAGCATTTCAGACGGCTAACAAAACAGGTCCACTTTACTTCTGCTTCGGTGACTGCCTGCAATGCTTTTCACCCACAGGAAAAAGACCAGAGGGGCAGAGAGCACGCGGCGGGTGAATGAATGAGCCAGGTCGGATGCCTATTCAAACCCAGGTGGGAACAGCTCTGCGTCACTCCGAGATCAGCGTTTCACAGTATCTACACCCACGGCTATAAGCTGCTTGGTGTTTCTGGGAAGAAACTTTCGAGTGAGATGTTGACATGCATTTAACAACATGGCATCATTTTTCTCAGTAAAAAGATTCATTTAAATGGCCACAGTTTGATGCATTTGATCCAAACTCTTTGATTCTTTATTTATCTAGCAATTCTACTGTTAATCTTTGCCAAAAAAAAAAAGTATAAATACATCTAGACAACAAAAAGATGAGATGGTTCAATATCAAACTTGAAAAAGAATTCATGGACAACTCAAGAAAAGTCATAAAAAAGCTTACATAATTCGACTGGGTCAAACATTGTAGATCTGAAATTAAACAATAAAAACATTACAGGGAAAACAGTATCAATAATTACTCTGAATGTACCTGACATAAAGTGCCATAATTCTCTACATAAAAAAATAAATTTTAACAAATTTGCCAGCTATTTAACTCGTATAAACAATAATAATAATAATAAAAAAATGCTACTCGAAATATTTCCAGTGACCTTTTAACCATTTTCAGACCCATAGCTGTATGGTTCATTGACTCAGGCGGAATATAACTTGACCTTGTGCACGCCGGAGCAGTGATGTGGAATCCCATGTCTCTGGCATTCGTGGGAATGGTTTGGTCACTCTATGAAGTATCTAAAAGCGCTCTCTCTTTAG
Source organism: Carassius auratus (assembly GCF_003368295.1). Classification (NCBI taxonomy): domain Eukaryota; kingdom Metazoa; phylum Chordata; class Actinopteri; order Cypriniformes; family Cyprinidae; genus Carassius; species Carassius auratus. The sequence goes on from NC_039271.1 coordinate 13,469,791, forward strand.
TTCCCACACACATTTACACACTCCTGTTCAGAGTACTGCAGCATGCATGACCAAGTCTTGATTTGACAAAGGAACCTCTTCTCATAAAAAAAACAAAAAAAACAGTATGCACTATAACCACCAGTGGCAACAATGGGCAACATAATCACCAAGAAACGACTTGGCCACTTTTCTTCATCAGTAAACTGCAAAAGAAGCTCTTTTTACATACTCAGTGTCCTATACTGTTTCGGCTTGAGTTTTGGAAGCAACAGATCAGTAGCAATGATATTAGAAGTGTTTACTTCTGTGTACCATTACGAGACATCTACAGTATGAACATTTTCAATCTTTTTTGTTTTTTCTCCCTGAAGAGAAGGTAAGAGGGTCATTTTTGTTTTCAGTGTTCAAACAGAAACAGTGTGACTGAAGCTTTCCAGCATTTCCAGAGTTGCAAAGTTGCAGCACCTCTTTCCTCTTGAACGTCCATAGTGGCTCAGCTGGTGGGATATTTTACAAGTTCCCCTTGCCTCAATCAGCTTTGTGAGCCGTTGAGAATGTCCAGTAGGAGTTTTGAGTCAATATCCCATCCTCAGAGAAGGCCTTTATTGACCATATGTCCATATGTTTGCAAGGTCAGTCTGAGGTCAGTGCATTTTCCTCTCAAGTTCCGGCATCATCTTTAACCTTCCCCGTTCTCTTTTGGCAACGGTCTTTCTTGCATAAAGACTGCCTGATGTGCAAAATGAAGCCATCCAGTTCCGACACTTCCGTTTCTGTTTCAAACACTTCCTGTTTCTTTCCACTGGCTTCTTGCCTTTCCTTCTTGTCCTTTTAACTCTTCCGTTCGCTCATTTACAGGTGAACACCTCTGTCTTTTCACTGCACGTGTTACACTTAACGAAGCAGCACCACTGGAATTTACAGTTGCACTGCCACACGCGCGTGTACTGATGGGTGTTGTGGCCCCGGCCGCAGCACATCAGGTTGCACCCATCTGAGTGAGGGGACGTGTGGTTGCACAGCCGTCCTCTCGTTCCAGTGCTCCCCGTCACAGAATCCTCCTCACAATAGTTGGGCGAGCGGTCCAAGTACACCAAGTCTGTGTCCGTGGGCTTTATGTACCCACGGGACTGCTTGAGACGCAGGAAAGAGGGTTGGCGAAAACGCGTGGCTCTCACGGCCTCCACCTCGACGGCAGTGGCATAACGCTCCTTAAGCAAATAGCCGATCTCTCGGAATTTGGGCAGAGTTGTCCAACAGGTTTTTGTGGTACATGAGCCAGAGACGCCATGACACTTACATTCCAGTTTCATCCTATCCTCTAGAACCTGCAACAGTAGGGAAAAACCCAGTGTTAGCAAATGTTGGCGCTTCGTTTTGTAACTGAACATAATGTATACATCGTTTTATTAATTTTATTCATAATTTTGTGCAGTAATGTAACATATAATTGTAAAATGTAATTATGTATAATCATAAATATAACGTAAAATATCATTTTTTACTTAAAATATAAGTAGTTATTTGTTTATATTGCTATATTAAATTTATATGCAAGGTTTATGTTTTTTATACTACATTTTAGATTTATTTACAATGCTCAGACCACTAAAATATCAACCTAAATACACACACACACACACACACACACACACACACACATGTGGTTGATCTGTTTTTTTTTTTTATTTCCTAGTAAGACTCATAGTATTTTACAATGGGCATGACTTCATCAGAGGCCTCTGAAGCTGAGGTGCCAGTGAATCCATGCAGCTGTTGGGTAAGGGAAATTCTTGACATTTTATCTCGACTGTTTTCAGCAATTTAAACCGAAACCCATTATTCAATAAGTCCTGAGCAATGTTTCGATGTGCAATGCCAGATATCTGTCAAAACTGAGGGGGAGAAATATGTTTTAGCCAGATCATACCCTGTAATTTTCTCTACCTTCTGCAGGGCCACATCAAAGAACGGGAGAAATGTCCATAATTCTCAAATCCCCATTTATGTATAGGGTTACATTTGAGTTAAAAGCAGAACTTTTGGGCTGTTTGATGTGTTCCTGATATGTTCAACAGACAGAGGTACGTGATAATTGACGTTTACCCATTTAGTTAAATGTTAATATTCCCCTTCAATGAGAGGGACTAGAAATTTAGTAGTGATGTTCCTATGTTTTTCCCTTAAGTCTTTAATCTCTCGGTTTAAAAGCAATGTATTACAACTCATGGTTCTTCATGATATATATATATATATATATATATATATATATATATATATATATATATATATATATATATATATATATGTATGTATATATATATGCATGTATGTATGTATTGCTCTATACAACTTGTCTTCCTTACCTTTCTTCCTGCTTCATTATTGTGCAAGTTCATTAGTCTCCTTGCATTTTTTTTTATCTCTCGGGCATCCACAAAGCGTCTGGAGAACTCCACTCCGTATTTGACATCTGCCGAGCAGCCGCCCCATTTCCAGCCCTCTTCCTGGTCATGGTAGCCCTGCTTTTCTCTGTCACAGCCGCAGTGGCTCAGATTGCCCTGACTACAGGCTGCTGTCACAGCGTGGGCAACACCTGCTGCCGTGATGGCGTAGGTAAACGCAGCCTCCTTGCTACCTAGGAAGAAAAGAGTTGAACCTCCTGAGATGATCTGACACCATTGGCACCACAAAGTTCATGCCAGTGAGTTCCCTCGAGTGCATCTTTGATAGATTTCATACTGAACGGTGTAGCTACTGCATTCACTAGCAGGGTATAACTTCCAATGCGAAGCAGCAAAAACACACCTGTCATTTTTAACCCTTAGAAATGATTAACTGTTTCATGTTTGTTTGATTAGTGATAGAACTAAACTCTGCAGGGATGTAAATCTCCAGGAGCACGACTGAGCACTCCTGATCTCGAGATTGCTGTAAGGAGACTAAACTGACCCCTGCTGGTCGGCCTTTATGAAAAGAGGTTAGTAAGAATAGACTGACCAACACAAAGATCTCTATTCTATTATCTCTATACTAACACATTAGTTAACGACCGAAGGTAAGAGTTTCACTTTGAATTAAAAACAAAGTGCTGTGGTCATTTGTCATTTGGTTACTTTCTATTCTATTTTATTCTATTCCGTTCCCAAAAATGTTTGTTATTCTATTGTACATTAGTGCCTTGTTGTGTAGTGTTGAACTATGGTTATCACTTTCGCAATTATAGTCATACCTTGTTACCAAGCTTTACTTGAAGACTAATCATCAAGTCTGCCAATAATACCGCAATATTTTAGTATGCACCATTTGCATTTACAGTAAAAGCAGGAAACAAATATGAAATTGCTGTTCTCATTTTTTAGGATAATATCCCTCATTAAGATATGCTGGCAGTGAATCTTGTAAAGACAACAGTGATTACCTGCTCCATCCTACAAAAAAGACTATTAGTGTTGTGTTTTTTTTCTCATAGCTAAAGCCGAAATCTTACAACTGATCATCAGGTTTGACTGAGCACAGGGTTATTTCCCTTATCCAGCCAAAAGATCTAAATGATATAAAGTCTTTGTATAATTTGACAAGTAATGTCTGCCTGGATCTACTGGTGAATATTAGCTAATGTTATTTTAATGGATTTTTGTGGGGGAAAAAAAAACAATAGCCTTTCAGTAAAGTTCATAATGGCTAAACAACCTACGGTTTATCCTAAAATGTACATTCGAACAGCTAATTTGATTACGCTTTTAACTACTAATAAAGCATACTCAACTGTTTTGTTTAAAGCAATTTTATAGTCAAAATTGGTGCAGGAATTGAGTAAGTAGTCTGTAGATTCCATCCATTCCTAGATACTGCATATAAACTCATACCAGAGCATAAAAAGCTTCTTACATATTAGAACCCTCATTTGCACAGTGTAGAGCTCACCATAGCTGAGAATCATACAAAAGAAATAAGATGATATTGTGTAGAGTCAACCAACCCCAAAAAGAGTGATTGTTACCAGGACCGTTGAATTAAACCAAGCCTCGCACCGCACCCTGACCGTAACAAAACATTTCTGACTGAAAGGCAATTTATATGGGAGTGCTATATTAAAAAAAAAAAAAAAAAAAAAAAACATTATTGTGTGTTCTTCGGTTGAGTTTCTCACAAAGTCAATGGTGCCATTAGTGTGTGTTTGTGTAAGTGTGCAAATGATTTGAATGTAATTGCGGACAGATCACGTCCACTTTAACATTTTTCATCTCACTTGTGTCGCAGGGCCACACTCTCACGGAAACAAATTGCAGCCAAAGCAACACATGCACACACACAAGAACAGATCTCAGGGCTGTACCTACTGACCTACTCTCAGCTCTTGCCCAAAGACGGTCCTCTCGCCAAGGGCAGAGCAGTTCCATCGTCCGTAGCGAAACTGATAGTGGCACTCGTTGATGCCCAGCTGAGCGCCTTCCCCAATGATGATGATGGCATCTGGGCGGCTCTGGCAGATGGCGCGCTGTCTGGGGGCCAGGCCAGGGATTTTGTTGCAGATGATGTTCGCACCCAAAGCCACGACTGAAGAAAAAGCCCTTTGGAGGAGACCAGGTATATTGATGTCAACAGCTGATATAGACCAGGTATTCAAGAAATGGGGACCCAAAAATGAACATTTGATTGGAGCCAAAATCTGCAGCGCATTGACCCTCCAAAGCAAATTTGAGGAACCCTGCTTTACTATATGAAAAAATTTAAGAACATCTCATGACTCATTTAAAACAGAACGACAAACTCAAAGTTCATGAAACAAAGCTTTTACAGGCAAGCGTGGAAATGAACTTGATAATAATGTCCCAAATCATGTCTAAACAGATGAGCAGACCAACCATACACTATTCTATATATAAAGACCATACACAACAATACGATCGCAAAATATACAGCCCAATTAAAGTGAAACTACACAAAATTGTAACCCCAGTGTTAGTCTATTGAGTCTATTGATCAAGTGAACATGATTCAGAAATATATTGACCTTTTTTTCTGACATAGTGGGAGATGTTCGTACTAATGACAAGAAGATGAAGTGTACTAATGTCATGATACAAATTTGGAATAAACACATTTGAGCCAAGAAAGACAAATTTGAGAGGAGCTACCAAAACTAGAGTGTCCATTCATCAGTCATAATTAATAGTTTTGCATTCTTGTTCTTGTAACAAGAATGTTATTTAATAGCATCTAAATACAGGGAAACTTTAAAAGTCATCCTCATAGGTCTGGTCTGAGGAAAATCCATGAAGAATATTTTGGGCTCTAAATAGTCCACAGGCTTCTAAATTAACTAAGAATCAGAGAACAATGTGTAAATTTGACAAGACTCGGACTCAAAGCTTTAAATAATGATTATGAAAGAGTGACCAGAATCTATATAAAGCACATTAATGGTCTACACATGTGTGGCTCAGTAATTTCTCCAAAGGCTGAACTTTAGTGCAAATAAAAGGTTCTCTTTTCCAGCCACATCTCGCACACCTCACGCTCTGTTTTTTTTTATTATTTTTTTATGCGGTTTTCAAATTACAAGCATTTCAGATCAGAATATGGTGTGATTAGAAAAACAGATTACTCACTGTCTCACAGCAAGTGAATGAAAAGTAATCCCATCCATTTTGACTGAATGAACTGGTTTATACTGGCATGACATGTTTAGCCTGAAACTGGGTGGTATCATTAGTATAACTGGAAATCTACTTATTTAAATAATTAATTTCAGTGCAACTTCACTGTAAAAATATATAAGGTATTTAGGTAGGTGCTTTCCTTGTATGGTTTAAAGTTTATAACTATTGTGTAATTAACTATTATAAACTACTTGAACTACTAAAATCTGTGTTGAATCTCATATATAATATATATAATATAATATCATATATATATATATATATATGCAGGTGGTAAACCAAAAAGCATATACATTGGCTAAAAAACATGCAGTGTTACCCACACAAACACCATCAATGCAACACATGGCACTAAAAATGTAATAAACATTAACTAATCAACCATATTGTGCTTAACTGTTAACAAAAATGATAAACATAACTATTTAAATAAAAGAAAATAACATTTGTGGGAATGTACTTTACAGTTTTTTAAAGAGTTGGTATGATAATTAATACTTTTTACTAAAAAAACACAGTAAATTACATTTAGTGTGTTAAAGTTACAGTTAATCAATGTTTTTACCGCACCATTTAAATGTTTTTCCTGTATATAAGTACAAATTTTACAGTGAATGGATTATGATACATTAGTGTATTTTTTATTATATATATAGAGAGAGAGAGAGAGTCTCTGAGCATTGTTTTTCAAGCACAAAATGGCTCAAACATATTTACAGCACATGCTCGTTCTCATGGTGTAACACAGCAGGTGCAGTAAATAATGCTATTTCCAACATATGTGGAAATGATTATGTGTTTGCACTCTTAAAAACCATTCACGTCCAGATGACTGTCTAATCTTGCAATGCAATAACGATAAACCCTTTACCGCTTTCATTTTCTCCAGTTGTTAACTGTTGAGCCAAAAGCGACGAGAGGACATTAAAGGTCAGGATAAAAAAGCAGTAGTTCAAACCTACAGGTAGCTGCCGCTGCTGAGGATGAGGAAGATCTGGGGGTAGTAGACTGACAGCAGTGCACCGCAGGATGAGATGCTGCGCATGGTGACATTGAAGAGAGCACGTGGAGAAAGCGAACTTCTGAAGTTTTGTCGTGACGTTACGCTGCTGCTCGGCGCGCCGCGGTCCGTGCGACGCGATCCGTCATCTCCTGCGCGATACCGGCTAATTCAGAGTGTGCTCCCCGCCGCGGGCTGACGGCTGATTTTAGGGATTTCGAGTCTAGTGTCGGTGCTTTGCCATTGGCAGAGTGGGGGAGACACTCCAGTCCGCCCACCTTTACGGGCACGGTTGAGTGATGTCTCCGCCTTTCTGTGATCGGCGCTTAATGTCAGAGAGATTGATGAGACATGGACAGAAATCTGATTCGAAAACGTTTCTTTTCATAATAATAGTGACATGGTATATTAAGCAGACCTTGTTTACTTCTTGCAATTCACAAAAAGCGAAAGTTTTCTGCTTTGTCAGAAAACAATTCCTTCCTGTAAATGATGCATGCAGCTACTCTCATCACTGAAGAGGGCAGGCATGGGGCACCATCGGAGCCGAATAACGAGGGGGCGAATTATGAGGGGGTTTGGGATGTCTGAGCCCCCCCCCCCCCCCCCCCCCCCCCCGATTAAGGCTTGAACCTTCTCAAACGATTTCAACATTAAAACCTATCTGTTCTCTCTTTTTTATATACATAATATGTATGTATAATAGTGCTGTCAAACGATTAATCACGATTAATCGCATCTAACTTATTGTGTACAAACTATGTGTCTGTACTGTGCATATTTATTATGTATGTATATAAAATATTCACGTGTGTGTCTATAAAAAAAATGTATATATATATATATATATATATATATATATATACACACATATATATACATACATAATTATAGCCTATATAATTTTTTTTTTTTTTTTTTTTTTGCTGATAATCAGTCTTGGACCTATATCAATTCAACTAGTTCATTTCCTAATGACTAGCTAATGAGCATCTAAAACCAACTTAACCATCTTAAGCTGGATTTTTTTTTTTTTGTGTTCGTCAGAAAAAAAGAGTGCAATGCCGGTTTGGAACTATAGTAGATAGGTTTGGAAGGTAAGTAAATGATAAAAGAAATTTAGTTTTTGGGTTAACTTCCCATTGAATAATTGCATAATGACAATCAATACTTTAAATAAGTGCCTTTTTTTATTTATTTTTTATATTCATTGTACACATGCAACTTTTCTTTCACATACAATCAAACAAACGTACAACCAGATATAAAGAACTTGCAAATAACAACAGCAACAACAACAGAAACTCCTTATCCATTCAAAAAGATTTAGATTCAAATACATAGAAAGACCATGAGAGGCAGTTTTAACATTATGTGACATGACATCTGACGCACAGATGCCACTGGCATGTCACATAATGTCAAAACTACTGCTGAAGACCATTCTGAATTAAAGTGTACTCCCTCTAGTGACAATTGGTAAAAGTGGGTTCTGCTCTCATGTCACAGACAGCCCACTAAGTAAAACAGCTTAGCTGTACCTGCTGTCAGTCTTTCAAAAAAAAAAAAAAATTATATATATTTTTTTCTTTTTTAAACAGGTGTGTGTGTGTGTGCATTTTAAAAAAGATTTGTGTTCTCATAATGAAAAACATCAGCAAAGTCAAACGCTGTGAGTGATGGGGGATGATTGGTGAAGGAAAGCAAACAAATTTAGTCTTGTAAAGATGCTCTCCTAGCGTGTTTGCTTTAAGGCAGGGAACGTTGGACAGGATAAAAGCTGGAGAATTAGCTGTGCAATATCATATGCTTCAAAGGGTGGACATGTTTATGAGCCTGTGTCTTTCGCTAGTACAGAGATCAAAGTGCACAGCCTATTCAACATTTCTACTTTTGTTTGTATTTGATGGTTCAAATGGTAGATCCCATGTTTTGCTAATGGGATGGAAACTCGAACCAGAAAGCTATTTAGTTTGGACTTGGATTCATTTTATTCATCTGTCATTCATTACTACTTTGTAAATTAATATGCATTTCAGTCCTGAAAATGAACACAGTGCTGCTGGGGGGCGAGATGGTTGCAACTGACCTTTTCAAGGATTTGCAAGACCTTTTTATGTGTTTCTTCATATTTCTCCCAGCAAGTGGATGTTAGAGATTATACATTAGAAGAATATACCTCCTTTTGGATAGTTATGATTTATCAGTACAATTTGCACTTCAAACATCCTTTGTCTTCTCCTCTTGGAAATGTAAATCTTCTTGATGATGTACAGAGTGTTTTTTTCTGTTATGTACATACACAAGCCAAAAGAATGGCTGACATCTCGCGCAGATATAATTGAAAACTTCTATTCAAACCCATGTTCCAGTCCATGACCCTGAAATAATTTGCAGCCAAGAGAAAATAATGGATGATATTCGAAGATAATTGAAAGGATGAACCCAAAAAAAAGGGAGAGAGAAAAAGAAAACCCATCAGATGCTTTTGTTAGTGTTTTTGACCACAGAGCTTTCTAGCCAAAACTGCACTTTAGCTGTGCTCTTATAGTTTGGAAGGTTACACAATGGAATCTGTTTCTTTTCATGTACTTAATCAAGATTGTAGAGAAAAAAGAAGAGAATTTCCCTCATCTTGGGGGAATATCATTGTCTCATTGCATTTTGTCAGTGACCCGTTTGCTTTAGAGCCTTTTGAAAATGCCAGTAGAGACGGAAAAGGCTTGTTTAGCACTCTTGTCCTTTAGTACAAGGAAGGGAAAGTGAACATCAATACACCTTCCACCTTCCTTCACAGCTGTTGGTCTCAGTTCTCCATCAGCAATTACTTTCCAGATATTTTTTCCCCTCTGTTGCAGTTGATTATGTCCACATGTTGCTATACTGCAGTTGAAATTGATCACATGATTATGATGCTCTGCTAAATCCTCAGTACTGACAAAAGAAAATTGTAAATGTGTACAGAAATGTGTTTTAGAGATGAGTCTTCCCAATTACAGGACCTATTTTAAAAATGTATATAAAAAAATAGATGCACGCAAAATAAGAAAAAAAAAAAACTTTCAATAAAGTGTTGATTGTAAATGTCTGTAAATCACATAAAAATTTTTAGATAAAAAAAAAAAAAAGAAATTGTTCTCACCCATGCTAAACATAAACCAGATGCTGGTACGATTACCCACAAACAGATGCATAAGCAGCTGGAGTAGTGACAGTGGGATTTGATATTTACCAACAGCAGATCAAGTTACTAAATTAAAAGACCTAATTTTACAGCAATGAGGCTTAAATAAAAGTGCAGGATTCAGACATACCAGTAGAGGGAGGCAGAACTCCAAGAATGATCCCCTCCTCCCAGTTTTCAGACCAGGCCTCCATCTGTCATTGGTGTAAGGATAACCACTCTCTCTATCCCTTGATCAAAGTGCCCACCTTAGGTTTTACCATACACTTTAAAGGGATACTCCACCTCAAAATTAACATTTTGTCATTAATCACTTACCCCCATGTTTTTCCAAACCCGTAAAAGCTTTGTTCATCTACGGAGCAAAAAGATATTTTAGATCAAAACCGGGAACCTTGAGACTGTTTCATAGACTGCCAAATAAATAACACTGACAAGGTCCAGAAAATATGAAAAGCATCGTCAGAATAGTCATCTGCCATCAATGGTTCAACCGTAAGTTATGAAGCGACAAGAATACATTTTGTACACGAATAAAACATAATGACTTTATTCAACGATTCCTTTGTAAACAGTCTGCAGTATGCTCTCATATGTCAACCGCGACACTGATGTGCTGGTTCTATGTGTATTTATGCTTTGATTTGAAAGAAAACAGCGTGTCCTTATGGCGCAGCTAATAAAGAAAAGCATACAGTGTTGTGGAGAGACACAGAGGAGACTGTTAACAAAGGAATTGTTGAATAAAGTTATTATTTTTGTTTTATTCGCATACAAAAAATATTCTCGTCACTTCATAACGTAACGGTTGAACCACTGATGCCAGATGGACTGTTCTTTTCATACTTTTCTGGACCTTGACGGTGTTATTTACTTGGCGGTCTATGGGACAGTCTTAAACCTCCCAGTTTTCATCCAAAATATCTTAAACTGTGTTCCGAAGACGAAACAAAGTTTTTATGGATTTGGAACAACATGGGGGGTAAGTGATTAATGACCATATTTTTCCCTTTAACATACCCAGACCCCCCCAGCATTCTCTGGTGAGAGTAGTTTCGATTAATGTCCACAAGGGGGCTCTACTCGACTGCATATTCCTAAGAGATGAAGAACTGTTTTACCGCCTCAAATGAGAAGTGTACCTCACTGCTCCCGCCATCTTGTATCCCGCCCTCTGAAGTATAAAATTACTTATCCACTGTCGATTAAATCTGAACCAAGACCCAAAGCACGACAATTTTTAGAATATGAGCTCAGAAAAATCATACTGCATGAGGTGTTCAAACATAATTCATTGTCTTATTAATGTACCAAGTTCATTTGATGATGATATGGTTACATTTTTATATATAGAGTAAAAAAAGAAAATCATTTAAGATTCTTAAGTTTTGCTAAATATGTCATAATATGATATTATTTAAAAAGTGATAGGCTACATACTGTAGCAAACTATTTTGTGGTAGTGATGCATATACAGTAAATGTAATACCTAAAAAATTACAGGGACCTCTGGTTTGAGGGTCAAAGGGAAATATAAGTTTCACCTCAGGATTTATCTAGACCGGATGTTATTATTCACAAAACAAAACAAAAGAAAGAAAGAAATATGTGAGATAAGTAAAATTCTTTGGAAAGAACGAGTTCTGGAAAAAAAGACACTGAGCACTGGCATTTTCCAGTGAGACAATCTTTTATGCCTTTTTTTTTTTTTTTTAAACAACAGCCTTGCTGTATTAGTGCTGACCTGGTTGATGGGGTCTGTGTGTAATCACACGGGTGGATTGAAGGGTCTCTTAAATGGCTAATTGACTTCTAATGAAAGTTCTTTCCCAATTCCACAATGCGCGTGCTTGTGAATGCAGGATGAGGTAGAAAAAAAGCCACAGGTCAGTGCAGAGAATGAGAGAGAGGGATGGAAAGACTGTAAGATGAGTAAAAAAGATAGGATTGTCGTTTTGGTGCCTATGTGATGAATCCCTGTTGGGACAACAGATGTGTGGTGATGTCATGCAGTGTGTGAGAGAGTGTATGGGGAGGAGCAATAGCAAAGTGCACTCAATTCTCTGGTCTGTAGTAAACATTTTCAGTCGTTCCTGTTGAAAAGACCAACTTGGACATTCATTTCCATGCTGGTCCAAGCTGGTTTATGCTGATTTGGAGCTGGAGGGCAAAAAAAAAAAATATTGATGGAGACACCAGCATCCAAAACATGGTGAGATTTAAATTCTATTTTGGTTGCTGACTTCCATGGTTTTCAGGCGTTCAGGGTCTCCAATTGACACAAATTTTTTCAGTACCCTGCCACCACCACCAGTCACCTTACACAAAGCCCTGTCTCACTATAACGGGCCACTGAGCGAAAGGTTTCTGATTTAATTGTGCTTGCTATGTTAAACTTTTGCCTCTGTCTTCTGACTCTCTGTGAGAGGCATAAGAAGTCAATTGTTCTTGCGGTATGCAGTGACAATAGCTGTTTGTCGTCATGTGGAGCCAGAGAGAGACGGGGCAGCACACACAGTAACTTCACCGATGCCAGCGTTAGGCTTTAGGCAGGGTCACACCAAGGTCAAAGTACTTTCGATCACACCATATTGTGTGCCAGTTACGCCAATAAGATCACCTTTTTCTAACTGACCTTTCTCGGCTCCTCCCATTTAAGAATTCGAAGTGATTTGCCTGGCAAAAAAGTATGTAGTATATTTCTTTCATTCTGAGAATAGTATATTATTAATATTGGAACTGAAGACCAGCAGTCAGGCTGATTGTTGGAACCTATACATGTAAATAAATCCTGCAAAAGGAGAAATGCCTAGCTTTCTGAGCCTCAGAGTTCACAGAATCACTGATATATGTCATAAATGTGTGATTTTCCAGGCACAGAATAAGCCGAATCTCAGAATAAAAATGATTTTTCTATGGAGAATGCAGTTTCGTATAGGACTAAGGTTAATCTGTTGCTGGGAATGAGACCAAGATGATGCAAACATGAACTCATTTGTTAACTGTGTCTTGTGATCATATTGCTTGATTGTAGAATAAGCAGATGTAAAAGAAACCTCTCTGGACAGCTTGTGAAGTCAAAGAGAGACTGAATGATTTCATACCTTTTAAGAGCTGAACTGACAGCATATCAAAGCGCCAGCACCAGAAGAAATCACTCTTAATGTAAAGTGATACACAGCTGTCCGGCTCTTTAATGGGCTCAGTGTTTTTCACTTCACCTCGGACAAAGAGGCCATGCAGAGCAAATATTCACATTTTCACTTTACTGTGAAGAAATAGGTGTCAGCATTGTGAATGTGTCATGGATGTTATCTGGTTTTGTAATAAAGTCATAGGTGTGCTCTGGGTTTTATCGTTCTCTTGTTGCCTCGAGACTGTGACCCCTTGTCTGAGGACATGGCTCATTTCTCGGTAATCATTCACTTGTAGCCTTGGGTTGTGGGACTGTGACAGGCATTGTTTTGGCTCTTGAAAACAAAGTAAAGGTATCTCATATAATAGATCTGTGTTACTGAAACCCCAGACATGTGTTTTTGTTCCAAAACCAATGACTCCGCAAACAATTTAGTACTCTATATATACACAAGTATTCAAAAGTTTGGGTTTGGTAAGATTTTATTTTTGTCTCTCATGCTCACCAAGACTGCAATTATCTGATCATAAAAACTGTAATATTATGAAACATTGTTATGTTTTTTCATGAAAAATCTGAATATTCAGTAGCCATGACTTCAGTCTTCAGTGTCACATGATCCTTCAGAAATCACACTATGCTGATGTGCTGATTAAATAAGGATCATTTCTTATTATTTTTGATGTTGAAATAATTTTGTGTAAACTGAACCAATTTTTTTTTTTCAGGATTCTCTTATTTATTTGAAATATAAATCAATATTATTAACTACCACTTTTTATGAATTTAATGAATCCATGCAGAATGAAAAAAAATTAAAAAAACTAAACGTACTGACCCTTTTAAAGACCAAAAAAAAACAAAAAAACAAAACACAGATGCAGTCGACAGATAAAACAAAAATTCAACAACTATAGAAAGAGTGATTCAAGATTTTTTTTTATTGATTTTTTTATTTTTTTATCTTACTGACCCTATAGAGATGCAACATAGATACAAAGGTATATTAGGTACATTAGATACATAAGAAAACAGAAAAAGTCATAGAAAGAAAGAGTTAGTATACAAAGCAGTGGCATCATCATTGCACTATAACCATAATAAATAGACAGCTATATATATATATATATATATATATATATATATATATATATATATATATATATATATATATACATAAACAGTTTAAGATAGATAGATATAATAATCGTGATATAGTTGTGGAAATATGAAATGAAATTGATGTTTGTTCTCGTAACGGCGAGACACTGGCAGAGTGCAAGTGTTGTGGGTGTTGTCCTGCAGCGTGCCTTTCTCTCTCGCTCTCTGTCCCGCCCCCTTTGCCACTGCCATCTCTTGGCTTTCCCAGAATGCCCTGAGAGCACTGGCCTGAAATAAAACTATGAGGGCCTGCGCGGAGAGAATGGGAGCTTTGTCTCAGCTGCCATTTACACTGTCTGGGGGCATAGAGACCGAACTCAAAGAGAGTGTCTGATTGCAAATTAGCACAGCCCAGGGCTCAATGCTCTGTGCACTCATACACGCTCACGCGCTGGCGGTGTGAGCCATGGAGAAAGTTCTGCATTAAACGCCGCCTTTAGTTTTATTGTTCTATCTAGTGCCACATTTCAGTAAGGGGCACAAAAAAAGGAATTAGCATCAGACTTCTCTTAAGCTGACTTGTGTATGACCGAAGCATTTGGGGTTGTTTAGTATGCAAGTGATGCCTGGTCTGAATTTGTGATTAGCTGAAAGACAAAAGGTGCAGCCGGTGCACTGCAGGAGTGACGTCTCTACATCAGCGGGCTCCAAGAGTGGGCCTCTCGCTGTGTTTCCCTGTGATTGACATGCGTCAGGGAATCACATGCAGTTTGTTAAATGATGACTCTATTCGGCGTGAGAACTTGAGTTTTATAAATAGTCTTATAAATACAAGTGGATTCATTTCGAATGGTTTGACCTAAATGCATTCTTACCAACTATTTTCAAGGTAACTGACTGCTTGAGGAGGCAATCTCTAATTGGCACAAAGCCTTAAAAGTGTGTGCAAACTGTGTGTCATATAATCACATCTCTCCTTGACTTTCCGGTGTACAGATTTAGAGCACTTGTTGGCATTAACGTCTACCCTTTTTTTCTTGCATATATTTATTTATTTAATATGATTGGCATGTAATGCTGAAGACGAGAATAAGTTTCATGTAAGCATGTGATGTCATGTGAACTCAACAACCCTTTGGTTATAATCTGCTGGCCACCATCTCATGTTAATTCCCATGAGGCCGCTTTGTGTAGGACATAAACACACGCGCGTTCACACATAGGACACAATTCGACCCTTTAATCTGATTAGCTGCGTCTGTATGGATGAACCTGTGGGTTCATGGAGTGTGTTCCTCTACTTCGAAACCATCGGCAGAGTGACGAAGGAATGACTTCAGTATTTATAGAGAAAGTAATCTGGTTTTTGAGTCCCGAGGTGGAATTAGTTCTGAAATGCACCTTAAGGCATTATACCTGTCAACAGCATCCTTTATGAGAAGTAATATTTTACTTAAGTGTCAAAAAGATGCACTGATGTGAGTTATTTATTTATTAAATTATGTCAGCCCTATCCTTTTTTTTTTTTACCTACATTTAAAAAAAAAGGAATTATAACTAAACAAACGTGTAATCAAAGCTTATTTTTCTTTTTTAATAAAATTTTCTGTCTTTTTATATATATACATATATATATATATATATATATATATATATATATATATATATTATTTTATTTTATTTTCTGCACATTTTATTGGAGAAATCTTGCCTTGTTTCCAATAAAACTTCTATCTGTACCTGGCAGATAAAACAGAACTCTGTTTGTTTTAAGTGGCTTTGTAAAATATTTTTTTTTATGAGTAGGTATTGCATTTAGAAATACATTTGTGAAATTGTAATTCCTGACTATAAACCACAAATTCAACAGACTTGACCTAAGTGAGCCCTGAAGCAGGGGGGGAAATCACACCAATGGTCTCTGAGAGCCAATAATAGGGGTATATTAGAATTTTGATTGAATTTTAATCTAAACTTTTATTTCCTTAACAGAGTTTACAGTATTGTAAGTTAGTCAAGTTTTGTTGTTGTTTCTGTTAAAACATTTAAAACATTAACCATGTCTGTACTGAACATCCAGAAGGAAATTCTTAATATTAATATTGCATATTAGTAAGTCTTCGATGAATGAATGCATGAGTCACATCACACACTGTTAGCCAAAACCTGATGAAAATGCCCTTCAAAATGCCTTTGATGGCACACACACACACACACGTACACAGGTTTAACATCATATCACATGATAGCCTGAAGTCCTTCTCATTTAACCAATTTAATCCCCTGTTTGTGACTACAAAGTTTTATTGTCAACTATAAAAAAATGAAAGTGCATTTTAATATTGTTGGTGTAAATACATGACCGAAGCGGTTTAATGCCAATTTGCCTTTCTGAAAGATTATGCCAAGGCCCCATAAAACGTTAATACCATTACAGAAATACCATAATTGATACATATAATATTTAAACGATCTATTATTCTCCTATAAATGTCTCATATAAATCATGATGATAAATGTGCCAGTAGTCACATTTTGAATAAGTAACTGACTGCTTCATATTATACAATTGTAAATTTTGTGTTTTGAAGTATTGTCACATTAAATGAAACGAAGTAAAAGTAAAATAAATAAATAATCCTCTTTTTTTTTCTTCTTCTTTACACTCTGTTCGGTCTCTTTAGAGGAACTGTTTAACTTACACTTATGACCAGGGATATACTTTTACTAGCTGTTTATTTTTTCCTTCTTTCTTTATTTTATGTATTTATTTCCTTTTAGAAAAGCTATAAAGTTTAAATAATGGTAACGTTACTATCCAGGAATTAAAATACTTGCTCAAACTAAATGGGTTAAGCGACGGCTTACAAGACCCTGGACATCTACAAACTTTTATGAAAATCTTTATAGAATGGTTAAACGCCTTTAAATATTTAATATGTAGACATTTATACTAAATGATTTGTAAAATGTGCTATTATTACTACATAAATCGGCAAGGCAACAGGTAGCATGTCTTATTTACTTCAGAGATCAGCAAATGAGCAAATATAATTCCTAACACCCTCTTCCTTATTTAAAAATAAATAAATAAATAAATCTTAACCCACAATTTTATTTTTTTGTAATTATATTTACCTACGGCGTTTTTTTTTAAATCTTAGATCAACCACAACAGCCTTCTCAAATCGAAACTTTTTAACGTTAACGTTACCTCAGACTGCATATTCGTCGAGCTGTTTAGTCTCTGAGGTAAATCTGCCGAGCGGGTCGAGCACGACGGGCCCACGAATTAAAAGAAAAAAGGTCCACAGCCACCACCGTTGTATATCCAATGTGAATAAGAGTAAACTGTGTTATTTAGATCTGATATTAGGTCAGCGGCTGCTGTCTGTCTCTTGTGTAACGGTCGCTGCTCGCGCTCGTGTGCGCGTGTGTGTGAATCACCTCAGTTGAACTTGTGTGATCTAACGTTAGTTCACGGTAGCGCGAGGCAGTTGGTCCGGTCTGGTGTGGCTGTCGCGAGGATGAACAGCTCCTCTTGACCATTACACACACACACAAAAAAAACTACCTTTAAAAGACGTAGTGTGTCGTCATGTTTTTGTGTGGATCAGAAGGTTGTGATAGTTTGCTGGCGGACATACTGCTTGAACGGTCGTGGGTTAACGTTACTCGTTCAAGAATTTCAGCCTGAACTTGAAAAATAAAACCGGTCGTCATGGTTTTACCCAACGGCTCCCGTCAGGTTTCCTTTGTTTGTTTGTTTTGCTGTTGCTCGTTTCTAACGACAACTAAAGGAGCACGAATGATCCAGATGATGCTAAGAAGCGGATGAAACGCGGACGTAAATAATGTAAGTTTGCCGTTATCATATTTCAGTGGGTCCCGTTAAGTCTATTTTTCTGTATTGTTCTTATTACGGTGTTTTGCTTGAAATTGCACGCGCCCATCATACAAAGACTGAATATGGGGAATTATTGAACTGTAGCCTAGTTTTCACAGCTTATTTTCCAGGCATCAGATGTAAAATATGTGTCTAGCACTCACTCGAATGAATTAAACGAGGAATAGCTCATTTTGTTGGTGCATGTCGAGGAGAATAAAGGAGTTATAGACACATCAGAGATAGAAAAGAGGTCAGTTTCTCATGGCCAGACGTTTTGGTTCATGCTTTTCAAATAATCGATCGTGCTGCTCTCTAAATTCTTCTCTTTTATTGAAGGCACAATGAGACTAATCAGGTCTTTTCATTTAAAAGAAAAATAAATCGAGTATGTATTTCATAAATTCTCACTCAAATATCTCTGCCAATTCTTTTTTATTTTTTGCAACCTATTTCATCCCGTCTACAGTGTATCAAGCTGAACTGTGGTTGTGGACAGAGTGTCATGCAACATGGTTAAAAATAATTTATAAATGAATCTCAACTGATATGATTATTATTAAAATAAAATAGTTTTTGATCCCTTTGTACTGAAAATGTGTGCTTTAATATCTTAGGTGGCTTCCTTGACTTATATCATGCATAAACAAGTCCTAAGACAATATGCACCTTTAAGAGTTGATGATAATGCAGTTAATCAAAATACATGCCAGTTATTTAACCAGGTTTTGTTTCTCTTTTTTTTTTTTTTTTTTTTTTTTACAACCAGTGAGAATAGAGCTTATTTGGAAATATTAGACTGTGTGTGTGTGTCTGTGTGTTGCAGTGCTGCTTGAAATGGCGAAAATCTTTTTGGACACAGCCCAGAGATGGAATGCACGTACACCTTTTATCTGGTACGATTTTGTCTTTAAATATACATATTTTATTTGTATTGTTTTTTTTTTTCAGATTGAGCAACTAAATAATAGAAATGCCATAATAATCTGCTGTTATATGCTTAAAAATTGAGATTGCCGTTATCATTGTATTTTTTTGTACCCGTACATCAGACAATGTATTTAATTGTAAATAGATATTTAAAAGTGCATGGATTTGTGCATCTCATTATGTATCTGTGAGGCTTTACTTCTGGTTGTTGACAGTTTCGTGTGCTACACATACATGCTATAACATGTTAACCAACATCCTTTGAGATTTGTTATGCTGACTGTGCGATTACCAACCTAGGCTAAAATGGCCTTCTTATCCTCGGATTTTCTTCTGTGAATGAGTTACTTAACTGAAATAAGCAAAAACTGTTTTTTAGAACTTTTTTTTACTCAAATGGAACATAAGCAACTTTAAATATATTTTAAAAGCAATTTTGTCGTCGGCAGATTAATTTCTCCTTTTGTAAAACGTGTGTTTTGAATATGTTGTCAGTGATCATTTTGGCAGGCCAAGGGCATTAGAGAAATTCAGATGTAGCATAAGTTGTCCTTATCGTTGCTCTATTGCGTTTTGAATAAATAGAAGTAGTCTCTAAACATACACAGAAAAAAGTATGGGGATGTTTTAGGTATTTTTGAGGTTTTACATGAAACCTCCAGTCAGATGTTTTATATATGGATGTCTCTTAATGTGACCCAACACGCACTGTAAACAAAGCCATGCATTATTTTGAAGGGCCTGTATATTTTTCTGTATATTTTTCCCTCAATCATTTTTCTTATTTTATACCTTCTAAAATAGGAGCAGACATTTAGAATGCAGATGATCTCAGGACTTTAAAACGAAAAGAAAAAGAAAAAACGGTCATTTTGGAAATCTGTTTCCATTTGTCTTAATGTTGTCACTCAGCACTTGATTTGTCTTGCCAAAAATATCTTTTCATTTACATCTCTTGTCGGGGAAATAAGCAAACCACCATTGAACACAGACCGAGCTACGTAACCCTAGGCAGGAAGGCTCAGGCCAGACCGATGCAGAGAGCGCAGGACCAAGGCTAGATCGCATTCCCTAGGTCTTGCTGAGTTCGTAAAGTGTGTGTGGATGCTGGAAGTGTCTTTCCATGACTGGCCCCTAGTGCTAAAGCCACGCCAAACTGTCAATCCCACAGGAATGTCTCCCCAAACTCTTTGCAACAGATGACAGAAATTTGGCGTATGGTATTGTCATATTCTTTTTCTCTCAGACTTTTTTTCTTCATCGCTTCTGTGCTTTTGTGCTCGGCCTAAAGTTTTTCAGTGCGCTTTCCCCCTTCTTCCCCTGCTGCATTTCAGCAGAGACAGAAGGCCAAACATGTAATGTGTCAACATGACCTGGACTCGGTACTGTAATCTGAGCATTTCGCTTGGCCTTTCGAAATGATTTGATAATGATGACGGCTCGTTACCGCCATCTTTTGCTAAAATGGTTTGAAAATCGCCAGATAATTGAGCAAAGCCAACTGAGCCCTTCGAGATTACAAAGAGGCGAACAATCCTACGCGCTCTTTGCGCTGACAGAGTCATAAATTCATCTCTCTCTTCGCTGGCCCACATCCAAGCCGGTTTACCTCAGCTAACCCTACGAAAAAAGCATACATCATTTGAAATTTTAAATGCAGTCACCACAGGGAGGGGGAGGCGCCTTGTCTAACATGACACATTCATACAATCAATCCTCGCTTTTGTGTGGCTGGATGATTTGAGTGGCCTGTAGTGTCAGCTGAGGTCAGGGGCGTGTCCTGAGCTTTTAGCTTGTAGCCTGTCTGAAGCTGGCACTAAAAGGTTGCACAGATGTGAGAAAGAGCCGTTAGAGCAATGCGTGCCCGACAGGAGTTGGGAACATTGTAGAGCACAGGGGGACATGCATAAGCCTTTTAGATTCAGAGTGCAGCAGAGGAGAGTCAGACTGACACACATTCTGTAGTCACAGGGTTGTGTGTTTTACCTGTCATGCAGGGAGACATCAGGTGATGCATCTTATGAATGCGTGTGCACGAGGGAACTTAGGTCGTGCATGTGATTTATGTATGTCGGCGTGTGTGCGCTTTCGTTTTAGAGAGTGAACTTGTGAGTATAAGCGAGGAGCTCTTAAGTGCTTGACCTAATTTCGCAGGCAGAGAAGAATTCGGCAGTGAAGGCCTTCCTCTGTTACTGTGAGGTTGCTGTGCTGGGTGTTTCCTCCCAGGGTCTAACAGGAAGCTCATGTTTGAGTTCATTTGAGGACAGGGAGAAGGCTTTTCTTTCCACTGTGGATCATTCTCAGGGATCAACGCTTAAGTTTTTTTTCTACTGGCCCGGTCTTGCCCTGCAGCATTTTCACTGGTCCTGCCACAAAAAATAAAATCGTTACGTTCATTGTTTTTGATGGGTTATCTTGTAGTATAAATCAGCTTATATGACACCAATATTTCAGATACCAATTAAATTTGACTTTTCTCTATTTCAATTTCGATACCACAGCAAGAATCACTAGCCAAAAAGAAACATAAGGCTATCCTTAAAAATATTTTGGCTTGCAGTAACAGTCATTTTTTTTAAATGGTCGGTAGGAAGGCCTATATTTTTTTTCAAGTTTCAATGTAAAAAAAAAAAAAAAGTAAAATTTTGGTGATGGTGATGATGTCGGTATGGATTTAAACAAATTAGCATATCGTGACGTCACTGACTGGGTCTTCAACCCGTGCCTTCGGGCGCATCATCGCAAACCTCATTTTGATGCAGGCTATATAGACCACAAACAAATTGAAATCTTTGTCAAAAACATGTTTATTGCATGAATTTCAGGTGAGAAGAAAAAAAATTGGGTACTGTTTTACTTGCATCCACCGCTAGGTGTCAATGCAACCTACAAATGAGAGACCGGTTACTTTGCTTTCTTGGGTTGTCACTTTGAAAAAAATGGTGTTTGATTTGAATGACAAGTGTTCATTGAATCGATTGTAATGCATTTTGCATGTCTAGATGCACAACAGGCAGGACGAATGTAAAGATTCAATATATTGGTAAAGACCAATATTTCTGATGATTTATTGGCGTGAAGTTACGTGCACAATGACTAACAGAAGTGCAACATTCTCTAAAAACAATAAGAAGAGTGGACTGCCATAATGCAGAAAATTTACTGCAGGCTCCAACATGGCTGTGTTCTCGATTAGAAATGTCAACAATAACAAAAAAATCGCATACGGCGATTCTAGCCCGAATCTGTATCTGTATGCTTGAGACTGTCTGAATACCGGCAGAATTCACATTTCTGTTGTAAAAAGAGAAACACTGTGCAGAAGTAGTATCTGCTGTTATGCGTGTGTCCGAAGCTGCAGTTGCCGTGTGACGCATGTTAAAAAAAATAAATGGACGCGCTCCATGAGGAGGCCATAAAAATCAGTTTGCTATTTTTGTTTTCGAAACTTGTGTTGGTTGGTCCAGTCAATTTGTGCAATAGATTTTCGAAGTTTTAGACTAGACGGGAGAAGGGATGGGAAAAGATCTGGGCACAGTTTTTCCAGAACTTCATGCTAAGTTAAAGCGGTGTCGAGCAAGATCGGTCGGACTAAAAGCAAAAAAATAAATATAATTGAGTCGGTCCTAAATTGACAGGGTCGGTTGGGTTACGGCAAACGAATATTTTTAAGGATGGCCTAAATATAAAGTTTAAACAAGACAAGACAAGTGACAGCCAATAAATAAGAACAAATTAACAAATTACAAGTAATAACACAATGAAATAAAGGCCCATAGCACAAAAATAAAATTCCATATTTTTTTGCGCCTGCTACAGTATTTTCTCTTTTTTGTTCCCGTCTTCAGCATCTCTGGCCTCGGTTAATGGCCGTTTACAGACTAAGTATATTAATACTGTAATATTTCCACACAAATGTCCATTTGGAAAAAGATTACAGTGCAGTTTGTGTGCAAGCACGGAACAGAAGATTAATGTCCAGTAGATCGGTACATCTGTACTCCAGTGTATAGGTTCAACATAGATTAATCATTGTTAAAGCTACACAGTTACTTGCCAGAACAGGTATTTTGACATACTTTTGTATGTATTAGCCCATTCAGGCGAGTACTCAAAGGAGTTGTCTTTTGCACCAAAATGCTTTTTACTCGCTAGAATTTTTTAATTAACAAGTCTTAAATACACATGCAAATGATAAAATGTCGTGACAATGCTGTAGTGGACCGATCGGGCAAGTGACAAATATGTCTACTGTCCCAAACATCTTTCACGCTGGCCCCAGGCCATCGGGCAGTCCTTATTGTCGAGCAGTGGTTCTAGAGAGGGGAAGAAAGCCAGGGCCTCAGCTCTGAATCGCCCTTCTGCAATCTGGCATGTGTTTTAGCTCCTTATACTGCTGTATTGTCCATTTTGGCTGAACTTAGTTTTTTTTTGCTCCTGCCAAGAAAACATCTATTTTTTGGCCTTACAGTGAGCAGAAGCTGAGATCCTGAGTCAAAAATGACTTAATGAATCCTGTGAGCAAATGAAACAATGCCCTGCAGGGTTCTTTTCTGCTTCCTTTGATTCGGTTTTACATTCCAGGCTCAACTGAGCTAGGTCGGGACCCATGAAAATGCTGCGCTGTTCACGATCATTTTGGATGAATATTCACAGCACAGATGAGCCTATGGACAGTTATTGAGATAAATGAAAGTGCTTGTGCTCTCCATTGAGTTTTAGAGAATGCTCTTTGGCTGTTATTTGTTTTTCACTGGTTTCAGGGGCTTTGGACGACACTGACAAATATGCGTGCCGCAGGACTACGCAGGTGAGAAACATTTTAAGAAACTTAAGTGACCATCGACACATATTTGCAGTGCCATTCCATGCCACAGCAAGCCAGTTTTGTGAAGGAAAAATAAAAAAAAAAATCATATTTTACCTAATTGTTTGTTGCATTGGAAATATTCTGGATATACAAATATTTCAGGTACTTAAATGTTCTAAAGCTTCTTTTACAATAATAATTATATCACAACATTTAATGATGTCGCTTTATTCGTCATTTTAAATGCAGTCTGCAGGCTTGCAGTGTTTGTGTGGTCTCTTTGAAATGTGGATTCTGTGTGGGAGGCCTCTCTATTCATCCTCTGTGAACGTTTCATGTTGATCGTTTAGTGGAGTAAGAAGATATCAGGTACTCTAGACATGTCCTTTCCTAATTAAAATCTTCATGATACGTATTGCATAATTCTAAATGTTCTGATACTCGATTACATGTTCGGGACATCATACGCAGATCAAATCTTTCATCAGACGGTGGGGTTGTTCAGATCTAGGGCACGTCTTTCAGAGCTTATTTCTAGGGTGGCCAGAGCAGAAAAATGATGAGGATTGACCTGTTAGTCTCCCATTGCATCAGTTTGACTGAAATTAGAGGCAGATTTAGGATGAAAGGTTCACAGTATCCAGATTGTCTGAAAATGATCGCTTCAGCGTGCCAGTGTTCATAACCACACTGATCAAACATGATTTATCTTAGTGGTGAGGTTGTTGTCTGATCTGCAGGGTTGGTTTTCTGGCTTGTTTGCGACTGTCTTTCTCTCACTCTTCTGTTCATGACTGTGTAGGTTGACATGTTGGTTTTTACATGGATTTCGGAAGTGCTTGAAATTAGCATGATGTGAGCGAAAACATTCTGTCTTTCTGATCTTTCACTTTTGCAAAACATGCCAGTATCTCCCAAATTATTGTATTTACTCAAGACTCAATGCTCCCAAACTTTGCAAGCTATCAGATAAGTATTACGTCACATGTTTCAACATACTCGGTGCATGTATTGTGCAGTGGAGCAAAAGAGAGAGGAGGAGCTTACTTGAAACAGCTGGTTTATATGAAGATGCACTGTCTTTATCACTCAATCATCTCACGCTCTCTTTCACACATTATACACATTTCCTGGTCTCCTGCAGCGTGGATGTACTCTCAGGTCATGTGCCGTTTACAGGTGTCATCCAGATGTTTTCTCGCATGTTCTGATGCTCCCTCTGTTAGTACTTAATGCCATTTTTGCAGAAATGTTCCTGGTCTATATACCCTAAGTATATCACACTTACACAAGCTTAAAGAAAAAGCAGGGTTTTTTATGTATTTATGTTAATTATTATTATATTTTTTTTTTGTGTGTGTGCAGAAGTAACTTGTGGCAAAAACATGACCAGCTTGAAACTGTTTTTGCAGAGTTTTGCAGGGTAAATAGTGACGAACAGACATACATTTAGGAATACTTCAATCATGATTTAGTTTTTTGGATAATGACCACTAAACTGTATAATTGACACATCCAGCCACTTTACAGCATAAAAGTGCAAGCTTCATGTGTCATTTTTTTTTTACAGTCTCTTTGTTCTCACATAATGAAATTATTTAAACTCAAATCAATATTTCATGTCCATTAATTATTTATTTCTTAGGTAGCTGCATAATAAATACATGAAAGTAATGACATAATGTACATGCATTTATATAGTTATTTAAATAATTAACTGAAATAATGGCATTTATCAATATTTGCTGGAAAAAAGCCATCAAGTTAGTTAATTATTGAATTATTGAATAATTGAATTAGTTAAGACTAATTCAAATACATTACATTTTAATCTTTTAATAGATGCATATATATTTCATGCAGATAGACTTATTGAGAAAGCACATTCATTCTCTGGCAGCAGGAGGCGCTTTAGGTGTTGCAGGCGGTTTCCCCGGTAACAGCTGTAAACAAAGCAGTGCTCTGCTCATAAATGTATAAATTAATTGCCACAAATAAATCAATGTATGGTAAACACTGTGTATATAATATATACCTTTTATGCCAAAAATCATTAGGATATTAAGTAAAGATCATTTTCCATGAAGATATTTTGTAAATTCCCTACTGTAAATATATCAAAACCTGATTTTTGATTAGTAATATTAGCATTGCTAAGAACTGTATTTGGACAATAGTAAAATAGTTGTATCTCACCAAATATTGTTTGATCGTAACAAACCATACATCATCGCAAAGCTTATTTATTGATGATGATAAATCAAAATTTTGAAAAATGTACCCTTATTTTTGTGGTCCAGCGTCACACACACACCCACACACACATACTGTATATATATATATATATATATATATATATATATATATATATATATATATATTAACACACGCAGTTGGACAACTGTTTTGGTTAATTTGCCATATCACACTGTTTTTCAACATCTTGCACCATGAGCACCATGTTTTTAAGACAAGACAAGTTTGTCAAGTAAAAAAATATTTCAACTTTGAAAAATGGATTTGTTCTGTTCTGCTCTGTCCAGCTGTAACGTAAGAACCCAATCTGTGTGACTGTGAGCTACTCCATCTGCTCTCCGTAGGTGCGGTTTAATGGAATCAGAATGTCATAACAGTTTCATATCATAGCAAAAGCTTCCAGTTCAGCCATTGCAACATTCAAACTTCTTCCCAACTACACACTGTAAAAAATAAATAAAATAAAAATCTGCAACATATACGGTAAAATGTCTGCATCTGTGGTTGCCAGATCTTTAACATAAAAAAATATGGTAGCAACATTTTTAGGTTTTCAGACTTAAATTCATAGTTAAAAACTGCATTTCATTAACTGATATAATGTTAATGTTAATACACCAACCTATAGTACTAATACCTGTTTTATAACATTGTAATACACTGATAACCACCATAAACAGGTGGTGATGAGAAAGACAAATGATGAATCAAAGCTCATTACAAGCAACTCTTCCACAAGCTGGGGAGGTAAATACTAGTATATAAGGTGTCATTCGCACAAATACTGAACACCATCATGGTAACAGGTGATACTGAAATATTGCAATAAAAATGTATTTAACAATATTAGACATAAGATAGAATTCTGAATTCTGGGAATGTCAGTTTACACTTTTTCACTGTAAATTATACAAAATAAATTTTCCCCTTTAACAGCATTTGACTGTAAAATTACATAAAATAACTAGGTTTTTGATGTAGCATTCATAGTCTTTTACTGTTAAAATCAAAATTTTTACAGTGCAGCGAATTGAGTATTTGCCCTGACAAAGACCAAATAAGGACTGTTTAGTTTGCATGAGAGTCAGAATTTGTGAAATTATCTCACATAGTAATAAAATCATCCAGCTTAAGCAGGACAGTGTCCTTGAGATATTTCATGGTTAGAGATCATAGCCATGCATAAAATGTTATTACATAAACTTTTTGTTTGGCATGTAATAAATCTCAAGTTGCACAGGCATAAATCTTTTTATCAGCAAGTGCTTGTGCCCAGTGGTGTTTTAAAATGATTTACCTAAGCTCACCATCAGACCATGACTAATATGATTTTTATTTGACTGAAATAATATGACCTGAATAACTTGTCCTTGCATCATCTTCCACCTTCCCACTAGTTATAATGACAAATGAGTGATGTGTTGTTTGTCACAGCTGCATTTGTCCTACATATCATCCTTCCTTTGCTTATAGTTTTTCTCTTTTTCAAGAGCACAGTCTTGTTTTTTTGTGGAGTAATAAAATGTTTATGCAGATTCTGCAGTAGTAGTGCAATTCTGAAACTTTCTATTTCTGTCTTTAAAGCACTGATGATTGTGACATCTCCTGACAAGAGCTGACAAGAATCTACCCATCCGGTGGAATCAAGCCCCAGTCAGCTCTTTATTGGGAAAGATTCTCCCTTGTCACATTCAAGTGACCATTGTGTCAACCTTAAGCAGTTCCGTTTGTCATATCATGGCTTGCTTTTTCTAAATTTAGAAATGGCCATCTCAGTATTTCAAAGAGCTATAAGCAAAACATGTTTAAAGATGTGTTAACTAAGATATGGCAATATTCTGTCAACTAGGGCTGCACGATATTGGGGAAAAAAAATGACATTGCGATATTTTATTTTTCTGCGATATATATTGCGATATGAAATCTAACCAAATTTTTTCTTACAAACAAAAATGGGGTGAGCACACTTACATTCTCAGTTTAAATGATTTAAAAATCGACACCATCGTGTCAATTGATTAATATGCGCGAGGGAGAGAGAGCAAGACAGCACTCGTGTTGTTTGAAGACGTTGAGTGTGCGGCCGGAGCTCGCTCTCTCGCTCTCTCTCTCTCTCGCGCTCTCTCTCTCTCTCTCTCTCTCGCAGGCGTGCGCGTGCTCTCTCTGGCCCATACAGTTAATGAATAATGGATCAACTACGACAGGCTACATCTCACATCCTGCGATGTGACTATCGTGGATTCGTACATCGCGATATCGATGCTTAAACTACACATCGTGCAGCCCTACTGTCAACTATAAGAAAATTTATCGTAGATTTCCTCAAAAAAGTGTAGATAAAACATTGTTCTTTGTTTGAGCACCCTGACAAGCCCGACACACGATGGCGCAACTGTTGGCTTGAGTTTGAGAAAGTTTGCAATTCCATTTGAGATGCAGAAATGGCAATTTTTGTCTTAAAAAGTACAATTCTTCAGAGATAGTTTGTATTAATTCAGTCAGCTAATTCTTAAATGACAGTCATGATAAAAATAAATGCAAAAAACTCTGAACCTCTCATAGACCTGTTTTGTTTTTCATTTGACTGTTGTTAACATTGAGTTTGAAGGCCCAGCTCCATGCAAGGGCTGCTCCATGGGTAAGCCAATGTTGCATTGTAGGCAGTGGCTCATATGAATAGCCCTTTAGTATTTTGTGTGAGCAAGTCAGCGCCATTTGCATTTGTTCCAGTCACAAAGGTTTAAAGGTCAATAGGGACCAAGCTAACATGCAGAGGAACCCTCTTTCCTCTTATTCTCCTTTCTCTCACCTTCTGTTGCCCTTCCTTGGTAGTCATGATATACTCTGCCCGTCTCCCTGAGAATGTGTTTGTACATGTATATTGTGTGTGTGCATTTGTGCATAGCTAAACCTCAGATGTCTGATGAGTGATTAATTCTACGCTGGGAATAAGATTGAAGAGAGGCCCCTGGTAACCCTCAAGCAAACACCAACAATAATTTGATTATCACACTTGAACATGCTTATTTAGCCCGTGCATGCATGTGTCTGTAGGTCTGCACATTGAGGCAGAAGAACACAGAACATATCTGATTGAATGGAGTTCATTCTGGACTGTTGTTTGTAAGCAGTTGGAATGGCTGCAGTGCTGACACATAGCTTCTTAGACGTGCACACATTGAACCAGAAGTCCCAGGTCTTCATAATTAATCCTGGAGTTAGCTCACGGCTCAATCCTCAGAGCTTTAACTCTGTACTTTCCATATGTCACACTCCTGCATATATGCGCACAAACAGAGAAGGACGTTTACACAAGACAAAAGTATAATAAGTCATATTTAGAACAATATTAGAGTGATTAAATTATGACATTTTTGGGTTAATTATTTTGTTTATTACTTTAAAACGTAATTTAATTATCAGTATTTGAGCCTAGTTTACAACATATTGCTTTAAAAAGAATTTCATACGTTCATGTTAGTATGTGTTTTTAACGTTTTATATACATATTATATCATATTATATTATATGTTATATAAAAAAAATGGTTTATGATCTTTCAAGCTGTTTGATGCCACTCAGCGGCTGTTGCATGCATCGGGCCAAAAGAAGTTAAATAAAAAGTGTCCATACAAAAAAAGAAAAAAATGTCTCACACTGCTCCTGGGTCACTGATTAGAAGTACAAAATGAGGATTTGTAGAAGAATGTCGATTGTACACATGAAGCAAATCTCTATTAGCACTGTTAGCTTTTCTGACATTTTCACAGTGTCAGAGTTTTTGCTTTTAACAATGTTTTTAGTGTGGCCGCAGGAAGGCAGTGGTAAATCTCTGCATCTCTCTTGTGGCCCATTCTTATCCCCTCTGAGCTGGATGTGTAAATTGCAGCACAAAACGTGGGCTGCTGGATCAGCATGCATGCTACATAAAGACTGCTTTTGTTATAGCCTGCACGCTCATGACCGTTGGTATCTATAGTCATTCACCCCCAACCACTCCAAACTCTACCAGGCTGAGTGGAGAAACCCCCACAGAGGGAATGGACAGTGACTTTCAGTCTTAGAAGCTCACACCCACAAAACTTTATATAGCAAAATGAATACATAAACTTGAAAGACATCTATTTTCCTTCTGGGGACAATAAAATCTTATCTTATTCCATTCCAGATCAAATTTAAGTAAATTTGTCTTATTAGAGATTCGCTATATAAGGATAACACAATTCTTAGCTATAGATCAGATAATGTTCCAGTGCAGCATAACTCACTCTGTTCGCAATTTGCAATGTAATTATGATTTCAAAATTCCACACAGCCCTTTAATGCTGTCTGTAGATGACGGGAAGAGCATGTGGCACTTGAGCGTGCATGTCTGTTGGGCCTTGGAACTAGAGCGATGATGGCAGACGTTGCCTCGCAGCCACCAGGCCGATATTGCACCATGTTCACCTCAGCCTATTAAAGGTTGGGATTCCCATCGGGAGAACACTCATGCGCAGACAATTAATGGAACAAAAAATACGAGAAAAAAAAAAACCATGACAAGATAATACGTTTGTGATAATGAGCCTCCACTGACCTATAATCATCGTTTTAAAATGATTTTTAACCAGGATAATGTCCTTGAACACCAGCAATGACAAGTGCCTCATTTTGTGCGGGTCTTCAAAAATTGGATGTTATTTTAGACTTGCAATGATGACCTAGGCAGAGATTGTCGTTCCAGAGAGAGGAAGCTGACCTCTAGGCCAACGTTTCATGGTACTTCAGGAATGATTGAGAAATTATAGATGAAATTAAGATGATGCAGTACTAAGGTTGTTGTTGTTGTTTTTTATGTTGCATTAATTAAAACTAAAGTGTATGTAACTAAGACCTTTGACAGATTCTAGTCTGGGTCAAATGATCTGCTTTTGCTCTAAAATTTAAACTGCATAGTGACTAAATTTAGTCTGAAGCTGAGCTCAATTAAAAAAGGAAGTTGCACTGGAAGGTTATATATATCATTAAAACCAAGCTTCAATTATTTCTTTATTAAATATAGAGAGTAAATCAGCAGTAAAAAAACATTTATGTAATGAAAACATTCGTCATCTAGAGGGTGTGAGGATAACAAAGCATCATCCGGCACATCCCTCGCTCCGGACGTTGACGTTTTCGGGGTAAGAGGGTTGACTGGGTGTTGAAGGCTCAGCTGGGGCAAATCCTGGAGGTCTCATCCACTCAGAAGCAAAGTGATGTGGCACATGCAGAAGCAGCCTGCACTGGCTTTTAAGAGCCAGACCTTTTTAAGTGCCAGGACTGTCCCCATTCCCCTCGCACACACACACACACACACACACACACACACACACACACACAGCTCTCCAGAACTAAGGAAAATTAAGAAGGACTAGTGTGTTAAAGTGTATTATTAGACCCAAACCAGAATGGAGTGGAGCATCAGAGGTTATTTAGGTGGGAGTACACCCCACTGAATGATGCCTGCACTGCGTGTTAGGGAAATATTTGGATACAGACGTAGCAATTAATTTGTGCATACATTTTAAAGATTGAAGGTTTGTTGTACGTAGCTTCAAACATCTTTCCCTCTCAAAATGTTTGAATACATCACAAGTAATTTATAATTTAGCACTATTTAAAACTTATTTAGGATCTCACATTTTAGTATACCAATGGGCTGGAGTTCATTTGTGGTTAATTATTTGCTAGTCATTTGTTAGAATAATGTCTTTTTTGGTTTATGCCCTTTCCCCTACAACTTAAAGTGATATATTTAGCTCTATGAGCAGTGTGTGTCCCCTCAAAAATAGTGCACCTGTTCATTTTCATTTCAATTTGTGCTGTTTTTATTATGAAATGGTCTGATTGTAAGTTTTTGGAAGTTTCAGAGTTAATCAAAGTGCCACAGAGTCCTGCTCCTCTCTCCAAACACAAAGTGCTCGGCAGAAAGTTCTGGAGATTGGAGCATGCGGCAGTTAACGGCCATGCGAGTGAGCTCTTGTGAAGTGCACAAGGAGAAAGCCTGTCCAGTCGATTTATTATTTTTTTTAAATCGGTGTCCCATTTTCCCTACACGACTGAGGTGAGTTTATTTTAGAGTAAAGTAGTTTTTAAAATGTTTCAGTGTGTTTCCAGCTGTCAGATAACAGATAAAATACTCAAGTATTTAGTATTTAGTTACATGAAATGTAAAGATCAAAAAAAGAAAGAAAAAAAGCCTTTTTTTTCTTATACAGACTACCAAGCTCAGTAGTTTAGGAACCGGATTATGCAAGTATGAATCCCAACAGATGTTATTGCACTGATTTAAAAATATGAATGATAAGACATCAAATTAAATGTGAAAAATGAATAATTTGATGTGATTTTGATGAGAATCCAAATGCATAGTAATTTAAAATAAAGTATGAATTGCTGAAATGGCTCTCGTTTTAAGCAAATCAAAGACAGCAGAGCCATTCAGTCATATCTTTCACTGTTAAACCCATTTTTCCTTCAGCGCATCAAAATGCTATAATTCAGAAATGTGTTAGGAATATATTAATTTTAAAGACTTAAAGCTTCTGCCTTTTTTAAAATTGGTGTATTTATATAATTGCTAATAGGAGCACACTTCTGGACTTGTTTAATCTCCACTGCCGGTAAAAGAAAAAGGAGGATAAATCAAGTTCAGGTTGGTTGTTAAACATTTCAAATTAAAACATAATTAGTAAAAAAAAATATATTCTGTCAAAAGGTAGCATAAGTGCTGGGGTTATAAATGTTGTCGTTCATTTTTCCTTTCAAAAGAAAGTTCAGTTTCATTGCATCAGACTCTTTTTTTTGTCTCGATAGTTTTCAGTCGTCCTGTTTCTTTTTTGGAAACTAAAGATGTTTTCTCTTTTTATGTTTAAATAATAATAGTAAAAAAGCACTTAGCCTATATGTAAAAAAAAAAAAATGTCACTTCATCATTGCACAGTGATATGTCATTCTGCCTCTGTCATATTGTGTTAGTTTGTTTCTTTGTTTGCGATGCCTAATGAACCTTTTACTCAATTTATTCATTTGCTTTGTCTTTTATAATAACAGTGTTTACACTACTAAACTACAGTAAATGCATCTGCAATAAATAACCATAAAAAATAAATGTATAAAAATGTTGTGTAACAACCTTTTAATTTTGTTGCTATTACAAAGCAATAGTTCTCAGAATTCAGTATCATAAAATAATTGTAATATCATAGCACTTCTAAAATATATATTATTTATATATATTTCTATTAATGCATTAAAATGATTTCTTAAAAAAAGTTTTTGTTTCTACACACTGTGTAGAAAGTAACTTGAATGCAAACCCAGTCCAAACTTTATTTCTATTCTGACTTTTTCCCCCCGACTTTAACCTAGATTTTATTCATTTATTTACTATATTTACTATATCTGTTTTAAAAGTATTCTTCCTTGTAGCCTTTTTTTCTTTCTTTTTTTTTTATCAGTGCTGACCGTCGATGTAATGGCTTGGCACTCTGAACACACACATTCAAGGTTATGCCTACTCTTTTGCAGAACCTTAACAATCACACTGAACGGTTTCTTTCATTACAAAATTTACACCAAAGTATTGTTGTATTTATAATACAGATATCTGCATAATGACATGCAGGGCGCCCCATCCTGCCTGCGTGGACATAAGCGCATGCTCTTATCAGAGGTGACCGCCATGTTCTCTAACTGTCCTCCATTTTGTGGTTTCAGACCTTTACTGTACTGTAGCACAGCTGCCCCACCCTTGCAAAATTATGCAGTCATATCCCAATGGATCAGAAATATTGATGCTAATCCTTACTGATTTCATCTGGAATTATTGAGCTCGTGAACTTTTTTCCTCATGGACACAACATTAGTTTCCCTTGTGTGATATTGTTGCTTTCAAAAATGGTACTGTTACAAGCCTATAAAAAAACATTTTGGTAGATAAAAATAAAATAAAAAGGCTTTCGTGTGCACTGGTAGGACAGGGATATGATATATTCTTAGACAACACCATACAAGTAGCATGGGCTTATGATTAATAAATGTCATCTATATTTTTTCTACTAACAGAAGAACAGTTGTCCTCATATTAGCTAACAGGACAACAAGAAAACATAAATGTAGATCACATGGCAAACTTTCTCAGAACGAGAACAAGGTGTGTATGTGTGTAACAATGGCAACTTCCAAGTTTGTGGAAAAATCGAATCACACCCACAGAATCTGTTAAAACATGTACTACATTTTCTTTTGATATTTCTTTAATGTAATCCATCATAATTCTTATTACAAAGTGGGGGGGTTAATTATTAGTTTGTTACAGTTTGAAATTTCTCAGTTACAAGAGTTAATGTAGTTATCTTTGTTTGATTAAGTTCTTTATTTTTTTGTTGCAAAATATTGTATATGGCTCAAGTGGTAGAGCATTGCATTAGCAGCGCAAGGTTGTGGGTTCGATTCCCAGGGAACACATGTTGGGTAAAAAATGTTAGCCTGAATGCACGGTAAGTCGCTTTGGAGAAAATGATCTGCTAAATGCATAAATGTATTTATTTTATTTATGTATAATAACTTAAATTTATTA
This sequence comes from Carassius auratus, assembly GCF_003368295.1. Classification (NCBI taxonomy): domain Eukaryota; kingdom Metazoa; phylum Chordata; class Actinopteri; order Cypriniformes; family Cyprinidae; genus Carassius; species Carassius auratus. The sequence goes on from NC_039271.1 coordinate 13,504,344, forward strand.
TAATAATTTTTAAGCCGTTTATTTGCTACTTTTAATGCTACTTATAATTATATATAAAAAAACAGTGCATTTTTTTATATACTATTCAGATCTTATGCTGAAATTTATCTTTAAATTAATACAGATTTTAAATAAATAAATAATAATAATTATCAGTTGTTGTCAGTCAGTTACCAGAGCTCCGCTCATGTTTCTGTCAGTGCCGCAGCGAGCCGTGAGGGTCATTAAGCGTCTTCTAATGGCAGGCAGAGGTCAAGGGAGTTAATCGGAGTTGATGGAGGGGCCCTCTGAGTGACAGTCCTAAGGGGCTCACCTCTTAATCTCTGTTTGTCTGTGTTTTAGTAATCTTTACCTACACAAAGCAAACAGCACCCTCCCTCTCAATGGGGACCAGCCTGCTTCCAGTCTAGCACTTCTGACCTGTGGGTCGTGCCCTTTGTTCCTGTCTCTACAGAGGCTGACCTCAGATTTCACCTCTGTAATTGAGGAGTCCTGTAGACACGTGCCCACGGGGGCCCAGGAGAGACCACCACCACCGCCGCAAGTTCATTTGCTACCTCTGCGGCGGAGGAAAAGGGTGTCTGAAAATATGACATGAATATGAAAGTTTGGCCGATCAGATCTTGCCATGGTTTTCGGATTATTTCCCAGCTGTTTTGATTTCTGTCGTGTTGTGCAGATGCTGCTTAATTGGCTTAAATCTCTTTAACACATACACTATGCCTTCAAAAATCCATTTCTTAGTGTGTATGTGGGCTTGTTCTTTATTGAATATACATTTTTCTCTACATAAGTGTAAACTCCAGACCTTTTTGCGAAAGATTTCGACTCTGATGGACATTATTTAGATCTTAAACGTGTTGCTTTTTTTGCGGAAGTACAACCATCAACTAGGACTGAAATGCTTTTTAATCTGCGCCAGGAATTTCTTGTTGTGTTTTAATAAATGTTTTGCTTTATGGGAGTGTTATGTTGTGTATATTGAGACACTGCTGTTGTTTTTGTTTGTTAGTTTTAGCTGTCCCACAGCTCTGATGAAAGATTGTAGGTTAAAGAAGCTCATGCTATTAGTTTTTACTCCACAAAAACATAATTATGGGTGGAAAATAGCAGCTCGGTGATGTGCATGTGCAAATTCCTATTGGATGCTTTTTACGTTTTCTAGTTGATTGTGCTGAAAACCCTGATGTTCATTCGGGAGGAAAAGAAAATATACTCTAAAGCTCCTACTGACAGTTATTAGGATCTGTGATCTGGTGAATGGCTTTACATTGTTTACGTTCGTTTACGTCATTATTTTATTTCGCTTCAATCTCACATGTAGGTCTGAAAGGGTTAATGTGCATTTTCATATTTAGTAAGGTATTTTTTGACATGCATTAATGTTTCGAGACCATTTTGTTCTCTCTGCTTCAGTTTTGAAATTCGATCAATGTAATGTCAACTAAAGATAAAAAAAATGTGTTCAATCATGTCAGATGCATTTATTAAATGTTGACCTTTTGCATAAGTGATCAGCACGCTGTGCTTTTCAACCTTGCGAAGACAGCGACCTGAAAACTCACTGTAGCCGTTTTTGCTCTTTGGTAACTTTAACCCCAGAAAACATACACGCTATTCAAATCACATGAGAGTCTTTTTAAAATGATCTCAGCGATGGTGCATTAAAGTGCTCTGAGGTTGAGCCCTGAAAACTACCATAAAGAGTTTGTTTTGATTGGCGTTTGATCATAGTTTCTGAGCCTTGTGAAGGATGGGGCCTTACAGAACAGCTCACTGTTTGGGACTTGGCAGCCAACCCAAAACCAAAATTGTATCCTCAAATGAACTTTAATGCAATGTACAACACAACACGTGTGCCAAGTCCCAACTCCCTGCTCGCAGGTCCTATAGTAAACAAGCAAGAAAACGGACTCCTGAGAATCAACAACAGAGAATGGGAAATAAAATAGAAAAAAATGTGTTACAAGCGCAATTTTGGATGCACACTTTCTCATGTGAGGCGCGCCTTCTTCGTGATTGGCTGACGGACATGGCGCAATGTGACATGGGCGCGTCGTACCTTGTGCCAGAGCGCGACCTGTAGCCATTAGGGAATCGGACTCGGAAAAAAGGGGATGAGCACTTGGAATTTCATTTAGCTGTAACGGTTTTAAATGGGTGTGATTCGGCCCAGATTTGGTGTGGAATTGAGGGTATAGTGTGCAGTATGTAGGAACCGTGTATGTATGTGTGTGAGAGTGCGTGTGTGTGTATATATATGTGTGTAATGAGAGGTCAGTGCCATGAGGGAGCCAGAAAGAGGAGGCCGAGAATGAGGCAAGAAAATCTGGGCGGACCGGGTGCTTTCAGTCCCTCCTCCACGTCTGTGTGTGTGTGTGTGTGTGTATCTGCGTGTGACAGCCTGATGAGCAGCAGCACCCTCAATGCAGCCATGTTCACTGGTCGACGAGCATGCTTTTATCAACTCTTTAGTTCACTAAATGCAGAAAAGGTTTGTGATACAGTCCGAGGAACAGAAGCAGGCGCAGACCCCTCACTTGCATGTTCCGGTATGTGTTTTTGCATTCTCTTTGGGCTCGTTCACAGTAGAGAGATCATCTGTTTGAACTTTTATTTAATCGCCACGTTGATTAACCACAAAAAAAGTTTTGCACTCGGCAGTACTGGCATTTTTACGAGAGCGCGCAATAGCCGCGCAAAGGATTGTTGGTAAAATAAGCCACAGAATAACGCAATCTTGAGTTTGTTTTTTTGCATCCCCAACACGGGACTGCCTCGCAAGTTATTTCTGGTCCAAAAGTGAGGCGTGACGGAGGTGCACCCTAAATGATCGAAAAGCATGATTGGCAGCATGCTCTGCTAATTTTTCCTCCACCGGGCAGATTCTCAGGTAGGCCACGGCTGCAGTGTGTGTGTATGTGTGAACGTGTGTGTGTGTGTGTGTGTGTGTGTGTGTGTATGCGGTCACTGCAGATGAAATCTCCCTTAAAAATTGCGACAGATGTTTCACCTCCAGACCGTCTCGCCCATACGTCTGACACTTCTCGACTCCTACTCAGGACGGTGGGATGTACAAAGACACCCCAACATTTGTGCACTCCACTTTTCCCAGAACCCTCCATCATGGTGTAGTACCTTTAAACTGCTGACTCTTTAACTGTTTCTCGTTTCTGATTGCTTGTATTGTTAGTCATTGCTTTGAAACCAGAGGACAGCTTCAAGTATCGAGTTTTGGTCTTGGCGGCGGAGCGCCTGCGCGTTTGGTAAATTGTGTTTGAATGGTTCGTAACGGGTGTGAGCGTATGTTTGTGTGCACTCTCCGGGTGAACCGGAGTCTGTGTCACGCTTCCCTCCTCTCTCCAGTACTCCCTCCCTCCCTCCCTACTCCAGCTCTCGCTCACTGGCTGGAACGACAAAAAAAAAAAGAAAAAAGATTGCTCACGTACTCCACTGCCTCTCGGTTTCATCATCAACTTTTTCCCCTCTACTTCAGTTTTCCTTATCTCCTCTTCTCTCTAATTCCCTCCCTCTCTCTCTCTCTCTCTCTCTCTCTCTCTCTCTTTCTCTATGCAGATAGAATTAAAAAAAAAACCTCTGCTGCTTTTTCCACAGTTCAGTCTCCTCCCCTTCACCCAGTCTGTGCCAAGAGAAGGAGGGATTTCTACTACTCACAGGATTTTAACCCTGTAGCACAACCGATTGGCTCAAGCTGTTTCTCTGCCACTTCAGTTTTTTCCAGTATGTCTTGTCCACCACTTCCCTAAACCTCATCGCTGTGTTCTTCTGCGGTTTCGTCACCCTCAAGACTCTTTCAAACGGAGCATTTACGGCAGCCGGAGGTGTGTGGAGTTCTCATCCTCGCCAGGGGTTAATGGATCCTCTCCGTTGCTGAGCTTTGAAAATGGCTGTGTTCTCCCCGCTTGTTGCGTGTCCCGGAGAAGGGAGGTGCCTGGAGTTCTATCACTTTAGCACCGCCCTCTCTCTCTTTCGCCCTCCCTCTCTCGTACGCACACATACAGTTCTTCTTTTTCTCTCTCTTTTTCCCTCTCTCTGAAAGGAGAGCGGGAGGATGGTGCGGTGTCGGAGCTTTTTCTGGGACAGGTGCCAATTCCAAACAAAAGACATAAAAAGGCAATGAGTGAAAGATGCTTCGGTCGTAAGAAAGAAGTATGTTGCACGATGACACGAAAGACGTTTGTGGCGACCGTGTGCGCATTCGGCTGAACAGAAATGTTCGAAGCTAAATTTTTAAGTACTTTTCTTCTCTCTCTCTCTATCTCTCTCTCACAAAACTCCTCTGGTGCTCTTCAGCCAGTGAAGGCATTTCAGTCATGATGGGGGTGGGGGGGTGAAAAGGGGAGGGGGCTCGGTTTTCAAGCTCCTGAATTATTCATACGCCTGGGCCAATGCTGCGATCGGACTGACTGGGACATTAACATGCAGCGGTCATTCTGTTTGTCTGTTTGCTAACATTCCTCATTCAAAGACTTGTTAACTGCAAGACGGATGGACACACGTGTCTCTCGGGCTGCTAATTGTGACCAGAGCCCAGTCGTCCTGACTAGGGGACCACAGGCAGATGTGTAGCCCGGTGCTGGGGACACGCAGCTGGGGTGGGAGGATTGTCTTGGCCCCCCAGCCTTGTGCCTGCTGTGGAAATCTCACCGCCTCTTCTTCTCCTTCTCTCTCTCTCTCTCTCTCTCTCTCTATCGTTCTCTCTCTCTCTCACTCTCCTTCAACACAGGGCTGGTGAAGTGAGTAGAAAAGGCCTTCAGCACTTGTCCTGGAATGTTTCTGTCTACAGACGCATGTCAATGTTATCGGGTAAGTTGCGAATATTTGAGTTTTGTGGTATTTGTACATATTTAGTTTGTTTTTTCGTTTCTCTGATACAAATGTTGATTTTTTTTGGTGTCTTAAGATTGTTTCTGAAATATTTTTGTTATGGTTTTACGGGTTATACGAAGTGTTTTATAAACGGTACGATTCCTAAAGAAAATGGCGTAGGGGGTATGTAAAGGCAGGTAATATCAATATGACGTGCTCTTCTGTAGTGAGGAAGTCGACCTTCCACAGTGCATAGTTTTGGGGCTAATGTTTTTGTGAGTGAGGAGTCGTGTTCTTAAATCGTAAAGAGTTTTAAATCGTGTTATCAGAAAAAGGGGTTTACGAATCATCCTTTCATTTTCTGATGCCTTTGGTGTGCATTTACCAGAGCATTTTAAACATAATGAATGGACATCAGCTATTTGGGCCTTGTGTTTGATTATCACGTTGTATTGTCATTCATCTTATGAACTTCATTGCGATTATTATTTTTTGTCATTTTTATATTATTATTGAACTGTAACACAGACGCTTATGGATATAACCATTGTATATGCCACGTCAGAGCTTAGTTTTTGTGCAGTTTTGCATTAAAATTTAAATATATGTGATTGTAGTTTCCGTTATGTAAATGTATCAGTTAGAGTTGTTATTTAAATTTATATTTATTGTTTGTTTGTTTTGTCTTTTGGATGCTTAGTTTCGATAGGTTCGACATTTAATGTAAAGGCATGCAAATTCAACTCAAATTCCTGTCAGTTTGACTCATATCTATCATTGTTTAAATGTACACATATTTAAATATATCGAACATGACCGCATTTCATTTTATTTCATTATAGAACAATTTCTGCAATTTATACAAATTTTAACCTATGAACATACGTATCAGTTTAACTTTTATAAGAGGCATTTGCTCAGTCTAAAACATGTTTTATTTATGGCTTTTATTTAAGAAATACATATTATGCAAAGATGTCTTTTAGATTTTTTTTTTTTAGAAATTACCATCCTAATGTTATTTTTTTTCTGTCACACTCTGTCTCTCTTTCTCTCTCTAAAACACACACACACACACACACTCTTATTGGCCTCTTAAAAGTAAATGATCTATTGGTAAATTCATGTTTACTGAACCACTGAGAATTCAGAATTTAACAGCAGACTGCAATGTGATATTTAATTAGCATTTTACGTAAAACAGCATTGTGTTTCCTCAATTCATGTCATGTAGAATTTACAGGACATTAAAGTAAACTGTTGTGCTTTTTCGTTCAAACGAATGATTTTGGCTGTTTAGTAGTACGAGTGAGAACACCAGGGGCAGTGCTGATGAAGTGTGTTGGCACAGAAATGCACTATGGTTGGCCCTTTTTTGGTTGTGAATGGAGTGTTCCAGAGATGATGTATAGAGTAAAGAACAGAGCAGGTGGTATCATCTAAAAAACGAAGAGGGGGGTTGGCATAGGAACGGAGATTTTAAGAATAAATGTACCCCATTTAGTCATATATACCAAAGAATTTTGCTTCTTTTTTTTCTTTCTAATTTTTTTTTTTTTTTTTTGTATGAAAATTGTATTTTATGGTTTTCACACAAATGCTGACTAGTTTATGTCGTAATTTAGATGCAATATTTATTTAAGGAACTGAAAATTACAGTTTTAGAGATTAAGATTTTTTCTAATATTTTGTTGTGAATATAGAATGCATGTGTGTCAAACTGTGGCAAGGCATTCTCAGACATGAGACACCCAGTCTCGCTGTCACGTACAGACATACACACACTCTCTCGCACACACACAGACACACTTGCAGCCATGTGCTCCATAAAAGACCTCTGATTCAGCCCTGAATAGAGTTCCCACGCCTCCGTGTGTGTGTCTGTATGTAATAGTTAAGGGTGTAGACCCCCCCCCATGCCCACCCTTTTCAAAAGATACTTGTGTACCCTCTCTCACACACACAGTCTAGACTTAAGATGTCTCCTTCATTCTGTTTGGAGGTGTATTTTAACAGCTACACACTGTGAATTGATAATTAGTTCATTTCAGATGAAGATCCAAGGGTGGAATTTAACACAGGTTGTAACAAAGTGATTGAAAAAATTATAATTAGAAGACTCATTGATTCTTAAATATGTCACCTTATAATTTTTTTTTTTTTTTTTTATAATTTTTTTTTTTATAATTTTAATTTTCAGTTTAATCTATAGCTTAAAAAAAACAACAACTGATCACTTGATTTTTATTTTTATTTCATTTGTTCGTTCTGATGGCTGTGTGGAATTTCAGCTCAACAACATGAGATGATTTGCACGAAAAAGGAAAATTCCCAAAGATACAGTACTGTTCAAAACGAATTCACGACTTTACATGTATTGTTACATGTCTCAAGCCGGGGAAAATCGTTGAATATTAATTGGTGCATTTTTAAATATTTCAAATTGTGAAATATGCAGGGACTGTATAATTATTAAATCATACATCCTCTTTTTTGTGTGTGTACGTTTGAAAGAAATAAATGTGCAGACAAATACAGTTATAGGTGGATAAGATGAAAATTATGTGTGCGTATTCTTTTAAACGTTTTCTATTTTTATCAAGCAGGTATAGATTAGTATTTTGAGGAATTATTGGTTTATGTTATTTTCAGTATCCTTAGGATACCAGCAGAAAAGCTGATAGACACTCGCATATCGGTGTGGTTGTGTCCAGTATTTTAAAAAGTTTTAACCTTTTTATGAACGCGCATATTTGTTTCCTGTTTTTTTTTTTTTTTTTTTTTTATTAGAAAAAAATAGTGTTTGGTTATCATTAGTCATCACAATTTGAAAATGTTTATTTCACTTGAATATTACAATTAAACTAAACAACTCTAATTAAAAAAAGTTCTGAGCGTGTTTTTAGAGATTTAGATTAGCATCTGAAGGAGTTAAAGAAGCTGGAGGGGGGAAAATTGATTAAGATTAGGGGCTTATGTTTTCATGAACACGCTTTTTTCTAAATATTAGAAATATTGTTTGCAGTATTGCTAATATTTTTGTGTTACTGATCTATTTAATTTTAAAATGAAAATAGACGAAAGATAAATTTATCTGTGTGTGTGTGTGTGTGTGTGTCACTAATTTTAGATTTAACAAGTATGAACAAGTATGACCACATACCATTTTTTTTTTTTGAATGAATCCGTATGTATAATTCTAAATTAAACCATTGATTATGATGGCAGAAGTAGACAGACACGTTTTCTTTACGATAACGATTCTAGGCCAGTACACTCCTATAGACTCTGTGGTGAAAGGAGTGGAGGACTGTTGGGTCATTTGGGGATAGCAGTTCTCAACTTGTTTCCCATGAACACAATAGGAGCCAGACGTGATTGGCAGGTGACAAAAGGTGGAGTGGAGCTGAGTAATTGCTCAACACTAGGATGATGTCATGGGGAAGTCTTGAGACCAAGAGCGGCTTGAAGTTTTAGCAAAGACTTGTGTTCTGTTGTGTGATTGTGATGGTTTGCGCTTTTTTGTCTTACTCAAATTTATGTTCACCGCATTTAGGTTCTTCCATCAAAATGAACTATTCTTTATAAACGCAACAAAATAAATCCAAGGAGCCGTGGCCTGCCCAGACAAAGCAGAATATTACGTTACCGATCACTCGTGTAATCTGCAGTTTAAAGTTCAAGCTCAAAGTCCATTACAGACATTGTTATTCACACTCTGTTGTAACCAGTCTGAGATATCTCTCGCTCTCCGGCAAGTCACATGAGCTCTTTTTTTCTTTCTATGGTTTTGTTTGAACAAACTTATTATACAAACACAGAAGATGGCTTTGCTTCTGGAGCGATGAAACAGCCAAGAGTTTTATTCTGTCAATCAGCGGTTCTTACATTTTGTAACAAAATGTTGTTTGAAAGATTGCGCGATCAGGTTTCTTTTGTCGTATTGCTTGTTTGTATTTGCAGGATTGACACTGAGCAAATAGGGATATAGACAAAGTGTAAATGTGCAATACAGCTGAAAGTCAAACGATGAAAGAAAATAAGAATCACTGTTTAGCAGCCTTTCTGTGTACTGGGTCTATTGTGACTTAATGGCAAAAACTGAGGGAATAAAGCATGAGCGCCACCTTATGGCTGTTGGCTACTCCAATAGCTCACAAAAGTTCCAGTAATTCAAGAAAGTAACGATCTATGGTTTGTTTCACAACTAATGTAAACTACAACCTGACTGCTTTTATCAGTAGCAATGTTTATAATACTCTGGTAATGTTCTTAATATGTTAGTAATCAGATGAGTGTAAATTGTTTGAGTGGTTTTGCAAAATATATTTGAAGCCACTCAGTAAATCATTGCTTTTAGTTATGGAGTTGATTCTGAGTGAAAGTATCATCTCTTGGATTCCTTGGCTCTCTTTTGGAGCACGATCCAAGCTCTGCTGTAAAAGAACCAGCTTTAGATGAAGTACAGCAGACTGTTTTCCAAATGGACATGTCAGTTCTGTCGTCCGTTCTTCTCTTTCCATGAAGCTCTTTGAGCATGACATGTTTGGAAATACTTTAGTCGTATTGACTCTTAGGTGAGGTGTCACTGTTCCATGTTACTGTGTGATGTGTTAGAAATATTTGAGGTAATCAGAGAACACTAGTAAAAAATGCTTTTATTGATACATGTTATTTAATTTAAAATGTCACATATATATATATGTATGTGTATGTATATTATCTCTTCATAAAAATAAAAAAAATCAACAAATTTGAGTTCATTTGAAAACAAGTCCTAATATTTTTAATCTTAATATCTTCTTAACTTGAAAATGTATGTGTGTAACCACTGGCCCCTGTGACGTTGGTGGCCTCTGTGAGTCAGCAGTGTGTGTGTGTGTTACTTGTCTGAGGTAAACCACACTGCTGCCCATAACCTGACTCACCACCCGCTCTGACCACACACACCAGTTCCCAAACACCAGGGGTGTCCTAATCCGCTCGTGCACCCCTGTATACTGCCAGGGTCGGCAGCACAACAGATGACACAAGTCAAACAGGACATGGAGCTGATGTACTGACTTGAGCATGTGAACTTCATGCCTGAATAATCCTCTCTCTCATTCTTTCACAGATGGCAAACCCAGAAGGTGACTATCTACTTTTCTCATGCTGGTGACCTTGATGGTTTGGAAGGATCCCTGACTGAAGCTTTGGAGACAGAGGTGATAGGGGCTGTGTTTAGTGCACAGCAGAGAGTTTAAGCCCACAAATGTACACTTCACTTCACATATCTGTGTCTTTCATCAGTTCTGTGAGTTACCTAATGCTGTCAGTTACCGCCATGTGATTTGTTAGACACTGGGCAGTTATTAGGCATCTTGTTAGGGAAAAAAGGAGGTAAACAGGAAATGGAAGATGCTGTTGCAGGAAGAGGACAAGAGAGACTGTCGTTTGGGGTGAGGTAGTAGGTTGTATAGTTTGAGGGTTTAACCCTTGCTGTCAGATAACTATACAACTTACTGTCTTTCCCGAAGTGACTGTAGTGCCATCACATGGAGGACATCAACAGGAAAGAAGAACACATTTCCAGGTCCCAGCAATAATGTGTGTTTATCAATAAAATAAAAGAATTTTAAAACCTGATGATTCATACCAAACTTTCAGCGTTACCAATAAAACAGCTTTGTTCTTGCTGCATCGCATACTGGTCATACATTCGCATGAATCCATATAGAGGACAGAATATGCTGATAGTGATGATAACAGTATGGCAATTAAAAGAAAAATGGCAAATTTGATTTATTTCATTTTTGATGCTGTTGAAACATCCTTGAAATCCTTGAATTTTCCTTCTGAAACAAAAAGTCTGCGTATTTAATGGCTTGTCCCTTTTCACTAATAGCCAGTGGCCTTCGGTTACATCACAGTCATGACTGAGTTTGATTGGACAAAATCAGTGCAGTGTTGCCTGTGTCAATTTTTTGGAAGAAATAAAAGACTATACTATCTTCTAGGATAACAAAAGCATGTGTGTGGGTTCAAAGCTAATAGGAACTGTAAAACTTCAAAACAGTATATATACAATATATATACTAATAAAAAGGTATACGTAGCATACTGTATTTCTGATAAGAATTGAAAAGGTAAAAATGTGTCATTGTGTTGTCGAGGAATATTCAGCAGTGATGTTCGTACAGGGTGAGGTAGTAGGTTGTGTGGTTTCAGGGTTGTGTTTTTGCCCCATCAGGAGATGACTATACATCCTACTGCCTTCCCTGAAGGGCAGCATAACATCGCCAGACAGTTTTTTTTGAAGAGTGACTGATTCTCATTATGATGATCTTGCCATTAATAGCTGCATGAGGATTACATAGAGCTCAGGTGTGTAATATTTAAACCGGAATAAACTGTTTGATATTTCAAAGATTGCCTGTTTAATTCTTTGCCTCACGCATGATATTGACGTTTATAAAGAATAAGAGCAAAATAATCTCGCAAGAAATCTCTTCGAGAAATCTACGAGTTAAAGGAGCAGTACACTCAAAAATGACAATTCTGACATTTACTGTCATGTCACTGAAAACATTTTCCTATCATTCTGTGACGGAATGAAAAGTATTTTGTTCACTAGGATTTAATGGAGCTGCGGTGTTTTGATATTTCATTTGTTTGTTATTAAAAATGCAGTACAGAAGCAAGTAGAGTGCTTCTGCCAGGGTAGCTTGTATTGTAAATAAAACATGGCCATGGCTCCAGACGGCCATTAGCTGATGTTAAAAACTGCAGGGCTGTAGAAAGGCTGACCTTTCACTGCTGCACAATTTATGGGTACTGCCTGGCACATCTCCACAGGAGCGCCCCTAGACTGGCACTTACAGAAGACGAATAGCAGCAAGGGCGGACAGAATGTGATGGCCATGTCACCTTGAAAAAGTTGTGCTTCTTTGGAAACAGGTGTTATGCATGCTTATGTCAGCATTACCGTCAGTCTGACAAAACGACATTGTTATGCACATTACAATAATCCACAGAGGATAAGAGTTTCATATTAATACCTTGAGACCACATCAGTGTTTCCCTTTCAGTTCTCAAAAGTGTTTTAGTTTTTTCCCTCAATGACACTTTAAACAAACTAGTAACTAGTAAGGCAGAACTGTAATATCAATGAGGATTGGGCTTTAAATGTATTTAAAATAATGTTAATGAAAATCTTATCTTACTGTGACATGAGGGCCAAAGGTTTTCAAATGGCAAAGGTTTACAGAAAAATATAAAAAATAAATAATACAATTATTTTTTATTACTAATACATTTCGATTTAAATAAATAATCCAACAGTACAGTATAATAGTAAATAGGAAATGTTTATATATTCAATAAATAATACAAATTTAATTTAAATAAATAATTAACAGTACAGCACTGCAGTGAATAGGAAAACTTAATATGAAATTATACTTTATTGCCAGATTGAGAGCAACGTTTTTCTTCTATGACAATGTCATTTTCCAAATTATATTCAATACAATGGTCCCACTTTATATTAGGTATCTTTAACTACTTTGTAAAATAATGGATGATTATATTTGGTGGGGGGTCCATAGCATCTCAAAGATAGAAAATGTCTTCAAATTTACACACGATAGCATTGATTAATTTTAGAATATCACCAGCAGGTGGCAGCAGAGGTGCGTTATTGTGACATTTAGTCGCCAAAGGTAATCCCTCTTTAAGGTAACTAAACATACTTCTTGATTAATAAAACAACATATGTAATATGTATTATTTTATCATTAATTGTTAAGTAATATGACGAGATATTATTCTATTTAATAATATCATCATCGCGACCATCGCGGTGGGCGTGGCTTTCCTCTGAACATCCTGCGCCGATTGGTCGAATCCATAGGTGTGTCGGGAGGTGTGCGCTGTCACGTCCGGGACAGGCCGGAGAGCTCGACTGGTGTCAGAGTGGTTTGACAGCAGAGGTTGCGGTGAATTTTAAACAGGACGCTTGTGGAGTACTACAGCCTCCCTCGCACCACCGAGCTGAGTGTTGGCAGTGTCACAGAGCCCGTGTGTTTTATTCCTGCCTGCATGGCGGCCTGGGATTGGGAGGTAGACGCGCAGCTCATGTAAACAAAGCGCTTGTGTTGCATTATGATCATGTTTTATCCGGTTTTATGGCCGTAATTACTGTAATCGTTGGCTTTTAACTGGAGTAAAGTAAACATTCACATAAGAACAGATGTCTGTGCTATTTTCACAGCGAGAGTCTCATCACATACTCTGTAAAGAACAATACATGCGCGTTTGCTCGAGTTGATCAAGATTTTAACTCTGTTGAAACCGTTGCATTTAACTACATGTACTGGGTTGGTCTTTAGAGTTGGTTAGATGTTATAGTGATATTATAGGCCTATTAAGTATCTTACAGCACTTTTACCACAGTGTAAACATTAACGTTGATGTAGTAATGTGAACTAACATAATCTATAATATCATAATTATAATATAATTATAATTTCATAAACAATTTGAATTCTGTTTAGAATTCCATTTAAACAGTATAATAGATGTAGTTTCATTTAATCTAGGCCTAAATAAATCAGTAGTTTTTAAGTTACCTTGGTTAACCTTTCTAACAATTTAAGGAGCAAGGACATAAAAGTACTTAAGAGGATATTACATTTCTAATATAATATAATAATTACCAGTAAAATTTGATGTTTGTTATAAAATTGTTGCCTTGGTTTTAAATTACAACGTGTAAGATGTAATAGGTTTTATGAGGAATATGTCAGATCCACAGTATGCTGGCTTGAAAAGATGAAAAGTTTTAAATTCGCTGAGAAACTATTGTAGTTATTAATATTGTATATATAAAAATATGAAAAAATGTTTAGTTCATGTTTAGTATAATCTTGTTGTTTTTGTCATTTTAATTCGTTTTTTAATGTGTTTTTACATATCTCATTTTATTTCAGTTAATGTTTATTTTATTTCAAGTAACACATTTTTATATATCTAGTTTTGATTTTAGTTAACTGTAATAAACCTGCTTTTGAAACATCTTTTACATAAATTAGTCCCACTTGCTCACTGTCCCTCATCTTGAAGAATTCATTAATGAATAATTCTGTACGGTCCTTAATGTAATAATTTCAGTTCCTGTACACTGACAATCTCTGCAACTAAATAAGATCCCAGTGACATCCAGCGCAGCTTTCGTAGCCCCCATATCAGTGACCACAGGCCCTCATGAGCTCGTCCATTCTGTCCTGTTACGTAACATGCTTAAAGGGTCACACATATCTTACCGCCCCATGACATCTTCCCAGTGTCTGACATCACTGTGTGGGCTCTGAGATTTCTCAAAATCAGTTCACAAACAGTTATTTTTGTATGTAATGTTATATTCACATTATTCACACTTTGCGTGTTTCATTATATAGTGTGTATACAGAAGCATTAACCCCCCATTTAGCCAACTTTCAAATGAGTTCCCTTCAAGTGAAGTCATTTTATAGCCTTGTCCATACTCTTATCTCCATGGCCAGGTTTCTTTCTCTTTCACCCTCTTTGGCTTTGTGAAACACTGATTATCATATCATCTATAAGATTAGATTAATGCAGATTTGTGGAGAAATGATCATATTTAATTTGTGGTAACACAGACAAAGACTTTTGGCCATGACTGTATCAGCAGGTTAGAGAAACATCTGGCCTACATGGATGCACCTGCTTCAATTGCCCCATGTTTGCATTTCAGAGTCCATATGAAGCCGTCTGCCTTGACGTAATGTCTCTCTGTAGGTTGAATGTACTAAAGAGACAGGATGTTTCCCGGCGTGTGGAAAGAAGACATTCCTGCCCTGTTGTTGAAATCCTAGCTGTCTTGATTCTAAGCGCATTCATCCAGACATTAATGTTCTCTTATCTGCGGCGTCCATTTGTTGGTGTGACGCCAGCCAAACTCCTGAACGGAGAGAAGCAGGCATGCAGGGTGTGTGTGTGTGTGTGTGTGTGAGTGTGTATTCGGACTTTGGCCCTGGAAGGGGTGCGTGTATTTATTGGCAGTTGGTAGAGCAGAATCATGAATCGTGATCTGGTAAGCACTGATTTCATTCCGCTTTGCTCTGCGTTTACGTGATGATTTGAGTTGTGCTGTCTGCTTTAAGCATAGGCCTCACAGCTATTGTGTGCATTTCTGCTTCGACACAACAACGGTGTGCTGCTTTGTTGTAGCTATATTTGAGTGATTTAATTAAGATTATTAGAGTGATTAAAAAAAAAAGCGTTTAAACCACGCTGTTGTTGATATTCGTATTTTTTACAACTTTTTGCAGTTTTTAGGAAAAATGATTTCGTTACACTTTGAATAAATGTGATCTTGATCTTTATTTTTAGTTGTTGAATATATATTTTTCAGTATACGTATTTTATATGATATATATTCATTATGACATATAATTATGTCTTTCACACATTTCACAAGCTGAACTAACTTTCTAAAATGTCTGATTTTAAGAGACTTGTTGGCCTAGACACACATTCATGAGGGTCTTTGAGGGGTCCTGTCTAGATTTCCATTTATCGTTTACCTGTTTTCTACATGTTAGTTGCATCCTATGAATTTGATTTGGGGACAAAATTATAATTAGTAAAATATTTTTTCTAAGAAATAATAATAAAAAGATATGAATGAATTAAGAATAAATAATGCTAAACTGTTTTCTTTCCCTTTTTTTTAAATAAAGATTTTCTTTATAATATCAGGACAGCTGTAATTATACTTTTCCCACCCAAAAAACGAAACACAATTTGTGTGCATTTTTGAGAAATCAATAAAAAGAAAAAAAGAAAAAAACGAATCATGGCAATGACCCTTCACCAACACTGAGCAAATAGACTTGGCCTTATTTTTGCCAAATAGTCTTGACCCACATCCACTATGGAGAGAGACAATTGTTGCACGTGCAGCTTGACAGACGTGCATTTTATCATGTGCAGATTCAGTATTTCTTTCAAAAACCAACTCACATATGGTCTCTGGTCAGAGATGAGTGTTTATACTTCTGATCTGTTGTTTCTATCCAGTGGGTAGAGATTCTGCTTTGTCATTGCTAGCTGGCTGATGCAGTGGAAATTTCTACACTCATGTGTTTGCTTTACGTCTGTTGAGTCCAAGGCTGGCTCTGAAGTGATGATGGGGAACACATGATCAATATGACCTGTCTGTAAAACACTGTGTTTGGGATAAGCTTAGGTACATTGACACTTATTGTCCTCTTGTGGATCTAAAATACTCACAGGGACTGCTGTATTGTTACTACACGATCAACCTAATAGGACTTCATTGAGCGCATTCATGCGCCGAGATGTTTGTGTAGAATTGGTTGTAGTTTGGACGCGTCTGTGAGGTTTGGTTTTGCTGGTTAATGGCTCAGCTGGTCTCCATGGGCACTTTTCCATTCCAGTGAACTGGCGTTTGGCTCCCGCTCGTTGTCATGAGGCTCAAGTCATGCGTATGTGTGCCCATGTGAGTGTCTGGGTTTACACGGAATAAATATAGTAGCTTCAGCTTATCGCTCTCTGTCTCGCACCCTAATACATGGTTAGGTACACAATGCAGTCGCACTCAGACGCATGGGACGTGCATAATCTTGTTTACTGTGAATGGCTGGCTTTGATTTATTTTATTACAAATAATAAAAATGCATTAAATGAAATTAAAAGTATTTTAAAAGTATATTTTCTTGAGACATAGTTGCATTTAAGGTATAAAGACAAATCAAAATTTGAATAAACATTTACATATTAATATTATATTTAAGCATGATGCTTATTTAAAAAAAAGTTACCTTTAAACATGTTTATATATTTAAATTTATACATTTATATATTAACCGGAAGTGGAAGACAAGACCAAATTTTTTATTTAGTTTTCTTTTGCAGTGTTTTGAGTAATATAGAGTCAATATACTATAATCCTTCTGTAGCCAATATGTCAAAACATATCTTATGCAATCATATTATCAAGGTCATTCATCTCCTTTTAAGGAAATTTAGATGCACTTTAAAAATGTTTACAAAAACAGATGAAGAATATTAAAGGTATTTAATACCTTGTGTTACGTTATGCTGTTTTAATTATCGATTATCGATATTTAATGTATCTTGTTTCACTACTATTTAGATGCACTTTTTCTTCTCAAGTTATTTTTAAGCATGCTTATGTATATAATGTATATTAAAAACAGGTCAAAAAAACAGATTCAGACAATGTTTTTTTTGCAGTTTAGTAACTAATGTGCGGTGGTTATGGCTGCCCATATGTTTCTCCAGTCGGGACGCTTGACTGTGCACACTGAGTCACAAGCAGAATCTGGTGCGAGTCAGACATGATTGTCTTTCACCTTTGAGAGAGCGAACAGCTATGTGCATTGACCGAAGGATCACACTGTGCTCAGGTTACAGCTGCAACAGCTGGAGACAACCAGATGTGAACAGCCGGGTAAGATTTTTGCTCTTCAGGTGAATCTACAGAGCCGAGAGATCAGGTATAACTTAAAGCTGGATGGCTTCCTCTCGCAGACGGAGCTGCAAACTGAGATTCTCTGCCAAGAGCTGATTAATGATGGGATTCTGCGGGAACGGCTTGTCTGCTATCAGTAGTCAATGTTAGTGTGAAATTTGTCAGCTTTTTAGCACAGGCGGTACTGCAACAGAGGGAAAGGATTTTATACATTTTTTTATTTTTTTGATTTGCTGTGTTTGTCACTTACAGTTAAAGTGTATTGTTCTTTCTTCTAAAAAACAGTGATCTGTTGCAGAAGGGTTTGATTGCGAGTCTGGCATTAGTTAGCCGTCTCCATGTGACTGCTGTAAGAAATTAAAGGGTTGAGTGGAATGGCATTTCAGCCGTTGTCCACGAGACCCCTTGAGCTGCCATAAAAATTCCCTCGAAAGCATCTGACTCGATTTAAATAGTTAATTCTCTTGTAGAGGATTTTTATCTCCTGCTCACACTTTAAACATCCGGCCATAGTAAGCAAATTAAGACCATCAAAATAACTCTCCCGCAAGGCTTAAAACTACTTAGCAGCAGCACAACAACGCCCTGGATCCTTCTTTGAAAAGCATATAAATTGAAACCAATTAGAGTTTTCACTGAAATATCATTTACACCCAATCTTCAGGTCACTTCAGTCGATTGCTCTTGGTCTTTGGTCGGACTCTTTGATAAGCTCACATGGCAGGACGAATGAGATCACACTACAGTGATGACACAGGCCCCTCATGTCTGAATAAAATACTGCCATATCTGTGCCTCGGGTTTCCTTGCCAACCCTCCTTCAACATGTTACTTCTGCCACTTGTTTAGTGTTGCTCTGAATGGAACTACTTCTAGTCACTGAGCCCAGGCTACAGTTTGCATATTAAGTATATATATGAATTTTTATTATCACAATCAAATCGAGCTGTTTAAAATTAATTATAAAATTTAATAAAAAATAAATAATTATATATATATATATATATATATATATATATATATATATATATATATATATATATATATATATATATATTATATATATATATATATATATATATATATATATATAATATTTAAAAAATAATAACTTTTGATTTTATTTTATGCATTATTAATCTTTTTATGACAATGGTCTATATATGTATTATTTTAGTATATTAATATACATAAAAAACATTTTTTTTTATTTCAATGTAAATAATAAAAAGTACATGCAAAACTATGATAAATTATCTTTTACCATTAATGGTAACAAAAAAAAAGAAAAAACTACAAAAAAACCGAACCATTGTTAGTTGCTTTTTTTTGCACAAACCGCATCTTTCAGCCTTTTTTAAGGATATGAAACATATTTTCTTAACTCCATCTTCACTTTTCTTGCCATCGTTTTGTCTTTGCAGACTGATGAATGATTCAAAGCTTGCCGTGGTCCAGCGCCATGGTAGACATGCCGAGCCTGTACAGTCCCTCGACCCCGCTAAGCGATCAGATTCTGGACAGCCCTCTGTGTGGAGAGCTCATTGGTGACATGGAGGTGCTGGAAGACATATCTCAGTCTCTCAGCGATGATACCTTCAACTCCTTTCACGTACTGGACTACCAGAGCAGCAACACCGCAGCAGACAGCTCAGCTGTCATAGGTAGAGCATATAGGGCATAAAACCCAATACTAACAGCAATCCCAATCAGGCTTCTTAAAAAAAAATTAACACCAATCTGTCAAGTTAAAGAATTAAATAATTGCCTTCATTTTATGCTTAATTTGTGCCTTTAAAAATGATATATAAGTTTTACATCTGGGTCAGGATAAATATATACATACTGCCAGTGGGATGTGTTTGTCTTGTAGATGTCTTAACACTGGCATCGAGTCCGTTCTCAGAAGTGTTTGCGTCCAGCACGGTTCAGGACGAGAACTCCTCTGGTTCTCTGGCCCTCGAGTGCCGCATCTGCGCCGACCGGGCCTCAGGTTTCCACTATGGAGTGCACGCGTGTGAAGGGTGCAAGGTAAGCGTGCACGCAAAGCGCACAGTGGAAAATTCTCACACGAGTGCTAAGAGTCAATACCGAAACGCTCTCAACTTTTTCCTGCTTGGCTTCGGTGCAGACACTGTTATACTTTCATAACCACAAACCTATCCGGGACGGAAAACACTTGAGCGCACACACCGGGGTCGACAGAAAGCACATGAGTTTCTTCAGTATTTTCATAGCTGCTTTGCAAAAAGACTGAGGGTTCCCCAGTGTCTTGTTCTCCCTTCGTACATGTAAGGTGAAGCGTGTACAAGAGCTGTTGCTTCATGCGGTGCATGTCAAATTCATCAGAAGGACTGCGCACAACACACTCCAGCTGAGCCTGGGTCACGCAGTTCTTACTCCTTTACAGTTAACTACTGCCAAGCCCAGTTATTGCCATGTGCCATGTGTTTTTCTCTAGCAAGAGCAGACTTTGACCATTGGCACCCCTTATGGTGCAATTAAATCAGGACAATTACAACAAGGTTTATTGCTGATGCGGTTTACCACTCTTTCACATTGTACTTTGGTGAGACCAATTAAAATATACTTTATAAATAATTTGTCTTAAGCAAACATGGTAGTTGTAGTTATAGTCAAGCTACTTTCAAAATAGCTGATTAAGAACTATTTTCGAGAATTGAAAGGAACTCTATCAGCATCGCTGTGGACTTAGTTAATTATATAGTTTGATATTTACACAGTGACCTAACTATGACCGATGTGATAAAGCAACAAGTGCTAAAAACTAAAAATATGCAACAAGGATGGAACGGTTTGTTTGTATCACGGTTTGTTTTTTGTTTTTTTGTGGCATTGCACTCTGTAGACCCACACAGATTAACTGCCACTGGGTAATAATAATAGTATTATTCCACTTAATTTATTTTGTTACTAATTTATTAAGTGTGTTCATTCTGTTATGTTTTAAAATAAAAAGTATTAAATAGAAATACAATTATTTTATAGTATATTAAAAGAAAAATACAATTCTAATATTTACATTTTTATTTCATTTCATCATCTTCAAACCTAAAATGGGCAAGCTTTATTTTGGTGTGTTTCGGGTGTTCTGACTATTTGTGTTACCTGCTCAGATTGTGCTTCCTCCCATTAAAAAGATAGGTAGCAGTTGTGCCAAGTCCGTGGTTTTCCTGCGGAATTGGGCTACTTTAACACTGTTGTCGTGAGTTGTTTTTCATGTCCGCGGGTTGAAGTATATTGATATTCAGCCCCTGGAATGCGTGTATGCGTGGAATGCGTGTATTTTACCCCCTGGAACACAATTTTTACCGGGGAACGGGGAACGGGGAACGGGGAACGGGGAACGGGGATGCAATTAGGATAGTTTTGAGTAGCAATTGGGATAGCAATTTTGTTGTAAAAACCTGGCAACCCTGATAGGTAGCAGAAATCCATAGCAAAAAAATTCTACCAATCAGATTGTGCTACCAGTGTCTTATTCATGTGGTTTGAGTCTTTTTTTAAAATGTCCATACCTACCCCTGAGTCTTTTTTCTACTCACAATAATCCAAAAGCCAAGGGGAAAAAAACAGTATTTTTCACACAAATCACATACTGTATCTGTATACCGCTGTTTTCACTGTCATAGAAACGGCCTGATGACTTCCTTGTTCTATGAAGTCCCTCCTTCAAAAATACGTAACAAGTTCTGATTGGGTCAGCGGTTCCTGTGTTGTGATTCGACAGCAGCTGAGCGCGTGCTGCCCTCCTGGAAACGCTATTGGGCTAGTTTTAAGAAAGCAAGTGGGCAGGAGCATGTGCTGGAGATGTACTTATAATCACAGGAGCATTTTTACTTTAACAAAGCTAAACAGCGTTGCCCTTTGTTTAATAAGTTACAGAAACTGTTAAACACACCAACTTAAATAAAATACACTTACCGGTTGTGGTCCATAAACAACGCCTTCTCCAGACAAAGAGGGAACTGCTCCATCTTTCAGGAATAATCTTTGTGCGAATCCGGCTTTAAACTGATTGAGATTGAGGAAGTTGTCCTCAGCAAAATGTGCTGCACATAGTTTTACATTCGGATTATAATTTTCGGGAACCGAGTTAAACACAAATTGTAACCATTAATCTCCAAGTATAGCGTTCCTGGGAAGCCCAAACAAAGATGATTGGACCCCGAGATGAAAATAACAGTGTTTCAACGACATGGCAACAAACACAAACACAGCTTTTCCTTCTTCTCCGTCGGTGCGCAACAAGACCACGCCCCCTTTTTGTGAATTCATGTGGGCGGAGGTTAGTCAAAAAACTGTTTTAGTGACGTCATTACTGCAGGAACTAGAGGGCTGTAGTCCAAACGGGTCATTCGTTGTAGGCGAAATCTTTTAAATCAAACATCTCGCTTGGCATTGAACTTTGAGCTTTAGAATTTTACAGATATTATTTATACTCTAACAACAACATTACACACTAACTAAAGTTTAAAACATGGGATCACGAAGAAGGGGTCATTTGATGTGATTTGATCTTTTCCTTTTTCTTTGGAGTGTTACAAGCTGTTGGTGCATGAAGATCATCTGTTAAGTTGTAAAGACTAAAATCTTAAATCCAGATATTCTTTATAAAAGTTAAGACTCGTCCACGCCGTCCTAAAATGGCTCATTCAAATGCCCCCCATGTCTACATCACTATGTGGGAAGATTTGCATAACACAGTCCAAATGTTTGCGCAAAGAAAGAAGGCCTTGCTTTTGATTCTCGCTGTTGCCGCTGCCGCCATGTCGTTTCTCCGATCACAAATGCAGACATGGTTTTTTGCGTAAAAACACAGTATGAGTCATAATCTGTACCGTATTTTTCTGACTATAAGTCGCATTTATTTAGAACCAAGAACCAAAGAGAAAACATTACCGTCTACAGCCCCCAGAGGGCGCTCTATACTGCTCAGTATGGACTACAGGAGCACTGAGCAGTATAGAGCGCCCTCTCGCGGCTGCAGACGGTAATGTTTTCTGTTGGTTCATTTCTCTTGGTTCATGTCAAATTAATTTTGATAAATAAGTTGCACCTGACTATAAGTCGCAGGACCAGCCAAACTGTGAAAAAAGTGCGACTCATAGTCTGGAAAATACGGTAATAAGTCCCCACTGGATGCAACAAATGGGCTTTATTGTTTTTGTTTCTTTTGCACCGGTGTTCAGACTTCAGTGTTCAGACACGCATCGCAGTATGGTAAGAGGCGTAGAATTTCTGTCACACACTTGAGGTATTCAGCCAATCACAACACACTGGATAGCTGGCCAATCAGAGCTCACCTCACTTTTCAGAACGAAGAGCTTTGTAAAAAACGACACGTTTCAGAAAGGCAGGGCATAGAGGAGGAACAATAATGTTCATTATCTGGAAAATAATGTTTTTTTGTTTGTTTGTTTTTTTTTTTTACCTTAAACTGATGTAATGAAATGTGTTTATGCAAATACAAAATATTGTTATTTTTAGGAACATCACATTACCCCTTTAAAAAAGCAATTGTACGTGAACATTTTAACAATTATGTTTGTGCTTTTTTTTTAGCTAAATCTGCAAGAGTAAATGAGCATTCAAATATATTTTAAACTTCACTTCCTAAAGCTTTTGAGAGCCGTAGGAAATAATGCATCAGCAACACACATTACAGAACCTGTGTCTGTCCTTGGTTGGTATTTAAGGGCTGTTCCATGATGAGCTGTTTCTTCAGTCCAGTTTTATCGTTTGGTATGTTCAGTGCGTAGAGATGCGTCATCACTTCTGTTTTTAGCGCGGGGAGCAATCCGTGACAGTCTGTCATGAGACCAAGCTCTCGTCTGATACTTGTTTCCATTGTCAGGCACGTGTTCTGCTTTTCCCTGTTAAATAATTCACCTGGAGGGACAAGAATGTCTTTGCTGTAACTGTGACCCTTACTACACATACCAGGCCCCATTCACAGTGCCTATTCTGATGAAGATGTGTGGGAAGACTCTACAAAGCTCTGATAGTCCTTCATTCACTGCATCCATTATCATTCTTTTTTTTTTAATCTTTATCTAATAAACAGATATTCCCAGTGCACATTTCCACAAAGATCCTGCACAAGACCTCTTGCAGTAACTGATTTTTGATGAAGCATTTAGCATCAGGCCATACATAAATCTCTTTTGTTGAGAAAAACATTTTTCAAAAGGCCTAATCTTGAAGTTGACTACAAAAACACTAACCAAATCCACACCTTGCTGCACAAACACACATACATTTATTAATGCTGCAGGCAAATGCATCTATAAATCGTAACATCTATGTGCAACTTACATTTAACGCCATACCTCTGTATTTGTTCATGGATACACAATGTTCTTGTGAAATAAATATTGTTATCGTGTGAATTAGCCTTCTTATCACATGTGCAATTAGCCTTTTGGTTTATCAAGGTCATTTTATCAGAGTCTTGTGAGGTTCCGCTCTGTATTGGAAATTAGAGGCTAAAGTCCAATTCAGAATGTAAACATAAATATATATTCCAAATCTATGCCTGTACTTTAACAAATTGACATAAAATTTGATATCATATGAATTCTGACTGTACAGGTAATCTCAGGGTTTCTGCAGGTCTTAAAATGGCCTTTAAAAGTTAAGCTTTAAAAGGTTTTAAATCGGAGATAGCCTTAAAAAAGCCAAGTAAAGAAAATTGACCTTCATTAAAACCTGCGGAAACCCTGTTCTTTTATCATGACAGCTTCCATTGTATGCGCCTTTTTCTGAATTTTCCACAGGGGTTCTTCAGGAGAACCATTCGACTCAAACTGGAGTACGACAAGTGCGAACGCAACTGCAAGATCCAGAAAAAGAACCGAAATAAATGCCAATACTGCCGTTTCCGCAAGTGTCTTGCAGTGGGCATGTCCCACAACGGTAAGAGCTTCTCAAAGAGCATATCTCTTAAGATTTAGATTATACAGAATCAGTTTATGGCTTTATTATTTAAGTTCTTTAATTGCTTTATCTGTAATCAAGATGGTGTTCCAATTTATGACAATAATAATTCGCAACACGTAGTTTGGTTCTCTAATGGAAGGTCAAGAAATTTAGATTAGAATCAAAATATACAACAGCAACCTTTACACACTCTTAGCTTTGACTTCATGAGGTTGCACAAATCCACACCTTCCAAGAACCAGTTCACAAGGAAGACACACCGTCCCGTTCTCTCACGGGACTTTGACCCAAACCGGGAATAATTCTTCTGTTAGCCAGGGCTAATGTCATGTGACTGTTAGCGCAATCCCTTCCGAGGGAGATCTGTATCATATCACGCCACACAAACCCTCCCCCCAACCCCCAGCGTCTGCCCTTTGTCCCGGGACTGATGAAGTGGCAGCAGTGTGATGACCTAAAGTTCCACTACAGTTGGTTTGTGTATAAACGGGGGCTGACGATTCAATACGTTAAAGTACCGTGATTAATTATTAAAAACAATAATGCAATCAAATGATCATAATCAGTGCCCCTGACCCGAATTTCAGTTTGGGGATTTTCCTGTTATCTAAGCAATTCCAGTATGGATCTGCACACAGACCAGCAGTTAAAAATGGTTTGTTTCTTGTATTCATGTATTTTATCTGTATATTAAGTTTTCCTCATAATGACAAATACAGTTGCAGCACGGCAGACTATAGACTGTTGAGCTGCGCTGTGGAAATAAAACTAACATATACAATTAATTAATTCAGTTAAGTAACAGATCATTTATTTATTTAAAGTAACATTTCACATGACATGCATTTACCAAATGCTTCTATCCAAAATAACTTAAAAAAGAGGGCAATAGCACTTTTTAAAAAAGCCAAAAAGAATCATAACATACAAAGTCCGGCTTATTAGAAATCTAGATTAGGAAAGAAACAAGAGAAGATGAGAAATGCATAGAAGGGGGTTTAAAATAAAACTTTTTTTTTTTTAGCCTTCGTATTGACATTGTTAAGCATGTATGTATATTTGTTTGTTTTGTTTTTATAGAGTACATTGTCGGTGACGTTATGCATGAGCTTGCATCTGGTTTCATTGGTACTGTGTGTGTGTGTGTGTGTGTGTGTGTGTGTGTGTCTTACAGCTATCCGTTTTGGGCGGATACCCCAATCTGAAAAGCAGAGGCTGAAAGCAGAACAGGACGTCAGTGTAAAAGATGAGCACGAGTCCCAGCAGCCGGACACAAAGAGTCTGGCCAAGCAGATGCATGAAGCCTACCTCAACCATTTCCACATGAACAAAGCCAAAGCACGTGTGTTTCTCACGGGCAAGACCAGCACTCCGGTGAGGGACTGCTGTGTTGGCCACTCACGCACTCACTCACTCACTCTTTATTTATGCTGTATTGCTCAATCAACTTTAAAGCTGAGCAAAATGAGGCCACATTTAAATGTTGTCCATTATAGAGAGGGTTCCCAAGTGTTTTTGTCAGCCAAACTCTAACCCTTTGACCTAAAATGATTACATTAAGTACCCCCTGAATGTTTTCGTAATTTCAGTCCTTTTCACAACACATTTGTTCCAAACCTATATGATTTTCTTTCTTCTGTGGACCATAAAAAAGATACTTTGATTCATTTTGGTTCATGTTGAATTCCAATGTATATTTTGTGCACAAGTTATTCAGCACACTTAGAGTTAACACGGTCTGACTGTCCTCTCTCCATCCTTCATCGAAGCCCTTCGTCATCCACGACATGGACACTCTCCAGCACGCCGAGCAGAAACTACTCACCCAGCTGCTGGGCAACGTGGCATCCGGAGACGTCTCTACTCTGCGGGAGAGGGAAGTGGAGGCCCGGCTCTTCCTGTTCTGTCAGTACGCCTCGGTGGCTACGGTCACAGAGCTGACGGAGTTCGCCAAGGCCGTGCCTGGCTTCGCCGCCCTTGACCTCAACGACCAGGTGACTCTGCTGAAGTACGGCGTGTACGAGGCGCTCTTCGCGCTGCTGGCCTCCTGCATGAACAAAGACGGGCTGCTGGTGGCTCGCGGCGGAGGCTTCATCACTCGAGAATTTCTAAAGAGCCTGCGTAAGCCCTTCAGCGACATGATGGAGCCGAAATTTCAGTTCGCCATGAGGTTCAACGCCCTAGAGCTGGACGACAGCGACCTGGCACTGTTCGTGGCTGCCATCATCTGCTGCGGAGGTGAGATGCAGAGAGCGCATGCCAAATGGTCTTTGTGTAAAAATAAGGGAAACATAATGCTTCTTAACAGTAACTAGCAGCTTTTTAAATTTGGGTTTACTAAAGAATGAAATACTTGACATGAAATTGATATGCCATGTGGTGACACGCTAGAGATGGGGTCAGGGGTCACGAAGGTGTGCTAGAAAGGAACAATATTTGATAAAATATTAATGTTTAGGGATTGTCAAACAAAGTAGCAGATATCCCTTAGACACACAAAAACATCAATGAACGAGCAGACAGGCGGGTGCTGAAATGAATAATATCAGAGGTTAAATTTAGGGTCTTTTGCATCAAAGTTTGCAGACCCCCTATATTTGAATGCAAATTTAAAGCATCATGGGACTAGTACAAGAAGAAATGCTAAATAAATGTAATTATTTTTACCTAAACTACTACTGTGCTTCATGAACATCTCATGCCATATTCATGTCATCTCCTGAACTCTGAGCAAGTTAGTTGTAGTTCAGGTTGTTTTTAGATCACCTCTGGAGTGCCACAGACAGCAGATTTTGAAAGGCATGACATAATAATGGTTGGAGTGAGATGGGGAATTTTTTTCTCCTGAGAACGAGAGAAAATAACCAGTTTCCCCTCCCGGGCGGTTCCAGCAGCAGCCCTAGGAGCTGGGACCCGAAAGCAGACGCCTCCACTAACCACGGTTTCCTGGAGAGCTGCTCTGTTTTCTTACACACTGTTAGTGAAATGAAAAAAAAATATACATATTTCATGTACAGCTAAATGCAGGGATATCACACTGCCGAAAATGACAGCAGTCGAAACTCATAGCAGTGATGCCATGAAGTGTAATGCCAATTTTGATACCATGGCAAAACGTAACAGCAATTGAACAGGAAAGTAATTTATTTGAAAAGTTCAGGATTAATATAAATATTAATAAATGATGTGGAAATAATGGCATGAAGTAATTTCAAGCATTTATTCAAGTAAACGGACTCGGTAGCAAAGTATTAGTGCTTTTGTCAACTTTACATGTCTCTCTTGTGTCTCTTCCTTTCTCTCCCCGACAGATCGTCCGGGGCTGAGCGACGTGTCGCAGATCGAGCGCATCCAGGAGAGCATCATCCATGCCCTAAGGCTCCACCTGTTGTCCAACCACCCAGACAACTCCTTACTCTTTCCCAAACTGCTGCAGAAACTGGCTGACCTACGGCAGCTGGTGACGGAGCACGCGGAGCTGGTCCAGGACATCAACAAGACAGAAGATGCTTCACTCCACCCGCTTCTGCAGGAGATCTACAGAGACATGTACTGAGCTCAAAGAAACATGACAGATCACCCTGCACTGGGGGCGGGAGATAAGGGGACGCTCAGCGCAGAAACATCTTTGGGCTGTGCGCTTACTATTGGATAAAGCACTGCCAGGACATTACAGGGAAAATCTAGCGTAATTCTAAGCTGAAAATATAGCACTAACCTTTAATAGGACACGGACCTTTATAAGGTCAATGCCTATAGTCCCATAGAAAAGTGGAATAGATGCTTTTGTAAATTTGCCAAAAAGTGGATTTCAGTTATAAGTGCAGTGAGCGAAAAACATATGATGCCTTGGCTCACTGTAGACTGGCAATAGATCATTAAAGTGTTATGTCCAGCCTCACAGGCATCTGTTAGTGTGATGTGCTGCTGCTGCTCCCCTGCTCCATGTCTGTAAAGCTTGAAGGGCGGGGCTTCGGAAATACAAGGGGCGTGGTTATCAAAACGTAACTTTCAGAGCGGTGACGTCTCTCGACACCTTTAAACTTGAGCGCATCTTCGTCTCTGCCAAAAAATAAACACCAGCAGTCAAGATTTAGGATCTGGAAAAATATAGAGTTGACTATCTTGAATATTGGGTGATTTTTTTTTTTTTTTATGTATAGAGAGAGCCATATAAATCAGATTGTTTGTTACCTCATTTGAAATGCTTGTACATTGAACATCATTTGTAAAAATCTTTTGTATAAAAATATTGTACACTGTATAGCACTCCAATTGTAATTTTATTGTACACATGTGTAACGTGTTATGAATTAGTACTGATTGGTAAATTATTGTTTTATCTTTGTGTACTTTTTCAGGGTAGTCGTGGCCTAATGGTTAGAGGGTTGGACTCCCAATCGAAGGGTTGTGAGTTCTAGTCTTGGGCCGGACGGAATTGTGGGTGGGGGGAGTGCATGTACAGTTCTCTCTTCACCTTCAATACCACGTCTTAGGTGCCCTTGAGCAAGGCATTGAACCCCCACTGCTCCCCGGGTGCCGCAGCATAAATGGCTGCCCACTGCTCCGGGTGTGTGCTCACAGTGTGTGTGTTCACTGCTCTGTGTGTGTGCATTTCGGATGGGTTAAATGCAGAGCACAAATTCTGAGTATGGGTCACCATACTTGGCTGAATGTCACTTCAATAAATGTAAATTTTCTAGAGCAAAATCTACTACGATCCACAGTCACTTGATCAGGAAATGCTCTGTAGATTTCAATTACTGCAATTTAATGAACCATTTCATGTTCTTTTGTTTTTTTGGTTGCGTATTCACTGACTGATCTGGTGTTTGAAATTAAATATAACGTTTTGAAAAATGTTTATAAAACCAGGAAACGAGCGGCGTGTGCTTGTTTTATTTCTGGCGCCACCCCCTGTCTAGTCTGATGTACTGCAAGCGTAAACTATTAAACGGAAACGCTTGACGCAGCGTCGTGACGTCACAGCATCATGGCGCGTTCTCCGATGGCGTGCTCACTCATAACAAACAGGACATAGACGCCGTGTAACACGAGAATCGCATACTAGAGGGAATGGATTTGAACGAAGCCTCCGCGCTCGGCGTGTTCAGTTGTGAGCTGTGCGAAATGTCCAGTCCGTACAGCTTCTACGGGCAGAAGCCACCAAACACGAGAGCGATAGTGTAAGTACGCAAGCATTTGTGACGCTGCACCATAGTGCGAGGGATATGGTCTTAATTGGCAAGTAAAAACGTTTGTAATATATAGCCTTAGTGATATGCGGTAAATAATGGCTTGAGCAAACTCGATCATCTTGATTACTGGCAGGTGATGGAGTAGAACTTGTGCGAGTGGTTGATCATTTTTCCCCCATACGTTTCCACGCAGTTAATGAAACCGATATGATTATTACATTCTTGGCATGTTATTGTATCAGGCCACTAAACTGCAGGATGAAACAAAAAGGGTTGCCACGACACTTACCGAAAAGGTGTCATTTTTAATTTCGATGCAAAACTGTGACTGAGTTGATGTCTAATTATTATTATTTTATTCTCATTTAAGTCAATGGCAATCAAAACTGTCTTCTAAATAATTTTTTTTAACCCTCTACGGATACCTTGGCCAGACTGATGTGGATATGTATATTATATTTTTGTTATTTTGTCAACTTTTCCAAAGACAGTCTGTTACCATTGAGGTACATTCATATAAACTCCTACTCCAATTGTATGGTGATCTGTTTGGCATCTCAACCAGTTGAATTGATTTTTGACCGCTCACGGTTAATCGTTATTTCCCTAAATACTGGTGAAGTTATTTTACCTTCCACTTCTAATGTCAACATCACAGCAAAACAATATACGTTCACATCAAGCACTATCAGAGGCTTATATATATATATATATATATATATATATATAATGCTCCTATAAGGAAAAAACTTAGGCGCCAAATGATTTTTTTAGGTGCCACAGAATAAACATGTTTTATGTGTTTTATTTAAAATATTTATTTTACATTTTAACTTTTTAATCATACTGACATGTTTATGTCTCATCTTTTCTTGACTTTATCAGCATTGTAATCCATCTTGTAGATGACCTGGGAATGCAGGTTCACTTAAAGTGGGAGCTAAATGTTTTTTCCAACTTGAAATATACAGTCATGCGTTGTTTATTACACAAAATTTGTACCAATATCATGGACCATGAGCAACACTTGGCCCCTGAGTATAGTTTGGGGTCCTCCTCAATGCATCCTGTACATGTTGTCATACTCTCTTAAAAATAAAGATGCTTCTTGATACCATAGAACCTTTTTTCCTGTCTAAATGGATTCATAAAGAACCTTTTACATTTCAAGACAATAACAGATTATGAAAAGGTCAGAAAGAGATTGTTCTTCAAAGAGCCTTTGACTGAATGGTTCTTTGTGGAACCAAAATTGTTCTGTAAAGAACCTTTTAAGCTCCTTTATTTTTAAGAGTGCATGTCTTTCACACTTTCAGTCTGTTTTTCTTAATTAGTAAAATTAAATTTTATAGGAGGAGTTGAATCATGTAGACAACAGGTTAATGCTCCTCTTTATAGTTATTTAGCTGACTGATGATGGACACAGAAAGGTTACTGAGGTTAATATTATGTTGCAATGTTTACAAGCTTTACACGTTTTCTGCAGTTTGAAAGTGTTGTACTGTAGAGTCTCTTATAAAAAAAGCCTACCTTTTGATGTTAATTCATGTTCATTATGTACTCTAGTAGTAAAGAGCAAAGTATGATAGGTTCACGTGCTGCTTGAACTTAGGCACTACTCGCGATCGCGCCTGCCGCATTAGGGACCGTTCACATGTCAAGTCTTTTGCGTGGTCAAGTTCGTTATTTCAAATGTAAGCAAGCAGTATGCGTGCGTGCTCATAATGGAAGTGACGCGCTCGTTTTTTTCCAGGTGCGTCCGCACCGCATCGAGTTAAAAACATCTCAACTTTTCAGAATTCCGCAAGCGTACCGCAGGTCACGTGACAAGAACCCTTTGGAATAATTTTAAAGCTGATACTTTGTAAATTAAAAAGTAACATAGCACAAAGCTTTTTACGATAACTGGACGGCAAGTGCACTTCAAATAATGAAGTTCATGCATTAACAGAATTCAGCATGGACTAAGATCTTGTTAAGAAGAAGCCTTATGATTATAAACGAGAACTGTTAACGATATTGCCGATATCCACACAGATGACAGCTTTACCTGTTGTAGTTTGTTCAAGTTATGAACGAAATAGACGCTGATTTTCTGCACTTTCTCTTCAAGTCTCCATCATTTCTCTCTCGCGCGTGTCTATCAGGTGTGTGTCAGCGCTGCTGCGCGGCAGATGAGGATATATATAACAATATAACAAAAGATGTGAATGCAAAACAATCAGTAAAAAAGGCATTACATGCAATTTTTTAAAGAGATAACATGTAAATACATATGCCTAGTCGCCAGTGGCGACCTCAGCTAAAACTTCACTCGCATTTTAATATTTATGGTCGCAAATGCGACCGTTTTAGTCGCAGTTTGGAGCCATGTGTGTGTGTGTCTATATATATATGGTAATGTGTTTTTAAAGAATTCTGTTCTCCTCACCAAGCCAGCATTTATTTGATCCAAAATACAGCTAAATCTGTGATATTGTGAAATATTTGTTGTTATATTAATCTTTTTGATCTCTTATATTAAAAATTCACAAAGATCTAACCTTTCATTGGATAATAAGACTTTAAAATGGGATAAATATTATGAAATGAATGTTTTTCTCTAATGCACATTGGTCACAATTAACAGCCCCCTTTTATTTAATACTATTAGAAACCTCCATTTGCCAGTTTAGTGTTGTTTTTGTGGTTTGTGTTTGGATTATTGCACGGTCGGAAGATCTAAACATGGCCCATTTTAAGATTTTCAACTGAGTCAGTCACTTACAGATTTTTCTGTTTGTTGGTATTTGATAGAATCCATGATGCATTGTATCGAAGCAAGATGTCCAGGACCTCCAGCAGAAATATAGTCCTACAACATCAAACTTACAGCAGTGTCTTTCATTGTACACATGGGGTACTGGTGTGCACCAAACCCAAGGTTTTCTGACCCTTCGACTCAACTATTTTCTGCAACTCTCCAGCTGTGGTCCTTGAAGAGTCTTTAGCCACTCAAACTCAACTGTGCATTAGGACGATATAAACTCGTCCTCCTCATGCAGATTTGTAACACTTTATGATGTTTGGAAATTCTTAATTATTGCCCTGATGATGGGAAGATAATTTTTTACTTAAAGCCACTTCAGTAATTTGTGAAGCTCAATTATCTTTTGCTGCACATCAAAAATATATTCTTTGGTTTTTCTCATTGTGATGGATGATTAAGGGAATGTGGGCTTTGTTTTCCCTCCTATTTATATTTTCTATGGAACAGGAAGCCATGGCTGGTTAATTTCATGTTCATAATCACCCTGGAGTGCTCAGAATTGTGAATATGAATTAGAATATACTTCATCGATATTTTAATTATAAAAATTTCTAGGGATGCAAATAATTGTCCAACGTGCATTTGAGAAAAACATTTATTTCACAATGAGACCCCCCCCCCATTTTAAATTCTTATCATCTAATGAAAGGTTAGATTAAATTTTTTTTAAATAAAAGCTTAAAAGGATTAAAAATACAGATTAATTTTCAAAGCCTTCTGTTATCATATTAACCAAGGGTGCCAATATTTTTGGCTATAAGTGTGTGTGTGTGTAGTATATAAACATACAGAGCTATATTCTCTTTAACAATTAAGGATCCTGCTGTGAGTGAATCGTAGTTTGAGTTATAAGTTGTGCCCGTTTAGTTAATTTATTATTTGACTTGCATGCCTGATTAGCGTATAGTGTCAGGTTTTCTTTAAAAGGAAGATGAAAACGGGTTTTCAAGCATCAAAAACAAAAGTTTAATACAGCGTTATTTATATTTTCTTTTTTTGTATGTTAGAATGTGTTCTGTTCATTTTATTTTGTTTTTTTCTTCCTGAGCAGAAAAGAATGCCTGTTATACATTTTTACCATGATTTACAGAAGATATACACTAAAATGTTACTTAGTGTAACAATAGCTCATTTATCAACTAATCTTTTTAGGCTTGTTTAGAATAAGAATCTTTAGATTAATTTAAAAGACTATACCTTGGTTCAATGTCTGATCAATTACACGTAGCTGAATAATTTCATGAATGGCAGCGTGAAGGATGGCACTGGATTGAGATGTGCTTTGTCGTTTGTTCTTCAGGCTCTTGGAGGAATGTTACGGCATGAAGGATCCCTTTAGCCCAGAGAGAGAGAAGTTTCTGGTTTTAGGATCCAAGTGCTGTCTGTGCAGTAAGACGGTGTGTGTGGGAACGGTACGTGTAGACTTGATTAAAAAAAAAAAAAAGCATGGCTCTCCAATAGCCTATTAGTTTTCCTCCTTTTTGAATGATTCAATGAAAGTAGTAATGTCTACTTTCCATCTTCCATTATGTTCAGAATTCTAAAGATATAGATCAAACAATATTTTTATGCTTGCATGCAGTGTAGAATATCGATGGCAGCATCAGGATCATTATGATATATATATGTTTTGGAATCAATGTCAACATAGTGATTCTGTTTTTGTTTTCTGACAGGACTGCAGTCTGTTCTACACCAAGCGCTTTTGTTTGCCCTGTGTGCGGGATCACCTCCATCAGTTTCCAGAACAAATTCAGAATGAGCTGCTGAGGAAAAAGAGTGTCCAGAAGACGTCTTCTGCATGATGCTAGAATGATTTAGTCAGGACACTAGTGAGCCATCTGGGCAGACACACAATATGTTTTATTATATTTGTATTTATGTGCAACTGGAGGCAGCAAAGCATGTTTTGATTAAAATCATTTCTGTGCTGTCAATTACTGTGATGAGTTTTACAAACGAGTTTTATGATAGTGATGAATGCCTTATGTTGCACGTAGCAACTATTCAATAAGTGATGTTTGTCATTGGTTTTGGTTACTTGATGACTGAAAAGATAAGTGACTGATACTGTATATGCATGTGTGATGATATAGGGGAGTGTCGAACCGGTTGTTGGAGCACAAACCTGTTGTGAGCATGAGCATGCAAACACTACCACCACACCAAACCTTCAGACCTGCCACCTCCTAGATCCTTCCGGCCTTAAGCTCAGGCCAAGTCTGACTAAACCCGACTTAGATGCAAAAACCACAGGCAAGTAGTGAAGTATAAGTTCCAGCACATGCATAGTTGGAGATCTGTGGCTCAGTGGTCTGAGCACTGGCAGACAGTGCCAGGGATCCCTGGTTCAAATCCAGCCAGATCTCCACAATGAATCAATTGCAGTGGGCAGAGAAGTAGGACTGGAGTGACTGACAGGACCAGACTGAGGAGGAACAGAACAGAGAGGCTGTGAAACCAAATTGGACTGGCTGCCCTGACCCAGGATGGAGCATTGGCATTGCTGAGGAGATGGAGACTGGGACAGCTGCCTGGATGGAGCGCACCGTGGTGAGACAACAGTGAAGAGGAGAGTGATGACAGCACCTGAAGAAGGGGGGACCATGACTGGGGTCCCCCCCCCGGCCTCCAAGACAACGACCAGCCAGGGTTATGGACCTCTCTCTTTTGAGACCATGAGTAGAACCCAAAATTACTTAACTCTGGCAGCTGAATTGATTCATCCACTAGATGGCAGCAAAACCATTAGGACTGTAACAACTTTTTTTTTTTTTTCCCTCAGTAGACAAACATTCCACAGCAAGAAAAAAAAAATGACATGCCAAGGGTTTATTTCAATAAACAGATTATAACTTTTAACAAAATTGACTTCACGGTACTGCTTTAATACATTCTATGCCCTCAGATCGGTTATCAATTCACTCATCTATAAAACACACTGATTTATACACATCACTTTTTTTGTTACTTGATGAGGAGCTGGACAAAGCAGTGGACCTCATACATATTTTTCTTATATTTACCCTTTTCCACGGAGCTCAAACCAACATGATTCGGCTGTGATGCTAAAAAGTGTACACACACATAGACAGAGATGCTCTTGAAAAGAAAGTCTAAAAGGGGCTTCTGGAACATTTCAGCTACTTATTACTGGTAATGCCACAGATAAGCTGCTAGCCAACTATGACCTCAGACTTGGCAGAGAGATAAATCATACAGATGTTCCCATCAGCCTCGGTCACACCGTGATTGTGCATTACAGCTTTATGACATGCTCACATGCACATTATAAAACTGTGCTATTATCTTTTTAACACCTTCATGACACATTTAGCATTACTGATTTAGACAATTGGCAAACCACAATTTAATTCGCAGCTGTGTTGCCACATCAACAACATTTAATACTTTTTCACAACCTTTTTCACTCCAAGGCCCTCATTTAATTTGCACAACTTTTTCCAACTATATTTTAATTTAAGGGTCAATGCTTTCTGTACTGTATTCATTTACTCAAGAAGAAATTATATATATATATATATATATATATATATATATATATATATATATATATGCAATAACCTTATATTTTTTGCTACATCCCTCTGTCTTAATATATTCTTTGCCTATTTTATTTATAGCAAACCGTACAAAATTTATTTTATTTTCCAATTTATTTTTCTATATAAATGTAGTTTATATATACATGTGTATTTTATTTGCACCTTACTTTTTATTATATCTGTTATTGCTCTGTGTGCTGGAAGCTTGTGACCCTAAAACTAATTCCTTGTGTGCAAACACATTTCTCAATAAAGCTCTCTCTGACTTCTGAAATATTTTACAGCTTGACAAAAAGTAAGCATTTTTCTTCAAAGATATGTCGACAGCATTTTAACTTCTCAATCATTTCCGTGATTTTTGCTGGTCTACAAAACACGCTTTTAAAATTAAGTCACCTTTTTCAAAGATTGCTTTCTTCTTTAACAGAAAAATAGTTAAAGAATTGCGTTCAAATAAAGGATTAAATAGTTTACTCCCTTTTTCTCGCTTAAACTCATTCACTCATTTTAGATAATCTCGAGGGCCCCTAGTGGGTCCCTGGCCCCTGGGTTTACGATATTTACACCAAAATTTACACCAAACCGCACTTAAACCAGGGTTGCTGGCTTAGAGTAGGTGGACCTGGCAACATGAGACTGCAGGAAGCTCAGGCTCTAGTATTTGTATCGTCTTTCACTGATGGGCGGGCCCCGCGCTCCGCCGGCCAATGAGAAGCGTCTTCTGTTTAAATAGCCTTCGCTGTCAATCTTTTTTTCCTCTGCCAGTTTACTTACGTTCGCCATATTGGGTGATCGCCTACTCGAATAACTCGTCTGTTTTTCTTCGGAATTACTACGAGACGGCATCGGAGTCGCCTGCTGTTTTCATGACTTGTTTTCCACGCGCCTTCGCCTTTCCGCAAGCATTCGCGCGATTGTTATGCGTGCACTCTGCGTCTGGCTCGGATTTCTAGGGAAGAAGGGTCGCTCTTAGTTAGACCGCGTCTGGCTCGATTGCGACTGCGATTCTCTGTACGAACTTTCATGTGCAAAATGTCAAAAGTGCGCGTTTCCAATGGAAGCCCGACGCTGGAGAGGGTGGACGCGAGGCAGGCGGATCACGCCAAACCGCAGGTCTGCAGAAACCTCTTCGGCTCCGTGGATCGCCAAGAGTACGCGAGGGACGTCAAGGAGCAAATGCTGGAGATGGAGAAAGCGTCCAAAGAAAAATGGAATTACGACTTCGCCAAAAACGAACCGCTCGCGCCTGGCGACTACGAGTGGCAGGAGGTGGACGCGAAAGAGGTACCGGAGTTCTACATCAGACCGCCTCACGCAAAACGGGATAACGTTACCTCGACCGGGACTGTGGATCATAACGGGAACCACGACTATTTGTTGACAACGAGTGGACAGGGGGACTCTGACAACGCGGAGCACGCAAGTCGCTCGGATTGCCGAACGGCGCTAACCACACCGAGAAAAAGACCGTCGACAGAGGATCAGGGTAAATGTTTCGGGAGTCTCGGTGCTCTTGATCTCGCGTAGATCTCGAGGGACAAACAGTTTGCCCTCCCGATCGTGCGTAATGGTGAAACTGCTTGCTTTCGCGGTCTAGCTCGCAAATGAAGTCCCTTTTCTAACACCGTCTTCATTCTTTCGATAGATCCTCCTTGCCAAAGCAAAAGAGCCAACGTCCAAGCGACCGAGGCGCACTGCTGTCCAGAGACGAGTTTGCACGCGCCCAGCAAGTCGGATACCAAAACGTAAACAAGGTGAGTTTCGTGCGCGCTGTCTGGTGCATGACATCTTTTGCATTGGTGTAAATGCGTGTTACTTAATGCTAAAAAGACCGCGTTCAACATAGCTTATGTTTATATATATATATATATATATATATATATATATATATATATATATATATATATATAATTATTCTCTCGGTTTTACTATTGAACCCTAAAACGCCAAGAATGTTCGATCCTTGACGCGTGCTTGTCCACGCGTTCAGAAAGCGTTTGGTTTGGGCTTTTCAAACAAACGCGCGTTTAAGACGTTCTGTCACCGCGCAAGTGACAGTCGAGTCAAACGGGACTCAGAAGCATAACATTGTAGTAACACGTCAGCAGGTCTCTTGTAGGGTGTGCGCGTGGGAGGAGGAGGGGGTCTGGGTTCACAATGCACGCACGCACATACTTGCGCGCAAAATTCTTCGCTTTTCATTCGCGCTGTCCTCCGCTATCGCTCCTGTTTTAAACGCATCGTGGGAGAAGTGCGTTTGTTTGCGCGCAAATATTGTTGTCGTAATTTTCTGTGTCGTTTATTTCAAGCATTGTGTCGTTGTTTTTGCTAGCGCGTTCGACATGCTGTTTCCTTTGCTAATAAACTTTTTTCCCCTTGTTCCCTGCAGAGGCAGATGAAGAAGACCATTTTCTCCATCAAATACTTCAAGAGCTTTATGAAGTAAACAGGGACAGCAGTTGAAAAATACAAATCGAGCCTTGGAGAGGCTGTATAAGCACTGAATTTTTACACTAAAATTTTGGCACTCGACAGAATATATTTGCCTCAAAAGCAGACAATGTAGCAGTGTGCAATTGGAGTTTCGTTTGTTCTTTTACTACCTATGTATATACTTTCATTTTATATGTAGCACATTTAAATGTAATATTAAGTTTAACAAAAAAAAAAATACAATCATTTATAAATGGAGTGCGTTTGACTTGAATTGCTGTGCAGTTTTCAAAACGTCTCCCCAAAATGAACCCTTTTAAAGTAAATATATCTTTGTCAAATACAAACACACATGCATAGACACCATTTCTCTTTAATTAGGGTTAACAATCCCATTGTCTCAGTTTTGGCTGGCTCAGGATGTTGACAGTCAGAAATACACCTTCATGTGTATCAGTGTTGTGCTCAACAGCAGCAGCACAACCTTGGACGTTTTTTGAAGTTGCACAAATGTCACTGTTTGAAAAGCATTACAGAATTCTTCCCCTTCTGTGATCCGGCTACATTCAAATGATTTGATATTTACATTGAGAGCGTTTTATGTTTATTGGTACTTATGATTTTACCAGCCAAAGTTACAGCACGTTGGGCATGTGGTGTTCTTCTCTGAAGGGACTGTGACTCCTAGAGTGGTATTAAGTTTTTCATGCTTTTTCTTTACAGTATTATTATATCCCCGGGTTATTCCACTAATTTTATTTTATCTTATTTCTTTTTTTTTATTTGGGAATAATGTAAATTCTCATGAACTACAAATCCTACTGAGTACACATTCAAAAATTGATTTTCTTATTTTTCTTTGTCAATTTTATGTTTTTCCATTCATTGCCATGTAGCATAATGTTTATATAAATATACATTTCATTTTTTATTTCCTTTAACACTGGGTCATACAGTTAAGAACATTAGTCCATGAAGCCACTTCTTTGCCACAATATATTTGGCTTTCGTGTTGAACATGAAATGGCACTATGAAAAAAATGTATAAATGGGATTTTTTATTTTATTTTTTTTAATTAAGACGTTACACTGCACGTGTGTAAAACATTGAAGTGTACACCTCTGCGTACTGCTTTGTCAAGAAGAAAAACATTAAAACAACAACAACAAAAAAAACACTGAGGAAGTTTTACTAATTTATTTATATCAAGCTTTTTGTTGTTTATGATTATCCAAAGTGGCATTTGTGCATTTTCTGTATGTACTTCTTTTTATAGTTATTTTTTCCCTCCAAAAATTTGTGCAAGGTTGCAAACTGAGCCTATTAAAAATTTGATGTGGATTATGTACTGCTTTATAAATGAGATGATTAAACCATAATGACATGAACACCTTCACCTGACTCCTTTTCATTATATTGTGCTGAAAAAAATCTGAATGAAAACACACTCTTAAGGGAAACTTAAATACACTTCTCACACCCTGCATTAGCAAACGCCCCAAACTGACCTTAAGCGGTTTTAAAAACCTAAATACATTTAAAACAATTCCAGAAGTGATAGATACATCACTCTCTGGTGCTAAATTGGTATGTGGCACTGTTTTTTCCCCAGAACCCACACAAGCACCTGTCCACAAAAACACAATTATTTAATTTAAACTGCACTCACTTTTTTTTTATTTAGTGATATTGAACAAGGTAGGACAAACATGCTTTAAAATGTAATTTTATGATGTAGTGTACTTACAAAATCTAATATAGTGTGTGCAAGAGATGCACACTAACAATCACACTTCTTTACACAACACACTCATGATCAAACTGTTGCTACATTTCAGATCCCTTTTAAATTATCTTCAAATTATGTTACATGGAATATTTCACGTAAATGTAAATAGCAAAGAAGCTCGGTGTTGATTTTTAATCTGACATGTTGAGAAATAATATAGAATTTAATAATTTTTTAAAACTTGGCACTGCAAAATACTACAAATGAACTGACACCAGTATGTTTGGATTGAATATATTAATAAACACAATGGATCGAACTATATTACTCAAAACACACAGTGTCAAATCGAAACGCTGTTTTCTTTTAAATTGTTTGGTCGCGCATGTTGACTTGCAAAAGACACACATCCTCAAATATTTATCTCGATTGAAGATAAGGTACGTGGTCACGTTGACCTTATTCTACTCGTACATTATCCAGGACATTTTAAGCGAATTCTTGAAGCGTTTTTGCTGCTTGCGCACCTTTTGGTTAACACAACATGCAACAAGTTTGTGCGTTACAGCTTCTGGGTTTCTAACGCATAACTTACGGAGCTCCCTGCTTCAATAAAGAAAAAAACAAGGACACGTCCCGAGCAGAGGAGTGGGGGGAGCCAAGATACTGACATGCGGTTTGTCCAATCAGACAACTATTAAGAAAAACACACCACTTACTGAAGCCACTGAGATTGGCTTTGCGCGCGCTAAGGCTGGAGGAAGAGTGTGTTTGTACAGAGTGTTCTGCTCGTAAAGAACAACCTAGAATAAGAGCCATTGGCCAGACTGATATTTCTGCTGATGTTTGCGAAAGGGAAGGGAGAGGTGAGTTTGGCCCGAGGGTTAAATCGCAAGGATCTTTCTAAAGCCCCGTCCTCCTGCTCGGAAATCACGGCTGCATTGAAGGTGACGAAACACACGTGTATGAATCACACAGCGCGGACGCAATTTACACGAGCGAATGAAAAATTATTTTAACTATAACTTAACAATAACTTCATAGGTTGGTGATGGTGATGTGAATGAAAATGTTACAGTGATGTATATTTATAAAACAATTACAGTTAAAAAGTTAATTAACGACAGCAGAAATTTAAGGGGCAGCACAAATTCAAACCATTGTTCTGGCTTATAGATTAGGCCTATGATAAAATTAAATAATACAAATAACAAAATAAAATGTATAACATGTCACAATAAATAATAATATTAATTTAAAAAAAAAACACAAATTGTCCTGACATCCTTGTCCTGAGAAATTGTTCTTTTAAAATCTATTTATTGACTCATCTGAATATTACTTTCATTTTGTGGTAAAGTTGTGTATTCAACAGCTTTAGCGATTTTAAACATTTTAGGCATCTTATTATAACACACATATATATATATATATATATATATATATATATATATATATATATATTCCAACTGAAAAAGAATCAGTTTTGAATTAGTTGCATGTTTCATAGGACTTAAGACTAAAAAGCTTAATACAGACCGTGCAAGAGATGTACACTACCAATCACACTTTACACACTTCACTCAATTTGTTACACATGATCTAATAAACCCTTTAAATGTTCAAAACTACTTTTATAGAAAAATGTTAACTCCTACAAATATTAATTTCTTATTAATTTTGATTCTTTATTTGATGACTACTTTTAGTATGTCTTCGATAAGACAGTAAAGGAACTCATTGGAGAGTCCGGCACATAAGAACTTCTTTAATAAAGCATGTGGGAGAAAGAACAGAGGGTCGCACATTTTTGGTCACTACATTTTTCGTCATCTTATGACCTTACATAATTTTATGATTTATTATTATAATAAAAATCATCATAATAACGCCTCAAATTAAAATAATAAACCTGCTTGCACTAAAGAAAACAATTCTTATTATATGTGATTATTTTCACCCAAACATCTTTCCACTAAAAATAAAATGGGCTTGTTGTCAAATTATTGAGAAAACCATTGTTACTGACACAACACCCTTTATCACATGAAACAATATGCTAAAAACCTCTTTCTGAGAAGATATAAGTGGTTTGTACTCCTACAGTCAATAAGTGATTAAGCAATGCACAGCTTGAACTGGAAGCCTGCCATGACATGAGCCTTGGTAAACACTAATAGCAGGCTGATGAAATCAGTAATTATGATACAAAAACAGCAGAAGGCTTCACATTTGTGCAGCTGTAAACCACCAGTGACAACGCCCTTGCTTGCCCTATGCAGTAACTAAAGACATACAAGTCTGGTTTTTAATATAAAATTATAGTTGTAAAACCAAAGGATTAATTTAATCTACTTGCATTTACACAAGAAAAGAGGATTTTTCTTTACCTCATTCACATTTCAGATGTCAGGGTGCTTCACACAGGACTCATGGTTGCGTTCACCTTTTCGTCTCCGAACAATCAAGTTTGCAGATGTCCCAACCAGTCAGTAGAGAGCTTCATCAGAGAAAATAACTTTGCACCAGTCATTAATATATAACTTAATGTATTATTATTAGTCAGCCATGGCAACACTTTGACTACATAAATTAAATATCCCAAATATAAAAAAAAAAGTTTTGCAAGTGACATAAATTTTGTGTTTTGCATATATATATATATAAATAATGAGTCCGTATTTACAGTATTGACCCTTGTTCTTCATAACCTCTGAAATTCACTTCTGGGCCAAATCTTGACTGATGGCGATCCATTCTTGCCTTATTAGATCTGACTTGATCACAGTTTGTGGGCTTCTGCTTTTCCACTCACCTTTTGAGGACTGACCACAGCTTCTCTATGGGGTTGAGATCCGGGAGTTGCCTGGCGATGGATCCAAAATTTAAATGTAATGATCTTTGAGCCACTTCTTTATCACTCTTTCTTTGTGAAATGGTACTCTACATGCTGGAAAATACACGGATCATCACCAAATTTCTCATAGGTTGTTGAAAGAAGTTGCGCTTGCAAGACGTTTTGATACTATGCAGTGTTTTTGGGCAGAATTATGAGAGAGCCCTACTTCCCATGGTTGAAAAGCAACTCCACACATGGTTGATCTCAGGATGCTTTACACAGGACTCATGGTACCGTTCACCTTTTCTTTTCTGAACAATTGATTTTCCAGATGTCCCACACAGTCGGAAAAGAGTGTCATCAGAGAAAGTAACTTTGCACTAGTCTTCTGCTGTCCAATCCTTGTCCTTTCTGCTAATTTCAGTCTGTCCTTCATGTTTTTCTTGG
Source organism: Carassius auratus (assembly GCF_003368295.1). Lineage (NCBI taxonomy): Eukaryota > Metazoa > Chordata > Actinopteri > Cypriniformes > Cyprinidae > Carassius > Carassius auratus. The sequence continues at coordinate 13,547,682 of NC_039271.1, forward strand.
AGAGAAGGCTTCTTCGCTGCGCTTCTTGACACCAGGCCTTGGCCTCACTGTGCGTGCAGATGCTCTCACACAAACCTGCTGCCATTCCTGAGCAAGCTCTGCAGTCTGCACTGCTGGAGACACGATTCTGTAGCTGACTCCTCAGAAGGAGACAGTTTTGGCGCTTGCTGGACACTCTCGGACGTCCTGAAGACTTCTTCACTACAGTCGAACCCCTATCCTTGGAGTTCGTGATGATCCGGTACATAGATCTTTTCAGGTGAAATATTCTCTGTAGCAAATTTCCTGCATGTGAGGCCATTTTGATGTAAAGCGATGATGGCTGCATGTGTTTCTTTGGAGGTAACCATTGCTAACAAGAACACAATGATTGGAAGCGCTTCTTCTCTCCTTTTATAACAACCCGTCTGCTCTTACAATCTAATTTCACCTGACTAATACTCATTCACACTTTCACATGTGCTGCTGATATGACTTGTCAATTAATGTTAGCTAGTCAATCGCCACCAGCTAAAAGGGCGCCAATGAGTGCTCATACTGGCATTTCAAACATTTTTGCAAGGTTGTGATAAAGACTGGCATGGGCGCCCCCACTGGATCCCCCAACATCATTGGGCTAGAGTACTGTCAAACTGACAATGCCTGTATGCCATTGGATCAGAGCGCTGTCAATTGGTGCCTGATTGCTCCGTGCAAAGTTTGCATTTGGAGCGCTCATCAACGGCATTAGATCAATGGGCTCTGTCAGTGCTTTGGCAAGACATGTTTTTTTTTTTTTTTTTGTCATGCAATAAAGCTAGTTCAAAGGCCAATTTGCACAAAAGCAGTATTTTGTTTAGGCAGTATTTGTGGCAGTTGATAAATCATGCATTTTGACGGAAAAGTGTGCTTTTGCTATATATCTGTAATTATTTCTGAAGTCAAACATTTTGGGGGGTATAATATATATTACTACAATGATTCAAACTGTTTTAAGGTACAGCACAACTGTAGGCTGGCGTACAGCTGGCAGAAATCAGCTACTCATCTCAATGCACCTCATAAAGGGGAGGATGATATGACGGCACAAAACAAATGAATGCCAGAGATAACCTCATGTACTGTAGGACACTGAAGGTTGAATGGTGGTTCGCTCTTGTCTTCACCACCCTTTATTTACATAAACTTGCTGCGTTTGCTCATTCACGAGTAATTACAGAGTCCCGGTCTCTGAGATCAGCTCTTAGATATGTGCGGATCCGCAATCTCAAATCTCAACGCCTGCAACAACAAGGTGCAGAGCGGCCAAACTCCCATCCAGCTCTGTCAAACTAACCCCACATTTCCAGGACAAAATTAGCTGAAGACTAATTTTATAACCTTGTAGATAATGAGAGGAGAAGGATCATAAAATCAGAAAATGTTTACAGCTGGCCCTATTGCACAGCTCCGCACATGACCTCATATTTGGCCTACCGTTGGGAATGAAACCTTTGTGAATCTCAGTCATATTTTTGAAATGTGACGTATCATCGGTTTTGCATTGTTATTAATTTGAGTGAATGTTATGAGCCTCAGAGTGATTATTTTCTTTTTATTCCTCTGCCTCTCTTTGCCCAGCAGTCATGTGTTTTGTCTAGAAACCTGCATTGGCCAGTCAAGAGAAACAATGCTTAGTTGGCCCAAAATGTGTCCAAAAGAAGGATGTAAACAGTCACCTTCGCCAGCATTTTTGTGTGTGTGTGTGTGTTCTGCCTCGAAGCTCAACACCGTGCTGTGAACTTCACATGCATGTGTGTTTTTGGTTTGCTCTCAATGTTATACTCTTGGGGTCAAACCAAATCCCCCCCCCTCCCCCTATGCATTCACTCTCTTTATCTCTAATGATCAACTAGCTTTCATTTCTTTTTATCGCATCCCATCTTTTTACAGGCAAAAATGGATGTAAAAGGGGGAAAAAATAATTCGTGCTGACTTCCAAGTTGACACATCACCATAGTTCTTTGCTTACAGACCTATTTAAAAGAAATGCATGGTGCGAAAAAAGTATACATATAAAATAATGTAAAAATAGTATACATTTGTGTATATATTATTATTATTTTATTGTAATGTCTTTACTTTAGAAAAAAATAACTGCATTAAAAATGTGGTGTTGTTAAATCTAGTGACTATTTATTTTCACCTGAATGACAACATAGAATGGACAACAGAATTAACTTACACTGTTGAAAGGTCCTGAGTCATATCAAGAAATCAGAATATCAGCTACTTGAGGAACACGTCAAATCCTGAAACTCAGTCTAATGCATGAGGTGTAACTAATCATACAAATAACAAACAGCCTCTGGTCAGACAGCAGAGGACAGCTGACAACGATGCAGATAACAGGCCCATCAAGTCAAGCATCCTAGTTTTAAACCTGTGTGTCTATGGTTTCACACAGTTTGACTTTACTTTCCAGTTAGGGTCACTGCACCATTTTAGATACGTTCCAGCGGTGCGGCTGGAGGAGATCTCAGAGGTCAAAGACATTTCAAGGGTCAAGCTGCCTCTCTCTTGTAGGAATTAACAAGCACTTTCTGAAGTAACAAACCACTATTGCTTAGATAGGGACACGTGCCTGAAGGTCAGAGTGTATCTGACCAGTGTGAATAAGCAGATGGTAAATGTTTTCTTATCCTTTTCACTTAAAACCCTCGGGAGAAAGCCCTCAAGAAAAGCTTAGAGACCGCTTATGATGCAATCTTGGCTGGTCTGCAAATTTACAAATTTTACATTAGTTTATATATATATATATATATATATATATATATATATATATATATATATATATATATATATATAAAACAGAGACTAAATTACAAAAGATTCTGTTTTCATGCAGGTTTACCAACAATTATTAATAGGAGAAACTATTCTAAAGCTGATCTTGTCTTTTAACATGGCTTACTTATTTCACATTGGTTGTCACCAATTCAGTTAATGTTGGTGAAACCAAGAGAAAGCTCTCAGGTGAAAAGTCATGTCAGATGAATTGGTAACCACTAATATTTAACAAATATCACACCCGAAGTCACTAACAAAAGTACCCGATGACACACTCTTATCAGCACAGTACTTAGCAATCTTGCATGAAATCTAGTTTAGACATCCCATGTCTTGCACTGACTCTCAAATTAAGTGTTGAGCTCAAAATAGAAGCTGTTTGCGAAACGTTAGTTCTTTGGCTCCTTTATGCAATTTAAAAGTTCAGTAGCTCAGGATTCATGTTCTAGTTACGCAGCACATGTGCTAATTAACTTAACACTTTACTGCAGCCTCCTACGCATGGTGAACTGAAATGCTGAATGCCAGCTCTGTAAAATGCCACAAGTAGGAGTAAAGAGAGATGTAGAATAAAGATACTTAAATGAATAGTGTGCCCGAAAAAGAAAATCATTTACCTACCCTGAAGTCGTTCTAAACCCATAAGGATTTTTCTACAGTGGAGATATTTAGCAAAACATCTACGCTGCTCCTTTACATAGAATATAAGTAAATGGCGGCTGTCAAGCTCTAAATAAATGAACCAAAGCATTATAAAACTTAATCTTAAGTCATTATTCACTGCCAATTTCCTCTACTGCTACAGGTATCTATATCTGCATATATTTAAATAGATGCTTCAGATGTGTCAAATCTGGCATTAATAATGTACAATTTATTCGGTTCTCATATTTAAAATTATTTTAAAGATTTCAGAGCTACAGCAAAGGAGATTTTCACTAAATGGTTGAATTTCACCTAAAAATAATTTCACTGAACTACTTTTATGGGTTTTTTTTAAGCTAGCCAGTCTCTAAGCACTTTGTATTTTGATGGATTTGGAATGATATGAGGAGTGTCAAACTATTTATTATATATTATATAATATATATATATATTATATATAATATATACAAGCTGCCTGTCTCTTGTTCCTTCAAATCTTGTTTGAAGATAACTGGTCCCTTTTAAGCACAGTGTTGGATCGGTAAAAGAGTAGGACTATTTGGCTCCAGACCGGCATAAAATAACAACTTTGTCTGATTACTCTGCTTGCTGCACAAACGCACAGGAGTCTTTTAAAATGCAGACACATCTCCAATCACAGAAGCCCTTCGCCTACGGCAACCACAGACAAGTCTGCAAAGGCTGACGAACACCTACATCTAGAGGAAACCACTGATGTCTGTCTCTCTGCAAAACCACAGTGCAAACGTCAAGCCTGGCATAGTTCAACGGCCTGCTAAATGATAAAACGAGAATGATAATCACAGTCTATGAATGTTTTTATATGTTTTATATCATTAGGCAGGTTACAGGTTCATTTGACACCAATAGGACATTTCTTAGATGCATCTGGAATATATGCATTCTTGTGTTCAAAGACAAATGGCAACAGCCCCAAGACATGTTTTTAAAAAATTTAACTTGACATACACAGTTATAAAGTGATGTTTTGAATACAAATCAATCATAATCTACATCATGTGTGTCATAACATTTCATGTGTGGCATGAAATGAAAAAAGTAAGCAAACATCAGTGCAAACGTAGCTGCAGTAGCTACACTTTAAAAGACTAAAAGACAACTTCGACGAAAGGTTTTTGCCTAAAACCTGCAAAAAGACACTTAAAAAAAAAAAAAAAAAAAAAGCATTAGTAATTAAGCAATTAGCTGATTATTGGATATATCATTGCCTTTTATATATTTCTAAATTAATTAAATTGTTTAATGTGGGTACATTTAAACTTTTTAGTCATTTTAATAAAAGGCCATTAAAACTTAAACAAAATAAAAGAACAAAAATCAAGAAGATCAGAGTATATTCATTCAAAATAAATAAAGGCTCTTGCATCTCTCTCTCAATCAAAAAATTGCTAAAATACCTGTGCAATTTTGACTGTCATTTCGGCTTTGATGTGGAGAATGTTTAGAGAGCACTAATAACAGTTTTGGGAAGAGACGCGCTTGTGCATGACATACACACAGGGCATATTTGTGGAAAGACATAATATCAAACTGACTAGACCTGCTCTATCATATTTACTACTAAACTTGTTTGAGAGAATGTGTGTTCAGTCATAGTGTAACCTACTCAAATACGGCTCAAACAAAACAACCTTTGACGTTTTACAGCCTAATGATATATAAAATGATGTTAAATATCAATAATGACATATAACAAAAGGTCTGCAATCTTGGGTGTGGTGTTAAACTTCAAATATATTCAAGGCTTTCTAAATACATATTCACTTTGTAAATATTTGCATTTCCAGGAACCAAAACTGAAATATACAGAGAAAAGTGCATGTTGCCACTAAAAATCCAACTAGAACTATTGTAAGAAAAGTGCAACATGTGTTATATGAACTTGAAAGATGTCTTAAATTGTGCTTCATAAAGTGATCAAACATTAAAATCTTTAGGAAGGAAATAAAAAATCGTTCCAAAAGGAGGTTTGTACAGAAATCCCATAGAAGATTCGATTTCTGTTTTTAAAGGGGTCAAATGATGCGATTTCAATTTTTCCCTTTCTCTTTGGAGTATTACAAGAGATATTCTTTATAAAAGTTAAGAGTCAACCACGCCATCCTAAAATGACTCATTCTAACACGCCCCCACGTCTATGTCACGATGTGGGAAGATTTGCATAACACCGTCCATCCGACACTGTGTTTTTCATTGTGAAATGCTTTCACAACTAGAAATCAGTGGTTAAGTTGTATTTACAACACTGTTTCAGAACAGTTCAACCCAAATATTCAGATGTGTGCAGTTCATTTTATGGAGGTTTCCTGATCCTGGGAGAGTAGACTACGTTGAATTTAAATTGTATTTATTTATAGAGGTATATGATATCACACTTGTCCCTGTGTGATGACATTGTGCTGCGCTAATTCGTGAATGAATGATACGAAGTGAGGTAAACTTCAACAGATATCACCTGCTCAGGGAGCAATGAAAACTGTGTAGGGACCATGTCAATTGGAACACAATTCAGACACGGAGCTCACTTCTAAAGAGCTAATTATCTGAATCAGGTTTGTTAACAGAGAGACATGCACAATTGCCAGAGCTGGGGGCCGCGAGGACTAGAATTGAGAACCGCCGGTATTCTCATTATAATCCGTATTTATGTCCCCCACTGGATGCAACAAATACCTTGTTTATAATGGGTCTAAATGTCTTTGTCTCAGCGCTCCGGAACATGACATCACAGTATAGTAAGGTGTGTAACATTTCCATCGCACGCTGGATAGCTGGCCAATCAGGACACACCTCGCTTTTTAGAATGATGAGCTCTGTAAAAAATGAACTCGTTTCAGAAAGGCAGGGCATAGAGAAACAATGTACAGAATGTGAAAAATAATGTGTTGTTTGAAACTTAAACAGCATAAACCCATTTCATTACAACCAAATACACAAAAGTTTTCTTTTTAGCAACATAATGACTCCTCTAACAGAAACGTTTTTAAAATAATTATTTTCTTAACAAAAGTATAAAAAATCGGAAATCTGCTTTTTCCTTCCTGTGCTTAAAGTTTTCATTGATGCCAATAAAGAACCAGATTGCTAACTAACAATCTAGCTAGCAACCACCCAGGACACCCTAGCAACTGCATTGTAACACACTTATGATGAAATGTAATAGGCTAACATTGTGGCAAACAAGTTTTACGTGGTTCATACTAATTGAATTTGAGATGTATTTGGGCAGATGAATAAATTAGTAATATATCCTGTAAAATATATGATTGCAAACATCAGATCACTCAAGTCAGAAGTGTTTTCTCACATTTCTTGACCGGAGCGGATTCTTTTACGGGTCTCCAATACGGAGTGCTGCCCTCTTTTGGATGTGAAGGGCATTGTATTCCGGACAACATCCCTAAAATATCAGACTGTACGAGAGGAGATCCGCAACCTTAGTGTGTGTGTGTCAGAATCACGAAGGCATTCCACTCTGAAATCTACCTTATCTGTGGGCTGGGGTGATAACGGTTCATAATTATGGTTCAACCATAATGTCATCATGCTAATGTCATTCAGGGCTTGAGATCAGGATTCACATAGCAAGAAGAGGTGGTGGTTTTTTTCTCTGAGGCCTGGCTGAGCAAATAGATGAATGTCCCTGAATAGAGACCAGATATATGAAACCACAGTCTCCCTTTTCATTGCGTGGAAGAACATGGGGTTAGCTGCCAAAGGAACAAAAATACTACCAGCTTGTGGAATGTCTTGGCATTGGCAAATAGAGAAGCAAACTCATTATGAAAGAGAGAGAGGGAGGAAGAGAGAGGAAGAGGGGAAAAAAAACTTCAGGCTAAACGCCAACAGCCTCAAATCAAACTCTGACACTAGAAAAACCATGCGGGTATCAAGAGAAACCGTGAAGTTCACCTAGCTCTCCAATTCAACCCACTCAGTCTCTCAATATTAATCAGTTTAGTTCTTGTTTCTCTCTTACTAAACTGAATTTTGACCTCAGGAAACACATGGAGCTTAATCCGATAGGTCTAATCTCAACTATTATGGTTACAAATGAAAAATCATTATCATTTGGAACCGCAAAATCGTGACACTGGATCCAACGAGTGGTGATACTAATAATTACAAATACCACATAAAAAATTCCTCCGTCTTACACAAACAACACAACAACAGGAAGGTGATCAGTGAACTCTTCAGGATCTCTACGCTAGGCAAGCCTGGGCTTTGTTGCCTTTGTTTACGGACATGCTTGCACTTGTTCAGAGAGACTGTGGCAGAAAGGCTGAGTGATGGACGGCCAATTACCTTCAGCCTCTCATCCTGTCACAGTCTGAGGTGAACCACATGACCTTTGAAGAGGCTTGTCGCCCAGGGAGGCCATTGTTTCATTTGGAGGTTTCACACCAGAGAAAATTACAAATGTTTTTTTTGTTTTTGTTTTTCTACTTTTTAAAAGTAAAAGGGAAAAGTGCAGTCATATTTCCAAGTGCTGGCCTAAATCAGACTTTCATCAAAACTGTATTCCACCTTTTCATGACGATGCAAAATTGTTTGCTGCTTGTTCTTGAGCTGAAATACCACAGAGTTCAACTAAAGTACAACAGTTAGTAACAGTACAGCAATAGACCATTAACTATATACACTTCAACAAATTCACATGAAATCAAGAAGATTGTACAAGAGTAAATGTAACTACCTGTTGATGAAGTGACTCTTTCTCATTCTTGTATAAAGCCATGATTCACCGAAGGGTTGCTTTGGTTACATCCAGCCTTCTAGAGACTTATTTTTTTAATATCTCTCTATATATATATATTATGCACTGATTTTAAAGCGATTGAAAGATTCAAAATGTGGAACACAGAAGTAAGGGAACTTTAACCTTTTTGGCTGTTGAAATCATGACCTTCAATTAAGTGCATTTACATATATTTTAAGTTTATTTTCAGTCAACAAAGTAATCATTTAGTTTTTAAATGGCATGATGCTTTATTCCAACTGAAATTGTACCAGTATTACAGATTAGGTCTATGTGGGTGTCTAAAATTGCACACAGACTGAGCAACAAGAAAGAAACTTCACACACATTAAAAAATATGTTCTATATAGCATGAATATGGCGATAGGAATGAAATCTGAATGAAACGAAACAGAATCTGCTGTGTTGTCTTATGCTGTCAGCGGTCACTGCATTGCCATTCACAACTCCTCTCCCATGGCCTCATGGGATAGTAAAGAATCTCAAAAGTAGTAGTAGTTCACCTGGGTGCTTTTTATTTACGGTTTTATGAATACTCAGGGAAGGCTACCGTAGCTCAGCTTTGTCATGTGACCAGTGGCAAATAAAATAATGGCCATTACAGCTGGTACTGTCAAGACCGAATTTTTTTTTCTTGAGTACAGTATTATCCATCACCTTCTTAAATGTAACATTAGTGGGAAAAAAAGGGATTTGATCTAATGTGTATTTCTCCTCCAGATTTACTAGGTGCAGTTTTTTTTGTCAGCAGATGTAATATGACAAAACATTTCTCTTTTGCACTCATGGGGTTCACTTGAGGATCTAGAGTGGAAAAATACAGAATGTGTCCAAGAACTTTGAACCTCCTTTTTCGAAAATAATAATGGTGAAAAATATTGCTGCAAACTTGTGTTGCCTATACTAAAGGGTGCTGCCTCAACAAAGATCAGCTGGGTGAGATAAAGGTTGATGATACCTAAAGGGCAAATGTAATTAAACTCTCTTTTACTACATAGCATGATATCAAGATCATACCTGAGCAGCCAGATCTAAAATCCTTGACTGGATACTATTTTACTCTCGGCTCCTTGTCTAAGCTGTATTTAAAGATGGACTGCGAGTCAGAGGAGTTAAAAATGTCCCATTTAACCTCTGAAAATAAAATCCAACAGAGCTTGAAAGCCAAAAATACACCAGCTGAAAAGACTTCACAGGGACAGCGATAAGCAAACAAACATAACTGAAGCGATGTAGACAGGGTGAAAGACAAGAGGGGAGTGAAGAGGCCTTGCTTACAAAGAAAAATAAATCACATTTCAAAACACAACATAAGAGGGTCTGTTTGGCCACAGTTTTCTCTGTGTCTGCAGGGATGTGGCCCTTTGGTACTAAACACGCTGCAGAGATCTCCGAACCAAACCGTCAAAACCAAAGCATTGTCTCCTTTCGATATCTGGATTGTGTTGAGTCGAACAGATGAATTTGCGTTCCCCGTACAGCTGACACTGCATGCTCTTGGCTTTATCCCTGGTTTTTGGAGAACTAAATTAGAGACAGGCAGCAGACTCTGTGCTAAAGATCCGGCCAAAGCCCGGGGCGATATGGGGGACAAGAATATTCCAAAAAAGCAACAGATGAAAGAGCAGTGTTCCTGTTTATGGAGGGTCTCTTTCAGAGGGCTCAAGAGCAGCTCATAAACTCACACTAATTCAATTAAGCGGCATTGCAGCAGGCTGACTGGAACCTCACGTGAACAGAGATACAAGCAGAGAAAGAAAAACAGAAGAGAGGGAAAACAATGAGTAAAATGGCAGGGGGGGGGGGGTTATTTTGCTATTTTTTTCCCTTTTCTCTAAAAAACATTTCCTAGCATCTGGTGCAGATCCTGAGACCAAAATGAGTCTAAATGCTTTAGGTTGTCCCTTCAAGAATTAATTCACCCCCCAAAAATTAAATTCAGTCAAAAAAGGAGATGTAAAGCAGGATGTTAAATGTACAATAAATGAAAAATTGTGATGGGTCAGTCAAGCTCCATCAAAGCATTATAAAAGTGGCCATTACTTATAACCAGACTGACTAAGTCGCCATTCAAAGAAAGCTCATTTTCTCTCATTTGTGAAATGTTTCATATACACCGATTTGTCAGTGTAATGTTAATGTTCAAACAAATGATTATTTCATGTAAGGAAAAATGCTTACAAATGTCATTTTACTTTCCATGTGATCAAGCACTTACTGAACGTTTACAAATTATTTTAACAGATGTTATAAAGTTATTACATATTAGCTAAAAGTCCAGTGCCCATGAAGATACTAAATGATTAGTAATCATTTATAAACATTTGCAGATGATGACTAGTTTCCACTTTAGATTGGGTACTGCAAAAACATGAACATTAGATTATTTGTTAAGATGTGTAAATAGAGGTCTACACAACAAAGACCAACAAATGAAGATCATACGAACTGAAAGTTTACTGACATTTGTAAGCATTTCAATTTACACTGAATAATCATACGTTAATATTTAGGTAATGTTTAGGTAAAGTCCATTAGTAAGAATTAACAAGAACATCATCATGTAATATTTCTAGCTCTGATCTGTTAAGCATTATATAATGTTTGTTAATGACTTATAAATGAAGGTTTATTAAAAAGTGTTATTTTTTGTCATTTTAAAGCACAATTATTGTTAGCTATATATAAAATGTAAAAAGATTATAGTTCATGTTTTCCAGCCATCTCATTGCCAACTAGCCTTTTTATGACCCTTGTGTTTGGGTAAAACAGGTGCCTCTCATGTGATTTTGCACTTCACCTCAAAGGTTATATATATATTTTTTTTAAAATATGAAAACAAAAACAAAGCTGCACAATTGCTGCATGAGAAAAGTGTGTAGGTCAGTAAAGTTATTTACTGCAGATACACAGCCTCAGGTAGTACTTTTTGATTCCACTGTTCCTTCCTCCTTACGCTTCCATCACGCTTCAGAACAAACCTTTGACTTCTTCAAATCTGTTTGCCATGGGACGCCCCCCTAAAACTACCGTGTGCTGTACTTTCATATACAAAACACAAGATAAAATTAGTTGTGATGCAGACAGACCTGATTTAACACATGACGTCTATTACCTTAGCAATCCTAATACAACACAGATGGCTACTGTGTCAGGTCTCACAGTTTTTGAGCTTGGCATTACACCTTAAATTGACAGCCCTTTGTAATGTACATGTAACACGAACACTGTAAAATGAATTGTTACCCAATCACATCTGATGTGCTTGTACTGATAAGGGATCTATCTGACTCATGTCAGATTAATAATACTGTAAAACAGTATTTGTATAAAAGCATTTCATTTCTTTCAGTATACCTATTAAGAATGCCAGCTTTGCAAATAAAAGTGCGTGCTCCGATCCATTATACATGACAGGGATTAGATCTCATAATATCTAGAAGCAAATTATTATGCTGACATGTGGTAACTGGAACAGAGACTAGGACCAGGATGTTACCTGTAGTGGGTACATTCCACACATGGTAGCCATAAAATACTTATCATTTGACTAGTGCGTTAATGGCATATAGATATGTAAAACACTGGACTTGTGCCAGTCCACTGACAGCATGTGCAAGTTATAAAACCGAAATTAGGCCATACTCACGCACATGACACAAAGGGGTTAGGCAGAAAGAGCCAGCATAGTTTGCGAACTAAATAAAGTACACATTTTAGTAACAGTGTAGGGCTCTGCAGATTTGTGTAAATGAATTACCACATTAGAGCACCCTTAAACTGTTGCTGTTTATCAGGATGTCTTGTTTTTCAAGAAAATATAAACTTTCGAGTCTGTATTTCAATGTGATTCATCTCGAAAAACCCTTTGATTCCCTTGAAATATACTTTTATGCAGAACGTTGTCTTTGAGAAGTAAAATAAAGCTTTACAAGTAAATGGTATTTTGTCTGGTAAATGCACCTGAAGGCTCCTGAGTTTGTTTGTTTGCACAGTGTAAGCACATCTTTTTATGTTACATATTCCACTGCAGATGCACATGATGCACTAATCTACAGCTACAGTTGTGGGATCCTGCATGTGTCCTGCACATGCTTTCATTCAACAGAATTAGTAATAAATCTTTGTAGATCAATCCGGAATGTTTCGCCCAAAAGAAAACAAAAGGTTTTCCCTATCAGATTTAAAAACGGGGATAGCACCCATTAACAGAAAACTGCGCATTGTCCTAATGATTCCAGATTACAACAACTGACATAAAATATTTGCTGGCTGTCATTATCAAGACACTCTTCCGTCTGGGCCGAGGTTGCAGACAGAGAGGAGACTCTAACCGATTTTATGATTACACTTGGAGCACACACCTGCATTAAACTAGGCAAATAACAGACAGTAAACCTTAGGAGTCATGCAATGCTGACTGTAGGAGTCTGACTTTTCCCCAAACTAGGGGGAAGTGCATTTAGCAGATAAAGGCTCGCCCTGCGTGCATGTAGACGACTGGAGACCAGAGGCCCAGATAAGATTACTGCTCTTGAGAGCGGTGCAGGGCAAATGGGGGCAAGTCTCTGCACACAGCCACATTTTGTAAGGTAAACCATACACAAGTATCTGCTGCTTCATCACTGAAAGATATAAGCTCTGTTCTAAAATCTACTGAGCTGCTTCGCAGTCTATATCATTTTGGAATGCTCTACATAGGTAACATTATCAATCGTTAGAATCAGTCAAATCAGTTTAGACGTCAAGAAACGGGCCGTTGTTCTTGTACAGTTGGTCCTTAGCATGTTGCTAAAGAAATGACGTAACGATAAAATGTAAAAATGTATAGCCCACACATAAGCACTGTGTAAAATACGGTTATTGTGGATTGTATTGTATTCTGGAATGCATCATTTTTTGCAATTCTTTTAAATGTTGAATGAAGTAAAAGTACATTTAGTCCTATTCTAGGATTTACTTTTCACTATTGCAACGCCTTGTTACACTGACTCAGCCAACAGACTTTAGTTTATGCCATGGCCACAAAATATGATTTGCTGCTTCCCATTTCTAATCAGAAGCAGGTGGTATGAGGACAGGATAGTCTTATTCTAGATAGCATTTTATTGCACAAAAATTTGAAGTGCAAAATCAATCTGTTTTTACCAAAGAAGAATGATACATTTTACATGCGCAGATAACTAAATGATACATTTTTTTTTTTTATCTGATATAGACGTGGACTAAAATCCATAAAACTCAAGATATGATTAGGGTCTGAGGAATTTATCTGGTTATTTTAACATAGTACTGGTAGCGCATCATATGTTAGTTGACATTTCTGTCTGACCTTCACCATACTGTATCTAAATACAGAGAAAACATGATTTTCTAATGGAGAGTCATTAATATTCCAGCCTTCAAAACAAAGAGCAGTCTCATGAAGTGGGCGGTGAACATCAGAAGTTCACGAAAAAGAGAGAAAAGGGGAATGGTTAAATTGGCTACTATGTTTGTTGACTGGTCATCAATATGCCATGGCAACCACTCCAGATATGAAATTCAGAAAAATAAGATGAAAACATAAGATGGATCAAAGCCCAAAGATGTCAGAAATGCTTCTTCTAGTCATCATTTAGTCACTCTCATGTTTTACCAAACCCACATTAATTGACTGACTTTCATGGGAACACAAAAGAAGAAGCTTTCAAATGTTTAAAAAAGGGTAAAAAAAAAAAAATTTGGAGTACCTGTGCAAATAATACACTAAATTCATAACTTTGATTTATTACTGAAAACATAATACCTAGTATGTGACACCATCCTATTTGTTGCATTGTCCAATAAAAGTTCGCACGCTCAATGTCTATTATTATTATCTGCAGATATTAGGTTATATTACGGGTCATCTGAAGCTGTATGATAGCTTTGTGGGTGGAACAGACCGAAATTTGGGTCATTATTTAGCTAAAATCTTGACATCAACAATCTTGAGTTCATGAGTCATGAATTAATTTAAGATCTTTTCTAAGAAATGGTTTCTTTAGTTCACAGAAAGAAAGAAAAAACTTTGTCATAACCATTCTGTACAAAAACAAAAATCCTCATAAAAGATTTGTTCATGAGTCAGACCAATCCTAGAGTTCAACTCACTGATAAAGTTTACTCTCCACTTAGGAACACGGTTTATTGAAGAGTTTATTTTACATGAATAATTTAAAGTAAACCATGTTTTCAAGGATTAAGAGAAAGCACTTTAGCACATTTGGGTTTCTACCAGAGAACGAGTCTTATGTGGTCATGTAAACACAAAAGTGGCTTTCCTACAGGTTTTTAAAAAATGTTCATGTTCATGAAACATCTAAAGTAAGGGAAATATATCATATTAGCCACTTTCTAGTGCTGCTGAATGTATACGGAGAGGAAAAAAAATTGCCCCAACAGATTGCATGGAAATGCGAACACCACTTTTGCGTCTTGAACCACTTTCACAAAGTGGTTTTCTGGTGTGCTTTCTAATCGAATCAGTTCTCAAAACTGACTGAATGATTTGTTCATGAATCAGACTGATCTTAACTCACTAAGTCACATGATCTGGTTAACAGCCCACTGGAGGGAAAGATTATCAGTAAAGGCCGATTGTCACAAAGGTATAGAAACTTGTTTGCATGCCATATGCACCAATTTTTTAAATACTTTGATGGTGCTTTTTGAAACTTGAAAACCTCTATCCACTTTCACTGTAAGATCAAAAAAAAAACAGTGAATGATATTTTAATAATAGTCTCTTTTTGAGTAAAAATTTCTGCTTTTAAAAGTTTTATTACAATATGGAGGTGAGTTTATGACAATTTTTGTGGCATCTGTAAAGACAAATTGATTGTAGATATAGTGCCAAGATATTGATGCAAAGGCATCAGCTAAAAGTAGAACCGGACAGCTCTTAAAAGTAACACATGGTATAAGTGACAAAAATAGCTGAGTGTTCATCCAGAAGCACTGGTCACACCGCAAGTCATTGGAACCCCTAAAACGCTGCCTGTTTTCAGATGTTATCAGACGACAGATTTATTCTTTATTAATGATAATGATAACCTAGCCACTCTATTTTCAGCCAGTCTTGGTTATTTCCAGACATATTTAGCACTGGCAAATCCGGGTGTATTTTTTCCACAGAATAGTTGAGGCTTAAAATCTGAGCTGAAACCACAGACCACTATGGCACTACGTAATGCCTGATTAAAGAGCGGGAAAAGCGTAGGCCGAGCGTGCAGCAGGCAATCCCTTCTTTCGGTACTTAAGATGAAGCAAGCAGCCCCCATCAGCATTACACCAAATGATCCAAGCACACAGTGCAACAGAGCTGGTGCCAAGTTTTCACGGTACAAGTATGCAAAAAAAAGGATGTGAAAAGAGATATCAAAGAGTCACCCAGTTCTGTAAGGAAGTGTCAATCTAAGATGATCAATCTAAGGCCTTATTCAGAGCATGTGGCCATCCTTAGACAAATGTCACATGTGATATCAGAAGCAAAACTCAACTTTAGTGGTGTCCTTGCTTTTGTGCTATCATAACTATAGCAAATATCTGATAAATCTGATGCTTAAAACTTCATTACATGCATAAAAGCAGAAACTGCGATTAGATAAAGGACTATAAAGTAACTATATGTGCTTACACAAATGAGTTCTACCTCTCTGGAATTTTAAGTTTCAGTTCTGATTTAATGCATCCTATCAGCACAAAAAAAAAAAAAAAAAAAACTAAACGAATTACAGACAGATGGGAGACACTTGAAGCACCTGACAGATTCAGTCATTCTTTGTGTGCAAAAAGAGAATTGATTTCCTCAAACAATTTTTTCTATTCGCATAATGCTACAAAATCAATGAGCACTTGGGGCTGGGCCCTTGGCACGGTCTGCTCTCTGGGCGTTGCCTTTGCTGTGTTGGCCTAGTTAATTGAATGACTTGCTCTACTGGACTTTCCAGCCTGGTGACGTGCTAAAAAGGTTCTACCTTTTGCTCCAGATGCCTTTATCTGTCATTAGAGACTGTCTGCAGTAACACATAATAAATGTGCTCTGGTATTACCCACACCCTTCTTTATTGGTTTAATTCCTCATTCTTTTAAATGAAAATGTTAGAAATAAGGCTCACCTCCTTCAGACGATGAGTGACCATTTTCTAAATTCTCAGTAATTGCTGTGGTGCAAAGGTCAACTAACTTTAATCTTACTAATACTATAATAGTGGAAACAACACTTATATAGTAAGCCATTTTTACTCATAGGATCTTTTATTTATAATTTAGGGAAAATTCTCAGTGTAAAATCATTTGCAAAGA
Source organism: Carassius auratus (assembly GCF_003368295.1). Taxonomy (NCBI): domain Eukaryota; kingdom Metazoa; phylum Chordata; class Actinopteri; order Cypriniformes; family Cyprinidae; genus Carassius; species Carassius auratus. The sequence goes on from NC_039271.1 coordinate 13,564,267, forward strand.
GCATTGTAATTGCACTTATAGTGCAAACAAAATCTAGCTTTGAAAAAAAAAAAAAAAAGTCAAGAGTATATCTGGTATTAGTCACCAAATATGTTTTTTTTAATAAATAAATAACAATAATAAATAAATAAAAGGTATACCATAGCGAAATTAAGACAAGATAACTATCTTCACTTCAGTAAATTATTTTTTGGTTTTCCTGCTGAAATATTTTAATATCCTTAAAAGACGTTAACATATCAGATAATTTTTTTTTTAAGAATACAATTTGAATTACGTAAAAAAAGTACTATATAAAATGTCAAATACATGCTTAAATTAGGAAAAAAAACTTATATTTGCCAATGAGTTAAGACCAAAATTATTACATTTATCAAAAGTGAAAGACATTATACATCAAACAAATGCTGTTCTTTTTAACTTTCTTTTCATCAACTTTCTATTGTAATAACAGTAGGCCTATTTGCCAACATATAAAGCAGAACAACGATTTTTACAAATATTTAATGAGCACCAAATCAGTGCATATATATATATATATATATATATATATATATATATATATATATATATATATATATACACACACGCACACGCACACACACACACTAGGGGTGTAACGGTACGTGTATTCATACCGGACCGTTTCGGTACAGGGCTTTCGGTACGGTGCACGTGTGTACCGAATGCAATATTTTGTATGCGGAACATAGGTACATTTTCGTGTTTCCAAACGAACATATTATGTGGCGCAAATCCCGCCCTGTAGCTGATTCTAAGGCTGGTGACACACTGGATGCGTGGTGTGAGCATGGCGTTTCTGCTGCGTGTCAGTTGCGTGACGGCTGATTCGTGTTTTCTGTGTCTTTACACACCAGAATCGTGTCTGACGCGGCGCTAGTGCGCTGCTGCTACTGTAGCTAACAGAGGGAAGCCGCTGACAGACCAGGATCTTGTCTTCACGACAACAATATCTATACTTCATGTTGAGCATAAATATAAAGCCTACTGATAAAGGACACCGTCAACAGTGTTGACGGCAAAATAGACTTTGTTTGACAGGTGCAATATGCCAGTGTGTCACCGGCCTAAGGTTTTCAAAAGGCATCACACGAGTGTGAACATCACTTTAACTAGAAAAAAAAAATGATTGTAATTCAAACGCAGCTCCTGTCAGCATTTAAACAGACCTTTGTTCTTAATTCCGACCGGTCCAATGCAATAACGAAATCTGAGCAGGTCTAAAAACTGAAACTGTTGATGCTGCATTTTACACTTTGGAAAAGTTATATATATATATTTTTAAATATGAGCAGGCCTACAAGCTGGGATTGGTAATGCTGCACTGTAATCATAGTTATTTATTTATATTTTTCATTATATTTTATTATATGATATTGGTTTGAGAGAGTATTTTATTTAGTGGAGAACTTTGCAGCAGTATTTTATTTCTTATTCTTTTTTTATTATATATATATTTTATTAAAAAGTATTTTTTTTAAAAAAGTGTAAACAAATTGTTAAAAAAAGTTTATAGTAATAAACAACCTGCAGTTTAATGTTTGCATTTCTTTCCCTTACTGTACCGAAAATGAACCGAACTGTGACTTTAAAAACGAGGTACGTGCCGAATCATGATTTTTGCGTACCGTTACACCCCTAATATATACGGTTGAAATCAAAATCATTCAACCTATAGACCTGCAAGACATTTTGCTGTGGAGGACAACATTTTATGAAATCAATTCAAAAGACTGAACAGGCCACTAAAGTACATTCTATGACTGATACCTGAACCAAGCAGAAGTAGATTTGGATGTGTACTTTGGTATGACTGGCCTGCAGGAAAGTCCATTGATCATCAGCTTCAGTCTTTGCACCAAAGGCATCACAATTCTTGTCAAAATGGCCTGATACTTCAAAGAATCCATGATGTCCTTCACACAGTCATTATTTCCACTTCCTTCTACAGTAAAGAAACCCCGTAACAGGAAGGATCCACTTCCAAGTTTGACGATGGAGATGGTGTTCTTCTGCTTATGAGCTTTGCCTGTTTTGCAGCAGACATACCGCTGATCCATGGGTCCAAAAAGTTCCAGTGTGGTCACATCACTCCATAAAACATTCGTCCAGAGCTCCACAGGTTTACACAAATTTATTTTATCAAGTTCAAGTTGGCCTTTTGTTCTTCTTGATCCAGAGTGGTATTCTGCAAGATGTCTCAACATGAAGGCCATACTGGTCAAACTGTATGTATGTGTAACAGCTCAAGCTAATTCTGTTTTTAAATGAGTTTCTAAAGGCTTAATTGTGTTTTGAGACTGTTTTATTCCCCACCATGCAAATAAGTGATTTAAAAACATCAATGTTTAATAATTATGACATAGCAGTATTATTTAAAAATCTTATAACTCAAAAATATTACATATTGACAATATCACTTTTAATATGCCAGTGAACTGTTATAGATGCAATTTTTATTTTATCCTGGATCTTCAGAAAATCTTGTATTTGTAAAGTACTACAGTCTCTGAGGGGTTGAATAATTTTGATTGCAACTTATACATATATATATATATATATATATATATATATATATATATATATATATATATATATATATATATATATATATATATATATATTAGAATGCAAAACTGCAATTGTAATAAAATTTCACAATATGATTTTTATCAGTTTTACTGTATGTTTGATTAAATGCAGCTTTAGTGAGCATAAGGCTTCTTTCAAAAACATTTAAAAATAAATTATTAGTGGCCATAAACCTTTTGAAGAGCAGTCTATATTCTTAAGCCTTTATAACATGAAAAATATTAATAAATTAACTTAAAGTATGTTTGGATATTTTTAATTCATTTGTCAGTACACGTGTGTACACACTTAACCAATGGATTGCTTGACAAGAATCACATATGAAAAAAGTATCATGGAATAAATTTTGGCCACAGTGAGTTAACGATTAGCAGCTATGCGAAATTAAATAAATACAAGCATGCCTCGGATGCAGTTATGCCATAAATTCATGGGCGATTTTCTACTTTCAGCAGACAGCTTGCATCTATTAGAAGTTGAAACAGTGCATATATGCCAACTAAGTTCAACAGAGGTACAGAGAGAACAATGTAGGTCAGAGATGAGCATTAAATTTGACCAGCGTTGGTGAGAACGCTGCTGTTGGTCAAAAGGAGAGTAACATATGGCAGGGTGTGAGTGGGAAAGTGCGGAGGATTTTCAACGAGAGAGTTTAGTCACCAGCTAATGGTCAGAAGGGCACAGCCTGTGCACGTGAGTCAACTGGTGGAGTCGCTTGGAGCTGATGACAGCGTTTGCTCTCGCCCATTCATCACAAAGAACATATACACATTTCTAAATCTCACACGCCCTTTTGAATGCTGACTATACACACACCTAAACACAAACAGAACTGTGCAAATTCTTCACAAAGGCCCTCCCTGAGATGTAACCAAAACCACAAAGTGGACAGCAGGGCTACTCCGGTTTCCAAACAATTACAGGGAAAACGATGAACTCATCTCCCTGTAAATATACTGTGGTAGTGCAAACTCCTCCATTCTCCGAGTGTCCTGGATGTCAGAATCCGTGTTTAGTAAGTGATGTCACCCCTATGTGGATTCCTAATCAAAACAGAAATGGTAAATAGTGAAGACATGCAAAACAGGCTTTATGGCCTGTTACTAAAGCAGTCTGTATCAAAGTTGAAGGAGGAAACAGGAAGTGAATCAGCTGATGCCATTCCACACCCGTCAAAGGAAAATACAGAGTAAAAATGGGCTCTTTCAAGAAGACCACATGAAATTCAAATAAGAGTTGTGTGGTTCTTAGTCCACGTCTGTCACTTTTAATATCTGGCTAATACAGTAGCTGACACAGACTAACAAGCAGCAAATCATGCCTCTGGTGTACCTGAAGCCTACTGGCTTTTTAAATAAATGTATAAAAAGAAATATTCATATTAAAAATATGAATAAATTCAAAAAAGTCAGTTAAATAAATTCACTACTGTTCAGAAATTTAAGGTCACAGCAAGATTTTTGTTTTAAGAAAATATTTTTACTCACCAAGTATACATAAAATTTATCAAAAGTGACAAAGACATTTATAAAGTTACAAAAGATGTATTTCTAATGCTGTTCTTTTAAACTTTCTATTCATTCAAAAATCCTGAAAACAATGTATCATAGTTTTCACAAAAATATCAAGCAGCATCATTTTCAACATTGATAATAAGAAGAAATGTTTCTTGAGCATCAAATCGGCATATTATAATGATTTCTGAAGGATGATGTGAAGACCGGAGTGATAGTTGATGAAAATTCTGATCTTTGATCAAATAAATACAACTTTAGGTGATGTGATATATATGTTAAGAGATAAAGCATGGCTAGGAATATGTGAGTGCAAAGTATTACTTTTTTGGCTTCATCTTGGCATGGCTTTATTTGTTACTTGGCACTACATACTCATCCATAAACTTCTGACATCAAATGAATTTTAAATGATGTAAAAATATTCACAGAAATTAAATTACCCATTATTTGAAATGCACACACAGTAAATGTTCGTATAGCCTATGGACCATTAGAGGTTTCCTCTAAAGAACAAGCTATTGCGACTTTTCCATCAACTTTTGCGATTGTTTTGTAACACAGACTATGAAAATAAAGCCCATTTTGCTCCTTTAGCTCTTTTTTGGCCTTTTCATGCACTGCTTAGCGGAGTTAATTGTTGATGGAGTATGAGGCAGTGTCATCCTGCATGGGCGGTGGTTAGGCTTTGTGGTCGAGTCAGAGACAACAGGCTCCAGTTCACAGTCCTGTAAAGACACAGCTACTGGTTTCAGACAGGCTCCGTTTATTTAAAGATGGACAACCCAGTGAAAGGCCTCACTACTGTCTCATGGCAACAAGTCTCAGTTCCTAGATGTCAAAGCCATGCATTTTTTTCCCTAGAGGCAGCTTTTCAGACCTTACAAGCCTTTTTAGCAATTGTTTCCCATGACTTTCATGCATCCAGAAAGGAGCTAAATGGCTGCAGAAGTCAATTTGCATCTTTCAACACTAGTCACAGATACATGAAGCTCATGAGAATGCTGAAAGTCTATTGATGCAAAGAAAAGCTGCAAGCCCTCACATACATTTCACACAGGAAGTTCACAGTAAGACCCCACACAGGAAACGAAAAAGATGATAATTCACTACCTGATGACTAGAGACTGTTAACATCAAGTCGATCGGAACACACCCACCACACACGCTCTTTCGTCTTAACTTTCAGTTGTAGATATTTGACTCATTTGGAAAATGAAAGCCAAATGGGTGAGGGGAACTTAAGTCTGTATATGTGTTTCTTTGACATTTTAATTCTCTAGCAGAATGAGTTTTCCTAGTTAGTGCAAGGGCGTCTATACTATTACTACAATACTATTATTAATGCCCGATTCATATGATTCCAGCTGAAACAACCTTTCTTGAACTAGCAAAGCACTGCAGCCATGATCACTGCTAAAATAAATACAAAAATGCAAGTTCTGCACAAAAAAAACAAAAAAAAAAAACAAAAAAACAAAACAATGCACATTTATGTTTTAGTTCTTAACTGGACAATGAAACAATAAATGGATATTTTGCTCATCATGAGACCAGTAAAAAGAGGATTTTTCTCTGATGTTTTCAATTAGGGAACACAAAAATGTGTAATGGAGAAAACTGGCTTTAGGAGAGGACCCAAGAGATACCATCTGGGCTCGTAATTGGTTTGTTTTCTAAAAATTACTTTTTTCAGTCTGGTGTTTCCTCCATCAGTATGGTGTGAATCACGCGCATGATCTAAAACTTCTACCAACTGCAAGCTTGCACATGATACACGTGATACGCTCAAAAAATTTTGCTTTGTTTGGTGTAAGTTTGTTTGGTTTAAAAAAGAGCCACAATGAAAACAACCATTCAAGATCACATGATGACTCACTGACCACCATGTCTGTCACGTATACCATATCCCATTCATGATTGATACTTTAAGTTCTCTAACTCATCTCGACGTTCCCCTTTTCCCAGCACATTCACGCCATTCAATGTTTTTCCACAGGACTGAGGGTTTGCAACAGTGGTTAATAAAGAAAACAAAAAATATATATATAAGGCAACGTGCAGTCCACACAAAAGTTTTGCTGACTACAATGTCATAGACTGCAATGTGTTTATGATGGCACTGCAATTTCTCTGTCATTCAGATCTTTTTTTAATGCTCATTAAAAACCTAAAATGAAAACAAAAGTTTAAAGATTGTGCATATTATGTCACAGGCATTTTAATAAGCAGAGTATGGCACACTTGAGCTAGAAAACTATTTGGGTCAGTTGGTGGGATTGTCACTTGCACTATCAATCCAGTGCTGCATTGTTTGTCACTGTTTTTCATTCTCTGATCATGCATATGTCTTTTTACGCTTTGAATTTTTTTTTACTGAATATTGTTATTGCAAAGTCATAAAAGTGTCTATCTAGCTGGCTAATATAACCGTTTTGCTGAAAGTTGTAAGAGTGATTTGTTATCAGGTTGAAATTTACAATAAAGAACTCGTAAAGTAATTTTTATACTTTTTACAAAAAACAAAAAAACAATTATCTACAAATCCTTTGCTATTCTAAAAGCAAAACACTGCATGACATTAAGAATGTGGTGACTAAGATCAAGTGAAAAACACAGTAAAAAAGCATTTATGAATTTATTACTGTATATGTGTTTTTTTTAGGTTATTCCAAAATAGTAGATTAATGTATGTTTGTATACATTCTTTTTATTTATGAAAAATTTAAATGATTTTCCTGACATACACACACACACACACACACACACATCTAGAAACTGGGCCAGCAGACAAACTCCTTATTGTAAGTCCCTGCAAAAATTCCCATCATCTGTTTTTGCATAACTTGTCATTGTCGCCTCAGGCAATGTGACAACACATTTGAAAAATGCACATAAACTTTGATCAAACTGTGCTATTCTCACCCAGTCTTGCTTCTTTCACAACCTTTTCATTCAGGTTTGAACTGGAATAAAAACCGCTGAAGCATAGGGCCTTCAGTCTGCCAAAAGTCCCTCCATGCATTTGCCTTGGAGCAGTTGATTTAGGCTGTGAAAAAAAACACACACAAGCATAAATCAACCGGGTTTATTTATGATCGTTCATAAAGCCGCATTGTTGGGGATGCAGGGTCTGAGTCAGACGCTGCGGCTGTGAGATGGACATGCTATGTGGCTGCTTTGGTTCCGATTTTGCCCTCCGATTAGGTCACAGAACCTGCAGGGGTTAATGTGTAACTCTCGTGGTTTACTGCGCTTGCCAAGTCCAGCAAACATGAGCGGGAGTGAGAGGGAGATATGGCTGGCTCCTGATCAAATATGCTATCAAAACATGCGATTTCTTGACGTTGTTAACGTACATTTGGCCAGAAATGGACCTATATGGGCACAGAGGGGGTGTGCTGATGAGGTCACAGAAAACCAGTGCATGTGCACTCTAATTTACACACTCTTAAATTAACACTAATTTGACATACGCAAAGCTGTGAAAAAAATGGACGAGGGCAGTGCATTATGTTTTTACACACACACAGCACTATAGTTTCATTGTGAATTTTATCCCAGTTCTATTGCTCAATGGGCTGTGGATTTTTTTTCCTCCTATGTTTCACACACAATTCATCTGAACATCAGTGCTGTGTCCTGAATTCGGCTGCTGTAATTTCTGAGCTAAAAGATGAGGCTTGTGGTTCATTTGCTCATATCCTGTGGGCAGGCTGAGGCTCTTCTTCCTGTATGTTTAGTCAGCCATCTTCAACTGATCAACACTTCACAATCAAGCAGGAGTGGACGTTTCTTTACCTTAGTGCAAGTCACAAGTATCACCATCATGTCACATTTCATTTAAAAATATTTTTCAGTTTCTTTACATTACAATTAAACATTTCACACCCCAATTTTTCTTTATTAAAATATGTCTGAATGTTTTACTTGGTCTTCTGCAATTCCCATTTCCCAATCTTTATTCTTATTACTTTAATACAGTAATTTCCTTTCTAAAATCAGTACACATGAAATGCAGTATAACAAATAATTATTTGTATGGAGGGCCAAAACCTGCAGAAATAATAAATATGTTTTATTTAAATGTACTCCAAAATGTCTTGCATTATTTAGATTTTTATTAACTTTTATTATAATAACATAGCATTTAAAATAAAAAAATCAGTGTGATACTAGACATTCTTCTAGAAGGTTTTGTGCAATTCACTTCCTTATTCCATCACTTTCATTTTTCCTTGTGTTTTTGATCCTATGCACCATTGTTGTCAAGACAATCTTTATTTTTTCCTTTATATTTGGGAGTTAGGTAGTACAGCACATGCATCTTGTTTTGCTCTAGTCATACAGAAAATGACTAGAAGAAAACTGGCTGAAGAAAATTGGATTCCAGTGGATGAGATGAGACAGAAGAGGCACGCAGACATTGGCATCATGGGAGGATAATATTGAAGCAACAAGATGCCCCCAGGGCCCGACTATCACACCACCTCTCTCGGTGAGACAGGAGGAGAACGAGAGGTATGTTTGTATTGTACCTCTCACACTCTCTTTCAGTTCATTTCCTTCTCTCTCTCCCCCCTCCTTCAGTCCAGATCAGGTTATTAGGTCATACGGAAATGTTGACTAGACATCTCCATGTTGGGCCAAGAAGGAAGCGATCAACGTGCAGGCATGTCGTTGAAATGCTAGTGAGATTAATGGATAGTTTGCTGCCATTCCACTACAATAAGCTCCCTGAAAGGCCCACTGCATCCCTCCATCTCTGTGCCTGTTCTCTCCTCCCATGTCCTGGGACTGCATTTCTCAAATGGAGTCGGTCAAGTGATTTAAATTAATTTATGCTGCCTACTACCATGTAGAACTAAGTGAATGAATAACCTGTCCATTGTTACACAACAATCAACAAGTACATGGGAAGCTGACTAGTTTAATAGCATTAATAATTAACATTCCATTCCATCTAGTTGTTTTTAAATGCAAAAACATGTCTTGTGTAACATACCCTATGTAAAAAAAAAATAAAATAAAAAAAGCACAGCACCTCTAGTTAAAGGGATAGTTCTCCCAAAAATGACAATTTGATGTTTATTTGCTTAAAATTTGGGTTGGCACAGCTATGTGCACCACAGCTGTTTCCTCCAGTGACAGTTAAGCCCTTAACACATATTTACATATACTTTAATTATATTTATTTAAATATACTTCATCTAATTATATGTACTTTATGCATACACTACTGTGCAAAAGTCTTAGTCTTAGGTAGTCTGTTGTCAGACTGCATGTGCATTCAACAATCTCACTAGATTATTATTAAAATTAATGGCAAAATGAATGTTTGGAAATGTAAACTGGTATTTCCTACTGATACACTACAGCAAAAGATAGAAATAACTGGCTTAAAACCCTTTTATGGGGTGAAAATACTAATGTGCCTAAGACTGTTGGCTACTTTACAAATGACATTGTTGCTACTTTACAAAGAATGAGCATACAGTCATTCACAGAACTGATTACAGACAGCACTCATGTTAAATAAAGTGATTGACAGAGATACAGTATAATCATTATGTGTGGTTTTGTATTAAATAATGACCCAGATCATGAAATACATTTATTGGTCTTAGAGTAAGGTGAAGCTAGGGAAATGAGTATCCAAGGAGCATGTGAATGCTATGGATTTATTTTAAATATTTTAAATGTTCTTTAACCTTATCCTTTTTAGGCTTTATTTATTTATTTTTATAGAAGTTTCGGTTAAGGCACCATTTAGACACCGTTACTGTTTTAAAAGTATCGAAATGGCACCGGTATCAAATAAAACCCAATCGATACTCAACCCTACTTATAATGTAAGTGGATGAGAATCGCGGCTAAAACATACAATAAAACAAAAACAAAAAACAAACCAAATTAAACCCTGCGGTTTGTGACGATACATTGATGTGTAAAGATACAAAAAATGATCGGCCTGTGCAAGAAACTGAACACTATTTATATAGTCGTTTTTACCTCTGATTAAATGCAATGTCCAAAACTGTTAGAACACTCCTGAGTGCATCCTCCTGAGTGCGTCCTCTGAAGCAGGCGCATGAGGTGTCGTCGTCATCTTACTTTTTGGCGGATCGCAGACTTATTAGTGCATTACCATTACCTATCTCTCAAGTGGACCATTGACACTCCTAATTGTGACTGTAGATAGAATGTCAATGGTCAATTTGAGAGATAGATGACAGCAATGCACTTATAAGTCTGCGGTCCGCCATAAAGTAAGAAAAAGTAAAGGAAAGTTCTTATAGTTCAGACATTGCATGAAATAGAGGTAAAAAATTATATAAATACTGTTTAGTTTCTTGCACAAACCGATCGTTTTGTGTCTTTACACATCAGTGTATCATCACGACCCGCTGGGTTTAATTTGGATTTGTTGGTGTATGTTTTATGTTTCTCAAAGCCGTGATTCCAATCCACTTACATTAAATGACTGACAGTCTGCAACGGTTTGAGTTAAGAAATCTCAGTTTGTGTTCTACTGAAGAAACAAAGTCACCTACATCTGGGATGCCCTGGGGGTAAACAGATAAACATCATATTTTCATTTTTGGGTGTACTATCCATTTAAGTCCGATGAGCCAACTAGTAATTCAGGGAACCCAGTGACAAACCTTGAAAATCTGTTGTTTTACACATCCCTAATGTGTAACATGTTGCAATGTCTAAAAACTAAAAGAGGCTGGTTTAAAAAACCAGAAAGACATTACTAGATGTCAATGTGTATTTGATGTGGGCAATGATATATACCCAACAAATGCAAGAAAGCTGACAAAGGCTGAATAGTCTGACAATCAAGCTGAAGAAAGTAAAATATGTCTCCATGAGAGCTTTTGTCATCTAAATATGCCTTTTGTCATAAAGGTCACAGATGCTTGTTTTTTTTCTTCAAAGGCACCGCAAATATTGGATGTGTCATTCATGTGGTCTTTTGTGTCTTTGACTTCAAAAGGTTCTAGAAGCTTAAACTGTGTATTAAAAATGTCCTTCTGAGGTCACCAGATAACAGCATCGTAATGTCACCAAAGCATCTGATAAAAATTCCACTGCACATTCCTCAGAGACAACGATGCTTCGTGTCAGAGGAAAACCGTGTATGAACTAGACAAATGCTACATGGAAATAAACTATGGAGAAAGTTTATTGTAGCAGGACATGCATCAAAATAGCAAGGGTAGGGCAGGAAAAAGCCTCAAAACGAAGACAAAAATCACTGCCAAAACCTCCAGAAGGCACAATGTAGATAACTTCTCAGTTTATGACAGATGCAACTCTACTGTATCTAGGCCGCAGTGCAGGCAGCAAGTGGCTGTAGGCCTTTATGAGTATTCTTGCTAGCTCGGGCATGTTTAAGGTTAAATATATCCTCACCAAAACACATCAATTAAACAATGTTTGCTGTACTCTGAGTCAACCCCTCCATGTTACGCACAAACCATGCTTTCAGCTTTTCTGATATTTACACTACTTTAGTGTGAAAGCAACAATTACACGTTTTAAGAAATTTGCGAGCCCCACAGACCATTTATTTGATGTAGTGCACCATGTCTCCTGGTCCCTACATCAAATTTTTGTTTTAATAACTTGGGAATCTGACATATTAAAGAGGTGAAATCACGAAAACAAACTGTAACTTTCAGAACTCAACAAAATGTCTTTTATTAAAACAAACCAAACCAAATTTACATCAACAGCGGCTACCGCATGCTGAGAAACTTGGGCTGCACAGTCACAGTGAGGAGATGAGGAAGTAGGATATTGTAGATTATTTCCTAGATCTCAGAACAACAAACATCAAGAGTACAATGCAAAAGTCTACCCAAAATGTTGCTATTCCCAGTTATGTGTAGTACCTTCTATAGAAGTAATGCTTTGTGTAGCATTACTTGTTAAATGTATAAATTACTGGTCACTTTTTTTTTTTTTTTTTTACAGTGGATGGGGACTGAGACTTCCAAGCTTGAAAAATGAAGCAAAAGCACCATAAAAGTAGTTCATACGACTTGTGCAATACAGTTCACAGTCTTCTGAAGTCATACAATAGTATTATATGATGAACAGTCCAAAATTTAAGACACAAACGACATGAATAATGACAGACCAGCAGCTCTTCACATCATTTTGAAGGATTCGAACATAAGAAAAGAACAGCTAAAGTTAGTGTTAACACGCTCCCTGATCATTTCAGACTGTTTTATGAATCCAATCAAGCAAGTCAAGTTGTCTGAAGACGATACAAAAGCTTGAGTGAAATATTCCCTTAAATGGTACAGTGGCAAAAAAAGAAAAATTTGAGAGGATGAAAAATAGTCACCATAAACTAAATGACTGCTTATGGCATAACAAAAATTATAAATGGACCCCAGATTAAAAAAAACAAAAACAACTCCTTTAAATTGATGGAAACTAAACCCACCCAAGCCCTTCTCCAGCATGATTTCTGTTTCTGTACTTGAGAAAGTAAACTTTCTTTCCCAAGTACAACTGCAGTAACTGAGGAACGTAGTAAACAGATGCTCAAACGGGACATAGCAGTGACCTCCTGAGCTCTGGCATGTGCCCTTCTCGCAGACATCCCGAGCATCGCAGAGCTATGCGAGAGCTTGTGTTTGCGCTCAAGCTCTCCTCTTATTTCATTCACCCTCAGCCACATTTGCTTTTTATGTTGGGGGACGTGGTCAAAGACTGCTCTGATCCGACTGCCGTGCTCATTTGAACCAGCCCAGAGACGACTTCAAAGCAGGACATTAATGACTAACAGCAAAGGGAAGTATGTCCTCTTTCCATGTATTGTGATCTTTTGGTTGAGAAATCCCCAACAGTAGTGGAAGAATAAGAGGGAGGGGGAAGAGCAAGAAAAAATGACAAAAAATATATTTTTAACAAAGAGATAGAGAGGCAGGCCACATCTGTAGAGCACTTGTGTCTCCATGCCCACTGACGGACAAACCAATCAGATACAGAAACTGTATCAAACAAAAAATATGAAAACAAGTTATGACTCACTTTCTCACTGACACAGAGTCCAAAATGAATACTCACCAAGTGCAAGACTTAAGTAAAAAAAAAAAACACTGCCTGCCAGTTGGCTTTATATATATATTCCTTATATATAAAGAAATGCAACATAATACATAGATTCAATCAAAGAAGAACAACAATAATCCACTACTCTGAAATGTAAGTGACTTCAGTGATTCAAATCAAAGACATACAAATCATCTACTAAAGAAAACAGCTGTCCTGACTCGTGTGTCCTCCCAACAGTTTTCTCCCCCCAGTGGAAAATGAACCATCAGAATTGCATCTAGGATGCCTAAAGTGTTTTTCTTTTCCAAAACTCTGACCCATATGTGGAATTTTGCTATCATTAAATCACCAAAACAAAAATACAAGAAACAAAATCACAATGTGTCTGTTTTTATGAAGTGCTGTCACATATACAAGGAATAAAGTTTAAACAATTATATTTTAATTCAAAAGAACAATTTTATATATAGTTGCAAATGCAAATCCAAATTATTCAATGACCCGCAAGACATTTTGCTGCCGAGAACCTAATTTTATGAAAACTACTACAGAAGGTTTATCAATGCACATTTGAGAGATTCTGAGAAAGTAAAGGCAAAAAAACTTTGGCATGTAAACTTTGAGCAGAATCTTTCACTCTTTATAACCTCCAATAAACGCTGCCTCTGTAAGTGCTTAGAAACGTAGAAACTAAGCGTCACTTCTCTGCATTCATGGCCCATTCCTCGCTTGAAAAAGCTTCCAGATCACTGATAGTTTTTGGTTTTCTTGTTGCCGCTGCTTTCTTCAATTTCTACCAAATATTTTACATTTGTATTCATGTTGACTGAACTGGCCACTCAAGAACATTATAAAACCAATCCCTCAACTAAATTTCGTTAGATTTGGATGTATACGTTGGGATGGCTAATTTGCAGGAAAGTCCATCGATCAACAAGCTTAAGTCTCTACACCAAAGGCATCACAATCTTTGCCAAAATGGCCTGATTTTTCAAAGAATCCATGATGTCCTTAATACAGTCAAGATTTCCTCTCCCTGCAACAGCAAAGTACACCCATAACAAGAACGGTATACCTCCATGTTTAAACACAGAGATGATGTTGTTCTGCTTATAAGCTTAGCTTTTTTGCTTGAGACATACCGCTGATCCATGGATCCAGTCTGGTCACATCACTCCATAAAACACTGGTGAGGTCTATTCAAATTATTGATAGCATTTTGGTCAAAAGAGGCAATCGGCGAGGTGTCAAGACATGAAGGCCATACTGGTCTAGAGTGCTCTTAGCCTCTGCACTGAAATGCTTTTTTTTCTTCTTTCATCAGGTGATCTTATAAGTCTTTGGCAGTAAATTAAGGGGTTTTCTGGCCTTAGACTTCCTAACGTAAAAAACAAAATGTTTTCTCTAACTCTTGTGAGAGTTCTGTGGACTTGGCCATATTTGCTACTTAACTTTTGCACATGTAACAGCTCAAGCTAATTCAGTACTGTTATAGAGTTTCTAAACTCGTGTTTTAAATGCGTTTTATAATTTTTATAACTTATAACTCTTTTATAACTCATTTTGGATAAAAGTAACTGCTGAATACAGAAAAGTAACACCCACACATTTTACACATCCACTTTGACACTTTGGGATGCGTATGTGAGAAAAGGACAGACAGTGTGAAAAAAAAGAAGCAAAACAGAAACAGAGGTGGTAAGAAACTTGAGCTGCTTACTTTCCTCGGCAGACAGGTCTGGTGCTGACTCAGTGCGTTCAAACTGACTCACGCTCCACTGGGACTCAGTGCAACAAAAACCAGCGCTCAAACTGCCCGACAGGCATCCAAAACCAATCTCTGACTCCACCACACCAGCTCATCCAATATATATCAGTGTCATCTTGGAGAACTTTGTTTTGTTTAGAAAAAGAATGATTTACTCACTATTTGATCTAATATTTTGTAATTCGTCAGCAGGCACTTCAGAATACACAGCACAGCATCTGTGGTTAGAGAATCTGCAAAACTAGACACAGGCACAAATTTATACAGGGAGGGAAATGGCCATCTGAAGGCTGCTAGATTGCACCATAAAATCACAATGGCCATCATATTGAACCATTGATTGATACCATTAGAGATTTTTGTGAACAGTATAAATTAAAGTTTGCACATAAATTGGTTAAAACTAAGCAAATGTTACTCTTGAAATGAAGTGTGCCATTGCAAACCATTTTTATCTGGTGCTTTATTTGATTTTATTATGCTATGTTATTATAAACTGAAACTGTGAAGATGAATCAAGGCAATTGCCAATCACAGTCTTAAAAGAGATATAAATGATAACGTTACTGTACAGAGATATATTCAGTATCGATATCGGCTCGGATACTGCCACTTTCTGCCGGATCGGGGTATCGGTCAGATAAGACCGATCCAAATCCAATACTGTGTCTATACTATTCTGTGTTACTGTTAAGCCCAAAGAAAGGCACAAAAACATTATAAAGCACCATAATGTTTTTATGCACTATATTCTAAGTGTTCTGAAGCTGTTCCATTGTTTAATGTGAGGTACAGATGACTATATATTTATGTAGTTAAATTCACTGCTGCGGCTGTCTGGCATCCTCCATTCAGCTTTCAAACTGCGTGTCGCGTTCGGTTATGAGTCAAGATGATGAAACTCTCTCAAAGATGATTCAATGTTCTTATACTTGATCTTCAGATAAAGATCAATGGCTTTGAATAGAAGGCCTTAATCTTGCTGGAGTTTAGTGCTATTTCTAAATTGTGACTTTCTATTGGTTGCTGTTAGTAGGAGTACTACTCGTGCACAGTAACTGAAATTTTAAACTGTTAAAAGAAAAGACTATGACAGATATAATACACCACGATCAGTATCTCTTCCCTTTGTGCTTTGAACTTTTCTATGCAGAGCGCTGCACACTGAGGCCCCGTCCACACGGAGACGCGTTTCTGTGAATACGCACAAATTTTTTATCGGATAGGCATTTCGTCCACACGGATCCGGTGTTTTCGCAAGGTGAAACCGCTATTTTTTGAAACCGGGTCCCAAAGTGGATAAATTTGAAAACGCCGTCTTTGTGTTTTCGTCTGGACGGCTTATCCGTATATTTTCTGAAACGATGACGTCATCAGCCCACGTCTCCCCCCTAGTCAGACACCTCTACGTCACGTAACCGCAACAAAAACATGACAAACACTGCACGATTGTCTTTTTATTAACGAACATTAACACTGATTAATAAATGTATTGTTCCATGTTCGTTTGTGTACCATGCGCAATGTTTATGAGCATAGTCCAAGTCTTCTTCTCTGTTTTTAGTGTATCTCTGTGGCAGAATTACAGCGCCACATACTGGTCTGGCATGTATACTACATCATTTTGCGGTTTCGTGTGGACGCGGATATTTCTTGAGACGAGGAAAAAAGAGGATTGGGGTAAGCTCCGTCTCCGTGTGGACTGGGCCTGAGACTCTCTTTTGCTTCAAGCACATCTTTCTGCACAAGGGATGTGCATAAGCGCTTTGTGCCACTCTGTATTGGAGCCTTTCACATTATAACACTTAAGCAATTAAAAATGTTTAATAGCCTTTCTTGTTCTGTCCCAGCTATCATATGTTGCTGCCTCATTACTGTGCTATACATATATATAATATATAATATATAAATATATATATTTTTAAATTTTATAGTTAATATTTACATATGATTATATTAACTTGTTTTTCATGAATGTATTTTACAACAATAAAAGGTCCAATGTGTGACATTTTCCCAGATTTAGTCCTACACTTATTCACTTTTATTTATTCCCCTTTAAATGTTTTTTTTTTTTTCACTAAATATTTAGATTTTATTAAATTATTCTGAAGTTCTGCTGATGATATCGGCAGATACGATAATGTTTTGGTACTGGAATGGATTTGAAAAATGATATCGGTGCATCCTTAACAGAAACACACTAACTCTTACTATTGACTCAACTATGACCTGAGTCAATAAAAAATTGTAGTTGTAACTTAAATGTAGGTTTTCTAATCGATATATACATGTTTGTATGTTCATGAGAGTAGAGACAGTTAAACAGTAGCAGTAGCCTTGGCAACAGCATTTTCCCCAATGTTTGGACAATTGCTGTAAAATTTTATTGAAACATGGGAAAGTTACATTTTTAAGGCAGGGCTTAGCAATGCGTCAACTAAGCCTTGCCCAAATTTAGTCTCACCTAGCCCATTTTGTAATAAAGTAATCTTAATGGCTTCACCAAAATCCTTCCATATAAAAGTAGGATCCACCCAGAATCCATCAGCTACCTGAAGCCTAACAGCATTATGGTACAGTGAAACTGAGTCTGTGCAGGTGAGTGTGTCGGCAGGACCCAGACCTTGAGCTACAGCACGCCACATTTCTGTCTAATTTGTCAAAAACACTGCAGGAGCCCTGAGCCATGGGCTCTGAAGCACTTTGGAGCACACTCAAAAGCAATATGAAGTGGAGAGTGTGATGCTGACATAACATACGGATCCCAGGCTGAATTTATGGAGGGAGAGGCCCTTCTAGTGCTTTTCATTATTCCTTTTAAACATCAAAATACCATAAAGGAAGCCAAGTAGTTCCTCTTTTTGCTAGAAGCAAAATGTGCAAATATTAAGAAAAGTGGCGTGTTGAGAGAGAGACTGAGCGAGAGAGTGAAGATAATTGGAAACATAAAAGAGCAGCATAGTAACACAAATAAAGTAAACTAACCACACAATAGGGGTAAGCCTTCAGTTTCCTCTCAGTTTTAAACAGAAAAATTGCATAAGAACATAACTACTCAATTCCTTCTCTTCAAAGATTACATGGCACGTTAAAGCCATTTCCACCTCTTTATTTATTGAGACCTCTTGGATTACTCCTTTAATATTAATGTGAAGGAAGCCAAGCAGCAGCAAAGAGAGCTCTGGATTGTCTCTTCGTACTGTACCTTGGTTTAAAAATTACTTTCAACATTAAACTAAGTCATAGATAACATCATACCGCATCTGATTCATAAATATGTGTTCCATAAAAACACTCTGCCAGTGTGAAATACAAATGAGAGAGTAAAAACTCCATTAAATGATTAGGTGAATGGATTCTGTGATGGCGATCTAAAATGATCTGTTCCACAGTTTGCATGGAGACCCAGCCTGATGCAGCCCAGTCTATGACTCACTCATTGAGGCTTGTAAACACACATTTTTTCCCTTTTGGTACATGCTCAGTACATGCAAGGATAATTCTGAGGGTATGGAAAAGCATGACCCATGTGACACACAAAATGAATCCATTCTTTAATTAGATGTGTGTCAGAGTCTGTCAACAGTCCACAGAGGTGGCTAGACAGCGCTTGTCTGACAGTTTAACAGTGGTAAAGAGACTATGGGACTGTCTCACCCACAAAACATTACATCTGCCCACCTCTGGGGCCCCACAGTGCGACTCTCACACACTGTAATTTTCCTATGGGATATCTTTTCATGGGTGGGCCACTGGTCTCTCTTGCTTTCTAACATGCTCCTCTTTTTTGTCTTGTCTCGCCTTGGAATTTTTTGTGTGTGGGATCATAGGCCACTAATGTCCTCCCCATGAGATAAGCCTATGCAGTATTCTAAAATTAATGGAGATAAATAAACAGTGACTTTGTGTACAAGATATGCATTTTTTTTTTTTTTTTTTTACATATTTATTAACTTTCAGCCATGGTTATTTTCATTGTTAGTGATGTTCAATAAGGGGATCATTCAGAATTGAATGTCTCTTAACACCCAATTCAGTTTCAGAATTTGAACTCAAGTAGTTAAAACCCTGGCAACCCCATATTAACATTCTTAATAGTACAGAATACCTTAGCAACAGTGTAGCAATGCCCCGGCAACCACCCACAACATTTTAACAATGAGACCAGAATAGCTTCAAAATTATTCTTTTTTTTTTTTTAATTCTCAAAGCACAGAGACTAGTAAATGCATCTGCCTTGCCTAAGGGCCAAAAATGCTATTATCCCAGCTGGGATTCAAACCAACAACCATCTGATCCCTTGAGTAATGCCCCCATGTTACTAAAGATGATCATTTCCATTATAGGGCTCTTAGCATGCCAATCAAACTACAAGTGCTGCTGTGGATGACTGAGATTCATCCCTTATTTCAAACTAAGCTGAACAAAACACACCACTTTATCTCTCTGCATGAGAACAAAGAAACACACACAGAGATATAAGGGCTCATGGCAGACAGCAGCTCATGAAAGAGAGCCAGGTGTCAGTGAAATCTTCCGTTAAACTAGAGCTGAGAACAACTGCTGGCCCTTGGTAATGGTGATAAATGGTGATTTTGTTTTTTTTAAATACTTAAGGGACAGAACATTTTTCCTCTCATAGACTGGTCAATGACAGACATTGAAAGCTGGACGAGGAAACTCTGCATATCTTGAGCTGTAACTTCACCCCTGGCTCACTCCAGCTTCTCTGATTGAGCTCGGTCGGAGGGCCAGAGAGTCAATACTGCCCCCTCCTGCCTGCCTGGACGAAACTAGAATCACAACAAGTACAGACAAGCCCTGAGTGGGCATGTGTGTTTTCTGAGCAATGCATACCCATGGTGGGTAATAAAACAAGAATAAGTATAGCGTGCCTGTCATCTGGAATTGAGCCTGGCCATTTTTGTTAATAAGTAATCACCTTCATTTTTGAGCTGACATGTAAAAATGTTAAATGGTATCTTTAATACACACTAAAGTTTTAAACAAACAAAGCCCCCTCAAAAGGACTTAACTGAAAGAAATGACTCAATGCAAAGTACATAAAAATAACTCCAGCCAATGCATCAAGCAGGTGTAACGGAGAAAGCTTCACTCTCAATGTTTTGTCAACAAGCACCCTGAGAAGATCTTACGCAAACATATGAAGGATGGCAAATCTGTACCCTGGAGCAAAAGTGTACAGCCCTAATTAAACATTATATTCTACTCACTGCTTTCGTTTTGAGATTTGTTTATAAGAATAAAGGCATTGCTGTTGATCAGGCTTCGGAAAGGCAGGGTGGCAATATTGCTGCTAGACTTCAAAGGTGTATCTGCGTGACAAACAAAAAACAGGCCAAGTGATTTTTTTGGGGGGGGTTCTGCAAGGAATATCACAAGTTCCAGATTTAATCTACCACCTCAACAAATCTCTAATGTCTTGATGAAAGCCATGTGTGTTTTTAGATTTAGAGGCCTTAACCCTTTCTGCTCCTCACAAACTTACTTTGTGTTGAAGTGAGACACTGGAAGATTTCAGCAGAACTACAAAAACAAAATCGAGCAGTCAGTGATTTTCATGTTGAACTATAAGTTGCCACTTTGTTGAAGAGACACATTGGTTCATAGATGGAAACACAATCTTGACTTTCTTCCCGGAACGCTACAATGAGTAAAACACTGTACTGTCATTAAATAAAAACACCTCCCTTTTCTGTGTAGGGACCAAGAGAGACCGTCCCTGTGCTACTGTTTCATTATGACAGAATGCTGGAGTCTCTCCTCCCGCCCAGTGCAGATCTGTAATGCAGGGTGTTATTGTTCCAGCTGAGGCTAATCAAAGTGCCTCAAAAGGACAGCAGAAGGGTTGTGGAGAGCTGGGACTTGGTCTATGGACCAGTGCACACAGGGTCAGACACACGGAGTTACTTTTAACGAGTACAATCCATTCTCATTCAGATGTTTCAATACAGCTTTCTATACAATGGAAGATTTGGCTCAAGAGATGTTTGGTTAAACTCTGGTTGGGGAATCCAGCTGACAGAGTAAAGGAAAACTGAAAATCCTGCTTTTCTGTTCAGATCTTTACACCTTACTCACCAGTTGTGGAACTTATGATGTGCTTGTGAGGCAATGAGTGATACTGCGGTTTAGGAGAAGGTGTAAACACCCTTACTAACAAACTAGCCATGACACGCATCATGGCAAGAAACTGATATATTAATAAACTTCAAAACACGTGGCTTGCGTGCACTACAGCAGCCTCAGCTAAAGATTTCGTGAGCATCAAGCTTGGCTTGTAACATGATCTTCTATTGTTCAACCCAGCAGCCCAAGTGCTGTTAAGTGCTAGTGTGGAATGGTTTACCACAAGACCTTAGGATAGATGCTTTTGCTCTCTAACTTTCTCTCCCGACTTCATTCTCCCATTTCCATTAACTGCCATGTTCCAAGCAAAACCTCAAATTAATTTATTTTGCTCAGATTGACAACACTGTAATATGTTAAGTAAATAATAATGGCAACAATATGTACAACAAAATACTAACGACAACAATAGTACTGTTATCTTTTTATTCCTATAATCCTACAGGTGACATTACAGGCATGTTTGTGTCCAATGTTGTTGCAGTGAGGGGACCCAGCAGATTTGAGAGCTTTGTGAATATCGGTACCTGTTTTCATCATGATCTTTTTATGGACAGTTTTTGCATCCTAGCATAAGGCCTTTGTAAAAAATGACTGTGATTTTAACGGTAAAGAACTGTGAAAATGCTACAGTACAAACCTGTTTACTGGTTAACAGTAATTTCTTGTAAACTTTACAGGGAAAAACCGTAAACTTACGGTCCCAGAATTCTCTGCGTTGCATTTCAAATTTTGTTTTTTCTTTGAAATAACTATGTTTCTTCTTAATTTTTTCCTCATCTGTTATGTTTATTAGGCTTCTATGTTACATAAAATGTTGTTAAATTAATGTTTATTGCATATTTCAGTTTAATGAGTCTCACCATGATGGTGTTTAGTGCTTGTGTGAATGACACCGTGCACCTTCTATGTATCTTATTATTTAAAAGCTGCTTGTGATGGGCTTTGTTTCACCACGTGACTCTCTCATCACCACCTGCTTTTGGTGGTTACCAGTGTAATACAAAGGTACAAAACAGATTTCAGTGCTTCAATAAGCTTGTATATTAATATTATATCAGTTAAATTATGGTATTAAACTGTTAATATAAAGTAAAACTGTTAAACCTACAACAGTGTAACTATTTTTTACGATATAAAACCGTTAAACCAAAAAACGGTCTTACCGTATTTTTTTACGGTATAATTCTGGCAACCACAGCTGCCGGTTTTTTACCTTATATTTTACGGAATATTTTTAACAGTGCCCCAGTTGCTATTGCCGTTAAATCATCCTAAATCATCCCACAGTGGTCGGGTGATCCAGGTCGAGTATGTAGATCCAACAAACATCATCAAGTCATCAAGTTCCTTTCTTCTAGAATTACTTGTTAAAATGAAGATGGTTGGAAAGGTTGGTTTAAAATTACTTTGAAAATTAAGGGATTTGGTCAAGAGCATTACCTTCTACTTTACTAAAGATGGCTGATTCATTGTAAAGAAGCACAGGACACCTATCTAACACCCTGCTTTCCACCAAATCCACCAAATTTTGTCAAGCTCCTTTCTTCTAGCATTACCTTCTACCTTAGAGAAGATTAAAAATTAGGTTTGTCTTGGCGATGTTGTGGAAAAAACATGAAAAGCATCCTATTGACACAGATGCATGAATGAAGCTGGGTCACTAATGTCTAGTTAATGGACAGTGGCGTCCATCCCCTTATCACAATTTAAATACCAAAATTAGGCAACAGGATGTCTCAATAAGCTATGAGGTTAGCTTGACTCGACTGCAGGGATTCAAGATGATGAGAGGTGATTTGCATCCTACATCAGGTTAAACTGGAGTTTAAGTTTGCAAGTAGATCATCTGTTCAACTGAACCAAAATGCTCTTCATTCCCTTCATCTTTTTCCCCATTCAAACATTCCAAAATTCTCATCCAGTGGAACTAACTGCAGGATTTTCAATCCAATAAATTACAGATGATGAACGACAGAATAGCTCCAGCTGGGTTGCCTGGGCTTCACAGTCACTCATAATGGCTGCATTCATAATAGATGGCAGAGAGCATGTGGACGCAGAGTGGTGAAAACAGCCACTGGCCATATGTTGGTAATGACCAAGTTAAAGGCAGGGAGAACATGGTCTTTTCACTGATGCATGCGCTCTTCCTCCTCTTCTCTTCCAAACAGCCCCTAAATGGTGCATGAGACTACCCATAAAACAGAACCTCACCTAAGTTAGCAGATGGCACTGACAGGAAAATTTAAACGGATGCACTTACTCCATCTTGTCCTTTGTCTTGCAGGCAGCTGCCCAAACATGGAGCACGAAGAAATGCATGCTATGCTATGGTTGAGTTATGTTTTTTGTGATGCTAAATGACAGCACCCCAATATGATGTCATTACTAGGGCTGGGTATCGATTCAGATGTTCCAGATCGATTTGATTTCGATTCACAAGCTCTCAAATCGATTCGATTTCGATTCTCGATTCGGTTTCGATTTTCTATTAGAGCTGTAATCGGGCCTTAAAAGTTAAGCCCAACAGATTTCGGCCCGAGCCCGACAAGTACATTTTAATTGACAGCTTTTTTAAAAACCCGAACCCATTTACAACCCGACATTATTCAAATATACGCACGCGCACAGCTCTTTTGCCAGGAATGAATCATTTATATATGGTTTAACATAATTTATACATGACCAACGTAATAGGCCACTTGGAATTTTGAACAAAGAAATAAAATAAGTCCTCTGTAACATCGTAACATCTCAGCACTATAAATAGCCCTAGGTATAGGCTCATTTAACATATAAATAGGCCAACGCACCAATAAAAACAAATCTTTCTTAATTTAATTAAGATAATTTCTAAATTAAGATGGGTATTTGGCAATAACGAATTAATTAAGATAAAGGCTCTGACGGATTTGCTTCGCCATTGCAGCTGACATAATACAATAATAATGCCAACATTAGCTTATATAGCCTACTCTGTCTACATTATGCATTTAAGACTCAAATAATATTTAGTTATTATTTGAAAAAAATTTACTCATCAAGATTAGGTAAGGCCTACGTGATTTTGTGGAGGAAAATGATTAAATCCACTGTAGATGTCTTCAGCGCGCTCCTGCGCTCACTGATGGTGCGTCATTATTCACTCATTATTCTCATTATAAACAAGGTCAAAACTTTTCCAAACCTCAGACTTTGCTTTAGTTGCTGGTGCTACCAAAACGTAATCGTCAGAAGCAAGCCTCCGTTTCAACTACTCGGCATACATTTTCGCATCTTTCTCGTGCTAATCGAAACATTACATGACCGCTCATTTACCGCACAAGCCCGAGCCCGGCCCGATTGGTTCGATTGACAATGGGCTTCTTCACACTGCCTGAACATGTGCAATTGTGCTTTTGAAGACTACTGACCACGCGCACCTGTCCGCACGGTCGTCTGCTCAGAGCCTCAGTAGCTACACACTCTCCGATGGCGATGTTTACATCAAGCCTGCATAGCGGTGCATAGCGGACTCGCGGACGCAGAAAGTACAAGAGGCATTAAGATGCAGTCTGTAAGACGCGAATGGGAGCATGACCTGACGCGCAGCATTGCAGAAAATGTGCGTTCACAAATGTAGCCTATGTTGATCCAAATATGGAAAGCACTTTCGAATTTAATAATATGAGGTTCTCTCCAGAGATGTTTTGCCACATTTCTTCAATTAAGCATGATTGCTGCGTAGTATATGGTGTTTCCCTTTGCTTTAACTTCTTCAAGTCAGTTGCAAAATTTGTGTGTGTGTGTGTGTGTGTGTGTGTGTTCAGCATATGGTGGGCCGCATTTGAATTCATGATGGGCCGCGGGGTTGAGAACCACTGCTTTAAACTGAATGAATGAATGACAGGTTCGCTGGTAACATCGCACAAGGCACATAAGAGGGTGACATCTAGTGGAGAAGATTTGTAATTAAATTAACGTTAATCTTACGTTCAATGTCTGCGGAAATAAATATGGAAAAAATCGATTCATGGCCTTTGAGAATCGATTTTGAATCGACCACATTTAAAAAAACGATTAATCGAAAAATTTATTTTTTTACCCAGCCCTAGTCATTACATATGCTACTTTTTCCTGGTAGAAACCACATCTACTTCTTCACCCTTATCAATGGGCGAAGGCCAAACAAAGGAAAACAAAACAGGATTACAGGAAAATTTACCACCAATCTATCCCCAAAGACTCATGCCTTTCTGATCAAAACCAGATTTTTAAAATCACACCTAACATCAGAATATTATTACTTGGCTTGATTGAAGGACATAGGCCTTAAAGAAATGAAGTGAACCACTGTCGATGTTATCGCTGCAATAACACGCACATTTATTCCAATAACTATTTAGTGACACTAACGGGTTGACAAGCAGGTTGAGGTTCCATGATAGAGAAATCCAGGCAGCAGGCTCGGTTTCTGTTTACAAGTTGGCTCAAGAAGTTTAAATCCCCTGTCAAACAAAGTGTTCTTTTTTTCTGTCTTTTAATGCTAGTTTTGCAGAAAATTAATTATAGTATCCAACTCGACAGGGTACGACGAGGGCATTCTTCACTGCACCACTTTCCATAACAACGCTCAGGGCTCTAGAGAATACTCTGGGCTGGAGGAGTTTTCATTTGGAAGGAAAAAAGCTGGAGCTCTTCCAAAGACAATATTTGTCAGAGAAGCCTCAATTCAGACCTAACAGTGTTTATTAAATTGGGAGCTGCTGTACTGCTTTTTTCATTCTCTGATCTGTATGTACTTTGAATCCGCTTCAGACTGAATTTGAGATTGGTTCCTTTTTCCCTTGCTCTGCAGTCTCTTTCAAGTCTGTCGTAAACAACTGATCAAAGGCGCTGCGTTTTAATCAGACACAACAGATGTGAAGTCAGATGACCGTGGGAGTGTTACGTACTGGTTTTGATTCAGTCATCTGACGACTACTGATATCGAATCAATGGGTGATATGGGGCATGGCACTTCAGAGGAAAAGTTCAGAGAGATGTTTACAGGAACATTAGCCTAGCTTATTTTATCTCCAAATAAAATGTAATAGGTTCTGGCATGAACTTAAACAGACCTCTTAATCTCCCCATGCTGGATCTTCAGCTGCCTAACAAACAATGAAGAACAAGTTTTATTGTTCTGTTGACAAATGCTTTAATTAAAATGGGTGCAGAAGGAGGGTTAAAACTGCACTAAAAAACTGTTCCAAGACTGTCGGCCTCCACAGCCGAACACTTTTCCCCCACGGGGTAGGAATCAAATCTACTCTGCAAACAGGAACCTTCAGCTCACAGCTCAGAGGGTCAGAATAGATTCAAAGTCATCCGATTGGGTGAAAAGCAACCATGGAAACATTTGAATAACCACAGGGACTGCTCAGATACTTGAGCAGGCTGTTAGCACTGTGTTTAAACATTTAATGCCCCCTCTACACAGAGACCTAAGAGTCTCTTTCCAAGAGTTGGAGCACATCCAAGCGAAGACTTTCTGATTCGCAGCACCTGCAGAGCTCAGCTGGGGGGAGGAACAGACACGGCTGCATGTTCAAAACTATATCTAGGTCAACTATACTGCAGCAACCACACTTCCCCAAACAAACACGATCGTTCAGGAAACACCCCTTCTCATACAAAAACATGAGGCCTACTGTTCGCCATGTACTTTGTGTCTGCAGCATGTTAGGCCACAAGTGTGCATGGGTGTGTCTCGCTCCAAGCCGCTATGTTTACTCTTTATGGTTCACGTGTCTGTTGTGTATGTGCGCAGCATGCGGGATAAGCGTAAGGTTTTATTTACATCCTTTTTATGAGATCAGGCAACGTGCAGTGTTGTCTTCCGGATTTTAGCCAAGCATTAGTATGTTCTAAGGAAGACTGGCATGTGTACGAAGAAGTCATCTTATGTTTATCTGGGGAGAGGTTACAAGGTCATTACACACATGAGGTGTCACGCTTTTACTCTAACCACAAGTCCAGAGTGTCTAAAAAAAAGCCTTGCAGTAAGCGGAAGAACGCGAACCAGCTTGCATTAAAAAAAGTGCTTCCTTGTGCATGATCCAAATTAGTTTTAATTCTCAGATTAGTAAACCTAGAAGAACTAATGTGCTTTTAAAGGGGTAGTTCAATCTAAAATATAAAATCTGTCGTCATAACTGCACCCTTGTGTTGTTCTAAACTTTCTTTCATCTGTGGAGCACAAAATCTGAAATTTTGAATGTCATATTGATGGTCAATATAGGGGACCCCATTATCTGTCATTGTATAGACTAAAATGCAGTTACTTCCCAAAATATTAATGCAAACCTGTTTGAAATGGTGTGAAGATGAGTAAATGGAGACAGAATTTTGTTTTCTGTCTGCTCTTAGGTATAGCAGAAATAATTTAATTCTCATGCAGAACATTCAAGTTTCACTTAAGCATTTCATTGGCCCCTGAGCAGCAAACACAAACCAGACAGAGCTGAGTGAGGTGAAACAGGAACTTCAATTTGACCTATTTCACTGAGTTCATTTCCTGTTTTGCCCACTCGTGGAGAGACGCGTGAAACGAGACACCAAAACACTGTTAATGAATGTGACCACAGAGAGCGGATGCCACAGCCTTGTATAATAAATGCCAATAATAAGACTTGGTTTAAAACAATAGACGCCTTAATACAGCCAGGTTCAATGTACGTAAATCCAGTGTTTTTCTTTGAAGATCAAAACAGTGTAAATAGCAGACTCCTATACGTTCCTGTTTAAAGCTTAGTCAGTGTCCACACGCTAAATGACCTGAGGTGTTACCCTGGCAGAAAATAAGCATCACCTTTAATCTCATCACCTGTATGGCTGCATTTCCACTGCATGTCTTAATGCACAGATCCAATCTTTTGACCATATCTGATTTTTTGGCCCATCTGTTTACATTAAATTTAGACACGACTGGTATCCGATATCTGTTATATCAGAAATTATTTATATAATTCACGTCAAGTGGCCATTTTATCTATTATTTGCCAGCATGGACAAAGGCCGTCATGGATGTTTTGCATTTTAAAAAAAACTTAACGGATAAATGACGGTAATTTTCATTTGGTATGCTATTTTATATAGCTCGAGGTAGAATTCTTTAGTGAAATAAAGTAGCACCAAGATGATATTACATGAATTCAAATGAAATGACGAGAGGGAGAGAGAGAGAGAGAGAGAGAGAGAGTTATCCCCTAAAAGTTATCACCTCATTGCTGAGAAATATATTGTAGCTTTTAGCAGTGAAGCTGTTGTATTTATAAAATTCACAAGGCAGAGGTTGAAAACCGGGTACTGAATGTGCATTTTTTTTAGTTTCCATTTCAATAAAATGCGAGCACATACAGCACACCAGTTTTAAAACAACACATCTTTATGGACAAATGTGTCGCCTTGCATTGGGAGTTCTGCGGGGAATCGAATATGTGTGTTAAGACCGTATGTCGGATGTCCAGATATCGGATCTGATTTAAAACCACATTTGGATATGGCTCAGATGGGATGCGAAAAAATCAGATCTTGTGTGGATTTTTGTGTTTACACGCATGCATCAAATTCCGACCTGTGTCAGATGTGGTAAATAAAAATCCGTTTTTTTTCTGCTAGTGTAAACGCAGCCAATAATATCTGTCACTGCCCCACCTACTGCCGCAATAGTGGGGTGTAATGTTCTGTGCAATGTTAATAGATAATGAATAGGAGGCTAAAAAAAGGTTGTTCGAGGACATTAATTTTTCAGAAACAGGTTCTGCATTTATTTTCAATGTATATTTCATCCCAGGGTGTTTTAGGCAGCACTTTGAGAGCTCTCTGTCTGCACAGAGCAGCTTAGTGAGTTGCAGGAATATTCAGAGGATAGGAACTTTGTGTTTCCTGCACCTCTTGCTCAAAGCCAATTCAGTCCAGCGTGGCCAATTCAATTGAAAACCCAGACAGAATCTGTTCCAAGCAGGCCAAGAGCCATTCTATGAGAAGGCTGAATAATTAGACCGATTAAAGAGCTCTGATTCTGCGTAGGCACTGTGGTGAGATTCCTCTGGTGGGGGAGGGGTGTTTTCAAGTTAAGGGATTCCTTTGGTAACTATGACTAAGTCTGTCCTACTTCACCGGCCAGTAAGGGCCCATTATACATGCCCAGTGAAATGTGTTAAGCAGATAGCAGAGATTTAGATGTCAGAAGAATTCCAATTATAGTTCTGTCTTTTTTATTTATAGTGCGAAAAACGAGTGTGCAGAATAACTGCTGTGAAATTCAAGCGGTTTTTCAATATTTTGCTCATATTCTGCTCATGTGGCAAAACTCAATGGCCATACTAACTGCAGCTAGTGCTAAATAACGTTTCTTCATGTACAAAAAAAAAAAAAAAATGAAGCATTACAGTACAAAGTACTTTAAAGAACTCAAAGAGTTTAAAGATATGTTTGAAACACTAAAATGTATTGCTTTAGGTAATTTTACTATTACACAGACTAATTAGACTAAAAACATGACAAAAATATATACAGTGGGGCACACAGACTGAGACAAATAATAAAAATGCTTCTGTGGTATTTAGCGATTTCCCAATGATTAAAATAATTTAATTAAAGGCACAGGTTGTAGGACCTGCCACGAGAGGGCGAACTACCAAATCAATAACAATCACGTGGTTTGATGATGCTAAGGAGGAGCGTGGAATGATGGGATTTGTTGTCTTCAACCCAACTGCTGACGGCCATCAATCAGACGGAAAGATAAATCATGGATTTCATTCAACGATTTGCTTGAGTAGATTACATACAAAAAGGCAATGCAAAGACGCGATCAGACTATGGATCAGACGCGTCCTTGTGCGGGTCTAGAGATGCGATGCCCCGCGTTTGACGTGTATTACCCATATTACTAATCTTGTTGATCGTTATAATAGCATATGTTTTCTGTAAAGATACAAATCAAAACAACTCATCTGTCGAGTAAAACACAAGCGAGATCGGCATCTCTTTTTCTAGTTGAAGTTTGTCGCGAAGCTACTTCCGCATTTGTCTACGACACTGTTGTCATGTGGTTTCTACGTCAATAAAGGCGGTAACAAAGGGTAAATAATGTCATTGACAGGCGACTGCACTGCCCCGTGTCACTGAATGGGAATTTTCTCATGATTTACAAGTAGTTGAAAACATTAGAGATATTGTTAGTAATCAGCTGGACAAAATATATAACACTAGCCTAGTGGTTTTTGGATATTTTACTGCGTATATCTTACAAAAATACTTATCTGAATTTCAGAATATCAGAAAAACCTACAACTTTTTATTTAATTAATTTTGGTTTAAATGAAAAATAACTATGGTCCGAGGCTTTTGCTCCCTATTGTATTTTTAAATGTTAGATAGATTTTTTTTTTTCCTTCTTTGAATAAGGTATGGGTTGTGACATCTATAGGTGTATTCGCCACAGCTGTATATGTTAACATTTGTCTACAGGTAAAAGGTCAGATATGGCAGGCCCACTAAAAGACAAAGACACTCCACTGGCACACAGATGTCTGACAGCAAGAAACACCCACACAGTTTCCCACAAGAAAAACATACTACACCCCTTCAATCCAGATGGCACCTCCCTTCCCAGAAGAGGTGAGGCACCATTCTCACCCTGGATATGGTTGCAGCAAATCTATAGCAATTCTACTGAGCACTTTTCATATAATATCTTCATCCATCACAGACTATTAGTGCAAAATAAGTGTAATTACAATTATGTAAGCCAACTCTCCCTTACGCATCCCAACAACAGTAACTGGTGTCATTTGCAAAATGAATTGTTACCTGGATTTAAGCCAAATAAAAAGATCTCAGTATATCAAATCAGCACACAAAGTTGAGAGACTGAATCAAACTGTGGACGGGTTTTAGTGAATCATACCAGATGGTCCTATGTAACATAAGCGCTCCCTTGTGGCAATCACAAAACTCACAAAAGTGATGAGCTTGGTCCATTTTCATTTCATCAGATCTGCACTTTTGGATTCACTTTCTCTTCATTAAAAGGCACACACAATTTGTTTCACTGATATTAAACAGAAGCCGTTTCTATGGAAAACGGCCTCCATTAATTGGACGCCTGTCAGGATTTGTGAGTTTCTGTGCTAACGCCATGAGGTTCAAGTCATGGTTTGGAGAGGGTACCTGTTAGTTGTAATTACCCTTAAAACACACAGCTGGATTTAAATGGCAGTAAAACAGCAGCAACAGGTGTGAAGGCTGTTGAGGTCTGCTTCCAAGTCAGTCACACAAAACACACCCGGCCATAAAGTCACTACCTCACACCAAGGTGCACACGCACACCGCTAAGATTGCAACATAGTTACAGTACAATCACGATCCCAGAAGCTGGCAACAAAGCAATTCCTTTAGACTGTAGACTAAACAAATAGACTACTAGACAAATACCAGTCTCAAAAGACACCCTGGATGTGACTGGGCTCCTTCAGTGGAAACTGAACCCAGCGGGAAGGCCTGACAGAGCTGGAAATGAGCAAAGGAGAGCGGGTGTTTGTACAAGTGTTTGAACCTGGCCAGCCGCCGGACATTTTTCTGAATGAAAGAGGCGACTTTTAAAAATCACACCTCCCTCCACAGGCCTCCGATGCACAGCTTGCTGAAACCACGAAATGTTCCAATTCGCCTGATGCTTCACCCTGTAGGAATCCCTCCAAAAAACACACTGCACAGGTGCATTTGCTCTGAAGTTCACAAATAAATGATTTCA
This sequence comes from Carassius auratus, assembly GCF_003368295.1. Lineage (NCBI taxonomy): Eukaryota > Metazoa > Chordata > Actinopteri > Cypriniformes > Cyprinidae > Carassius > Carassius auratus. The sequence goes on from NC_039271.1 coordinate 13,596,182, forward strand.
CTCTTGATCGCTACAAAGTCTGAAGACTATTAGCATTCCAGAGTGGTGGAAATATTCATGGGTTTTCTGCATCTTTACATGATAAATTATCCAAGACAAGAACAATCTAGTGCAAGTGCATAAATCAGCCTAAATTACTTTTTCACAACTACAAAAACCGTATGTAAACGATTGACGATTCAGTCAGTGGCGCCAATGATATTTTGCCTTTTTTAAAAGTATACTTCATCCAAAACTTTTCACAGAGAAGCCATAGAAAACCCATTCTGTAACTAACACTCTAAAAAAATAAAGGTTCTTTTTTGGGATTGATGATTCCAAAAATGGTTCCTCTATCGCATCACTGGAAAAAAAAAACTTTTGGAAACTCTATTTTAAAGAGTAATTATAAAGAATTTTATTTAAATATATATATATATATATATATTAGTGCTGTCAATCGATTAAAAAAAATTAACTAATTAATCGCACAATTTTTAAAAATTAATCGTGATTAATCGCAATTAAAAGACTGAAACTTTTTGGATATGTAAATGTAAAATGTAAATAATTAATGTAAACTCAAGACAAAGAAACTATTTAAATTCAAAATATTATTGTTTATTGGAATTTTTGTTTAACTTGTAACACAGATTTTCTCATGTAAACAACATACCTGCAATAAACCATCAATATCCTCCAAATTAACTGTTTTGGCTTGAAAGCCATATTTATTACAGAAATAAAAACACAGGCATGTAAGTACCATTTGAATTTCAAAACAATCAATGCCAATAAAAAACAAAAATGATTTCCATGTTGAATTCTAAGTGGACTGCAAAAAAATTCCAAAGTATAGTCATTGCCAGTGCTTTAAGTGGGCCAGTACACACCGGTACTCAGTACCGCCACTTCCAAATATAGCTCTTGAGCGTACCGCCACCTCTCCGTGCGCCCAGAACGTGCTTGTAGCGTACCGGTACGCTCATTTGGACATCTGTTTTAATAGAGGTTTTAATCTTTTACCTGCACTGCCGATTTTCAGAGCGCCCTTCACAATGCAAGCTTCCTAATTCATCCCACCCAGAGCAGAAACTACATTACCCATTCACCCTTAAGTTATACAAGTGAATAGCGCATGTGTCGCTTTTCCCACTGTTAAGTGTCAACAACTCAACGTGGCCGGAGAAGGTGTGTGAAACTCGTTGTGAGTTATACTAAAGCAAAATCTTGAGTATTTATTGTCTGATAAACATTAAAAACTGTCTGCGGAGGTTGAGTCGTTCTGCAGCCCCCGCTGGCTGCTCATTGGCTGCAGCATCTTTTTTCTAAGTTCTAAAAAAATACCGTAGACGGCAAGGCACAAATTTAGATATTCATTTATCTAATTAATCTATAGCCTATGCACAAAGACAATATGATCTTTTTGTCCCCTTTTTGTTTTAAAGCTTGATGAAGAGAGAGAGCGCAAGTTGCTGCAGCTGAGGAGGACAGTGATGCACGCGTACAGGAGTGATTGACAGTTCGCGGCACTGTGTACAAAAAATACTAGAGCCCGACCGATATGGATTTTTGGGGGCCGATGCCGATGCCGATATTAACTTGAAAAGAGCCGATTTATAAGCCGATATTTTGATTTTGAAAATAAACTGGATATTAGACCCATTTCCTATATACTGCACTTACACAACATTCAATAGCAAAATATCTGCCTGTTCTATGTATGTGGGCTGTATAAACCATTTTCCAGAAGAGATTATGTAAAAAAAAAAAGCCTTAGATTATAGTCTCAATGACTAAACAATTGCACATCAAAAGTATATATTTTTTAATGGTCAAAAAAACACTTTTACTTTCTTCCAGTTGATGCTGGTTTTAACAGTCTGTGTGTGTTCTGTAAATAAATTATAATACTAAAGTTAAAGTATTTGCAGAAGTAGTCCCACACTTTGCTGCTACAGCATTCACCTTTTTCAGGTATCTGTAGGCCAGAAAGAGACAGAGAAAGAATAAGCATGTGTATTAATAATATCACCATGTATCATTACTCGTGTCATCATTAGAATTAGAATTATAATAAACAGGGATCTCCTACATAGGCAAAAATGAGAAATATATTTTTTTTTTATTTGTCAACCAATAGGTATTACCTATTACCTACTTCTATTTAACAATATTACAACATTTTCCTGTTATGTCTTTAAAGCTGCTTTGAAACAATCTGTAAAAAATAAAAATAAATTAAAAAAAGCGCTTGTTCAGCTCACATTTATTTACATGTCCCCTCTGGTTAATCATTTCTGACCCACCTACTCGAAGTTGAATGGTTAACGTTAGTGTCATGAACACACCGCTGTCAATTTTGAGAAGAACCACCTTCAATCAAGTTAATAGCAAGCATTTAAGGGGCCTGCTAAAAAGGAAGCTATATTAGCGTTAGAATAACATAAGGCTGTAAATATCGAATATTTTAGTAATCGGGTCTATGATAGGCTTTTGTACATTCTGCTGAACAACAGCCTTTAACTGGACTTTTATTTTGACGGGTTGGCGTACATTTACAGTTCTGTGTATGTGATGTGGCGCTGTTTTTACTTAAATCAAACGGTCAAATGCTCATGAAGTGACTGTCAGAGCAGTTCTGGGGATGTTGTTCATGTGTTCACGTGATTATTTAGTGAGACAGCGGACGCTGAATTCACCGCGAGCTTAATGCGCGCTTACGTGTGTTTAATGAATGAAGAGGCGCTTCTGCGCCATTCATTAACAGAGACGCGCAGAACATGCAGGATTCATATTTAAAAATACTATTCCGGCTTAATACTTACAGATATTCGTCCATATCGTGATTTGATGTAAGTGCAATGACCTATTTTTAATGAATTCATTCAATAACATAACAGCTGTTGTTTTTTCGAGGCACGCTGTACATAACTTCTAGTCATTGCCCCCCTGCCACAGTTACCCGGTCATTATGTGGGAAACACTGCAGATATATTTAGAATAAGTTAAACGATAACGTTATAGTTTGACATCTTATTAACGTTCGCACTCTTCCACTGATAAACATGGTATTAGCTTCGTGGCTAATCTAATATAGCAATGCATTAGTGGCTGTAAGTGATGTTACAGAATATTTATAAGTGATAATGATAGGACCGTTAGCTAGAACTACCACATCATTGTATATACAGTGTATGAACTAAATCATTTCACATGAAGAACGACAGACTCGCCGTCAAAACAGAAAAAAAATCTCCGTGGCTGGCTTGGCTTAATGCTTTCTTCCCTAGTGAATTTCTGGCGCTGTTGTCAACTCTGGAGCTGCAGAGCTCCCTCTGGTGGGTAAACTATGCAACACTCATAACATGAGTAAAGCATGAGACTCCGTTTCTCATGTTCCATCGGCCATTATAAACGCCGATGCCGATTTAAATGCAATAAGCTCATATCGGCCGATAATATCGGCCGGCCGATATATCGGTCGGGCTCTAAAAAATACTCCGCTACACAATTATTTCATTATTTTCGTTTAAGCTTATTAACGTTAGCGTTACAGAAAGGTCTGATTTACGCACTGTTACAGTCGTTGTTTTTTTTTGTTTTTTAAACAATGACATTTGAGTTCATGATTTTAATGTTGCTGTTTCTTGTGGCAGACTAAATGAAGAGTAATGTTTCTTGTGGCAGACTGAAGAGTAATCCGGCAGAGTTTTATACTGAAACTTTCCGTCTAAAAGTCCTTCCTTGGTCTTATCCATATTTCTTTGCACGTTGAACACACATAGGCCACAACTGGAAATAAAAAAAACTGCAACCGCGTTAATTGCGTTATTTTTTTTTAACGCGTTAAATATTTCAAATTAATCGAATGCGTTAACGCGCTAATTTTGACAGCACTAATATATATATATATATATATATATATATATATATATATATATATATACATATATATATTTAAATAAAATTCTTTATAATTACTCTTTAAAATAGAGTTTCCAAAAGTTTTTTTTTTTTTCCAGTGATGCGATAGAGGAACCATTTTGACAGTGATGCCACTGAAGAATTGTTTGGGGTTCTGGGAAGAACCTTTTCAGTGTTCTTTATATGTTAACTTTTATTTATTTATTTGTTTGTTTGAATAACTTTTTGTGCAGAACAACATAACTCTGCTTTTGGGTGAACTGTTTTCTTTTTATTTTCATATCTAGGGTTACAAACAATTTCCTACATCTGTTTTCACAGCTACAGACTATTTTTCCAGAATGAGATAATGACTGTACGTGTAAAACAAATGAGGTTGGATGCTTCTGAGCTATTCCACCATATTTATCAATGATATTTTAAAGAAATGAATGTAACCTGATAGCTCCCTGGTTTAAGTCACAAACACTCACCACCTGCTGAGGCTGGGGAGAGGGGCGGCTGGAACCTCGGTGCAAATCAATCAGCAGGCTAGTTCAGACGAGGACACTGGCAAACGCTCCTCAGGAGCTTGCGTGTCGAGAGGCCTGGCGTGAACTGTGGAACCAAAGCTCCCTGCCAGCCCTCTCCATAACTAAAGTTGATTTAGACTGAGTGCCTAGAACGGAATTAGGTTTCATCCTCTGTCATGCATTTTCATAGTGATGTTTTCAGTCCTGCGGCCCTCTTTGATTCGGCCAAAAAAAGCCTGGGCTTTTTTTCCTGAATCTATGTAACGCAAGATGAAAAGCACAGCAGGATGAAATGCAGTCCTCTCGATTTCAGTTTTTCCTTCCAAACACTAAGAAAAACAAATCTAATGTTCCTTAAACTGACCTTGGTGTTATTTAGTACGGTAGATGTTCTCCTTCACATTTCCAATTTGTTATTCCTTAGCGAGCCACTCAAGATTATAAATGGACAGTCGAAAGGCATGTTTTTTTTTTTTTCACTGTTACATCATGATTTATATACTAAATAAATAGTATCCTGCTTCCAAGTGTGAAATCTTGTCCCAATGAGCCTTTCAGAGATATTTACGGTGAGTGCAAAATATTATGAATTGTGTTAAATAAAAGAAATGCAATAAAAACAAGGCTTTAAACTCCCTACAGTCTAATAAACGTCTGATGCCAACATGCTATGTTCGGACGGAACTGGGAGCTAGAATACACATACATAATATAGTTTAATTTGAAAGGTGTGTATTGATATTTGGGCCAATGTCAAATACAAGAGTCCAAGATAAAGAAACGCAAATGTTTAAAATCCTAGTTTAAAACAGTGACATGCTTAAGCAATGTAATTTGTATATATGTTGGTTCCATATGGTTATGAATAGCTTGTAAGCAAAATGTTAATGACAATTTTTTCACAATTTAATGACTGTGGTGTAACCATCAAGTAAAAAGTAACATCTTAATTATTTTCCAATTTTTTTATGTTTTCAAGGTAAAATATTTAAAAAAGATATGTACAAATTAAAAAAAATAAATCAATTGGAGTGGTTGTACCATATGACATTTTGCAACCTGAACTAACCTTGCCATGTCATAAAAAGGCCTGGATATAGTGCTCAATTTATGTCAATGATAAAATGACGTGTGCTCTTGTACAATAATTGAACCAGGGAGAAAATAATCTGTCAGGAGATACTTTAATAGCGACAAAGTGTTTAACTAGCCTGCCCTCCACAAGTAAAAGAAATCTCAGAACGCCAATAAATGACCATTATCTGAAAATGTATATGTTTGACTTAACAGTCAAAATGTCCTTCACAGTTCCACAAAAATTGCTTACCATTGTAAGCCTGCACTCTTGCTCTCAGGAGACAATCCACAGTAAAAGCAGAAAAATGGACCCAGTCACCAAACAGATCCAAAAATCCAAGATGGTCCATGATTAAACTTTAAAAAATAATAAATATAGAGAAAATCATCTTCTTCCAAAGGCCTGAGGCAATGTCTGGGATTCAAAATTTAAATCTTAAAATAAATAGTAAGTTTTTGCATTTTGAAAAATTCCAAAACAAAGAACTGTTATGACATTTTAAAACTAAAATGTCATAACAAAAATTAAAAACCACAATAACAGTGGTCAGTGTGTACAGTCGGTCAGCTGTTCTTGCTTCCAAACTCAAGATCCTCTCCTCCAAGCTCATCTCAAATCACACAAAAGAACAGGATCATCAAGATTTTTCAAAGACCAAAAGGCATACAGACCTTCAAATCACCTGCTAGCCCAAGATGAAATTATAGCCTGAGTGTTACATTCAATTACCCAAAGTATTTCTCATCTTTAATGATCCAAGTCTTTGTTCCAAAACCTAGCATTTTCTTAAATCAAATCAAAGCAAAGAGGTAGGCAGGGGTTAAATTAAAAAGCAGCTCTTGTTCAAGCTCCCCCCATTATCAGCCCTTCACCCGCACTTGAATCTTTTTGCCACGCGCTCGCGGTTCTTCCCTGCCAACTTTTTTTTTTTTTTTTTTTTTATGAGTTCCTCCTCCTCTCTTTCTCTTCACCTCAAACCTGTCAAATCCTATAAGCGAAAACATATTGAATGCACACTATTTTCTTTCTTTCTCTTTTTTTCCTGTTTTTCACAGGACTGATGGATTTTCAATCTACAAAACATTTGTCTGCATGGCATCACCCATGGGTTTTAACTGCATTATTTCACCAGATACTGTAGGAGGAGAAACACTTTCATTACCTTCATAATTCACTGTGGAAAATGTTCCACAGATGTCTCCTTTTCTCTTTAGTTTAGCTGGTTAATACTACAGGAGGAAAAAAGCCATCTTTACTTGGCATGTATTTAATGGCATGTATTTAATTGATTGATTGAGATTACAAAACACAGCGGTGGATAAGATTCCTAGATGCGGACCTCGATAGAATTGCAGTGCATGGTCATCAAATAATACATTTCACATTTCCTTCTCAAGTGGTTAAGCAGATCAAACTCAACTAACATTAATTAACTTTGAGCAGTAAGAGTACCGCATCACATAGAGTACATTACTGTCTAAAAGTTTGGGAAAAATTTTCTATTCATTGGAGAATCAAAAGGACTTTCACAAAAATATGTTTCCAACAATAAGAAAAATTTCTTGAGCCCCAAATCATCATCATCAGAATAATTTCTGAAGCGTCATGTGACCGTGACGACTGGAGGAATCGCTGCTGAAAATTCAGCTTTGGCATTGCAGGAATAAATTACATTTTTACATATTTAAATAAAATAAAAATAATATTTTTTTTCACAATTTTACTGTTTCACTGTATTCTTGATCACATAAATGCAGACTTGGTGAGCAAAAATATCACATTTAAAAATATTTTTTAAAAATTAACCAACCCCAACACTTTGAACAGTATAATGTATATATTATAATATTCTATTACTACTAAATTGAAACTTTTATACTAAATCCCTTGATATTTGTTCTAAAACTATTAAAAACTTACATTTTTAATAGAATTAGATGACTGATTGTTAATAATCTATATGCTATAATTTCTTTAATTTAATTTACATCAATATTCATATCTTGTATTAGACATTACAGACATTAAGGCTACGTTCACACTGATTTCTTGATTAATTTGATGATTTGATGAATTCACATGATTTTTTGATAAAATGCGATTTCTTTGCAAGGCCGTTCACATTTCCAATTAAATGCGATCTTTTGTGATCTCCTGTGTGAATGTGAAATGACCCAGAAGTGACCCGCATGCGCAGAAGAGTCCTCAACGGTGAACGACGTCACTCGTTGTTTGCGGAAGTAGCTAACGTTAAACATGGATTTCAACAAGTGTAGTCAACAGTGGAGCTCTTTTTGCAATATTAAAGTTATTTTCCCAACGGAGCCAGCACAATTACAATCTTCTCGTTTTAAGAAGAAAATTAAAAAGGAGGAGGAGAGCAAGGTTTTTGGCCATGGCGTTTTGTGGAGCAGTGTTAGCAACGCCGGTACAGAGAAACGTGTGGGTGCTGAGTCGCAGCCAGGAGTGGTGGGAATGATACTGATGTGAGTTGCTCTTCTCGTTCCCGCCTACTTCAACGCAGAATTATTACGTTTGTAGCGTATCAATGACGTACGGGTCGGATATATGTGGCCTGGCCATTCAGACGGAGGTCGCATTTCAAAAGATTGGATATGTATCGGATTCAGGACCACATACCCAAGTGGCCTGGGTCACATTTGAAAAGATCGGATCGGTGTCATTCAGACGGTCATGAAAAGATCAGATACAGGTCGCATAGGGGCAAAAAAAATCGGAATTGGGTCGTTTCAGCCTGCAGTGTGAACGTAGTCTAAGTAGCAGCTGTTGCACTGCAACTTGCCAGTTGACAACTTTCTACCGATCTCAGTGCAAACGCTTACAAAGGGGTGTGTCATAGTGTTGGGCGATATGATAATTTTTTATATAGTCATATCGCCAACCTGTGAGATCACCGATAACCGATATTATCGTGCATGAGTGGGTGAGGCAAGAGAAAGACTCTCTATAAGTTATCATACGCTATTTCATAACTATTGGTGTTTTAAACTGTGCGAGCGAGAGCATATGGAAGCACCAATAATCAAAATAATATACTTTCAAACATACTGATAAACTAACTTGTTAAATAAAAATATTTAGTTCATATTCAGTATATATATATATATATATATATATATATATATATATATATATATATATATATATATATATATATTCGGTAGTTTATAGTCAATGGTGAAAATCATAGATTTAAGACCAAAAATTTAACACTAAATATTGGACATAAACGAATATGTTAAATATAAAAGTATTTTAAACAGGCAAGTTCATATATTTGGAGTAAAGTTTAATTAAACGGATACATTAATCATACAATGCTCCATTAGATTATTAAAGTAAGCTTATCTGCATATCTTTATACTAACACTGATGAAGAATAAGCATCAATATTTTTTGTGAATGTGCTGTAAAGAAAACGAAATGATGGCGATGCAGTTTTTGGCATGCCCATTCATACAGCGGTATGAAATGTCCTGAAATATCTCTCTTTTAGCACTTTTGACATAATTTGTAAATATAGGTTTATCACCTTGCAGTTCAATTGTGATGTGGGCTTAGTTTTATCGTCTGTTTTTAAAACATTTCAAATGAGGATGAGAAGCCGATTCCACATTTATGCGTGTGAAGTGGGGTGCTGAGGTGAAATAGTGGGGCAATTTGAAAATAACAGCTGAATAATATAGGCCAATTAATAATAATTGAATACATTAATAGAAGATGCTAATCTTACATTTAAAAGGTAACAAGTGACTAATGCCGCATTTCCACTGAAATTACCAGGAACTTTTTCCCCGCCAGACCTGTTGCTTTCTGCGTTTCCACCGCGGTGTAACGTACCGGGAAGATTAGGCAAATAGACTTTTGATGTAGGTCTGTGCACGTTTCTCAATACTATAGTATGCTGATTTTGGACGTGGACCCTCAGTAGTGCAGACTTTGTGCATTCGGGAGTATGATGTCCGCAACGATGCAAATCCGGTAAATCTGCAAACAGCAGCGTACTTGATAACATCAGTCAGCTGACCATGGCTACTGCAATTTTCCTCTCTGTATATTTACAATAAAACAAATTATGATATCAAATACCACTGCCTCCTTTCGTTTTCATTTAAACATAATAACAGCTGCAGAAATGTACTTAGTTCAGGAATGTGTATATATACAGCCATTACAATGAAATGAAATATTATATAAATTTGCCTTTTCTTTTCATTTTAACATATAGATCAATTGAATACAGACCAAATATAACCTGTTAGATTTACCCAAAATGAATTATTATGTTTAACCACTAAAGAGACATCAGAGCCAGCGGCACACATCAGAAGGTCTAGCCGAGTTGAGAGTGCTCTCGGTGGATACATGAGGACGAAACACATTTTTAAATAGGCGCAGTCTTTATAAATCAACCAAAAATTTGAGTTTTAAACAACAACATTCTCACCTGAAATACTTTAAGTTAAATTTCATGACGCAATAACAGTAATATTTTGAAAATGATCCGAACAAATGGTGGTTGAACTCAACCAATGCTGTGAAAACTCAACCAATCAGCATGTTTAGCGTCCAAGTCCCGCCCCCCGAAAGTTCCGGCACCTTGAAAAAGTACTACCTCGCCAGCAGGGACTTTCTGAGGGGCATTTTTTTACCTGGAACTTTATTTAGTTCCTGGTTCCTGCGATGGAATCACACCGAGTAACAGGCCAAAGTCCTTTGTTCCTGGGTAAAGTTCCTGCGGTGGAAACGCGGCATAATGGAGCAGATAGTGTGCTGCTTGAAATGAGATTTGGTCATAGTGCATTACTTTTACCCTCGAAGTGTGTGTGTGTGTGTGTGTGTGTGTATACACACACACACAATATAAATACAGAAATAATGCTAAAATTACAGACATATTGGATGAGTAAAAAAATAATAATTTTAACAAATAAAATGACGTACACTCAAATATATGAAGTCTACAGTAATATCAGTCTGAAAAAAATTTATTAAATGGAGCTGGTCACTTCAAGATTTTTTGTGACCAACAGAGAGGAGGAAAAAAAATCAACTGAGTACACTTTTACCATGTTTTGTTTAATATTAATGTATTTTTGTCTTGTGCACAGACAACGGAGAACTGAAAATGCATTGTCAGTGTCACTCTCAATAGAGGTGGTGGATGCATCTAGTCATCTGACATCTTCAGACCACACGACCTCATTTATGTGCATGCTTTTAACTACAGAATGCACCTATTCAGAGAGACTTACTGGACCTCTTCACCTCTACACAGGTGGGCTGGGTAAGGAGAAACATTTCACCTCTTTAAAAGTGGAGAGGGGCAAATTTTATCAGCAAATCTGAGATCCAGTGACAAGCAGTGAAGTGAGGCGACTTGGGTCCTGGCAAAGCACTCCACACAGGCCCGATGCTCCCTGAGGCTTCGCTCTCCATGTGTGGTCCCTCTCTGTTTCTTTGAGGGCCTGTGTGCCTCCATGCACACGAACAATATGACAACACCGACGGCCCCAGATGAGCCAAGACAAGAAAAACCATCAATCTAGGGCTGTGAACTCGACTGTGAGAGCTTGATTTTCCCTGCCCTCCACTCCTTATCTAAAAGCAGCCCACAAACACACACATACACACAGGATCTTCTTTTTTTCCACACTCAGTCTGGTAACATTGCTTAATGGAGCCAATGGTAGGATCCATCCCCTTCTTTGACGTCCTCCATATGCTTTGATTTCACTGCTCTGCAAGAAAGGAAAATGATTCACGCTGCTGGCGTGCGCAGCGGAGCTGCAGCTGGAAGCTGCACCTGCAACTCCCAAATCTGGGAAAACAAGCTCCCGGGAACAGGCGGAGAGAAACAGGCCGGGCTTCACAAACACACATACATATATGCAGAATACCTCATCACCATCCAAGGACTAACTGATCATTTTGAACACAGATGAGCAGTTTGAACTCTGTGGTTTCTAGAAAATCCATTGATAGATTCATTAAACCAGCCAAGTTGCAACAAACACAGGGGGGCATCATCAACATTGTGATTCAAGCCAATAAAAAGCAGCTTTTTTCAACAATAAAGGCTTTAATTACCAAAAACAGTAACATTCCAGCTTTCATGATGACTTGTTGGACTGCTTATTAACTAAACTGGTATGTCAAAGCAGGACTAGATCAAAAGGCCATACTATTAGAGATCGTTACGGTCTTATTTTGCCCTGACCATCCTCTTAACACCGTCCTGTGCGACTGTTGCCCCCAAAAGTGAATTTTCCACAGTCACAAACACATGTACAAGTCAGACATTCCACACGGTACCCCTGCACGAACATGCACAAGTCTTCATTGTTGGCAAAACTTCACCAGTTGAAATTAAGTGTACAAGTGCACCTTACTTTCCACAGTCAATTGACCTTAAAACATTTGAGTATATTTAAAGTACATAAAAAGGGATTATTGGTTGCAATGCGACTAAAGTCAAAGGGTTTAGAAGTATAATACATTATAAACAGTGATTCTATCTACACTGGATGATGCACATTAGGTGCAAATGTGACATTTTTTTCTATATTGTTGTTATAATGTATTTCAGAGTGTGAGCTATATTTAGTGAAAATCTGTATTATCTGAATGCACAGTGATGTTACAGTGAGGGTTAAAATACACTTAAATCAGTGATATTTGCATGCCAAACTAAACTAACAAGGACACTGACACACACACGATCTCTCACGCAAACTTGTGTAGCCCCTCTATTCACACGCAAACAGCTGGGTGAGGAATGTGGGGAAAACATGCTCGCAGTTCTGTTTTGAATAGTGCTAACTTTGCTGGTCACCCCCTGCCACTTTGCAGCATTCAGAGGCACCCTTGGTACTTCACAGACAGACTGTAATGTGGGATTATGGAGTGCTGCTGGATGTTTGAATTGCTATGAACTTTGTCCTATAGTCAAAAAGATTTCTTACCTTACGATGGTGCATATGGTTCCACATCATGCATACTGGACCTGTTTAAAAAAATACAAAAAGATATGTATCCGTGGGTACACATTACAATAAAAGACTGTTGGACCTTTATCTCACAGTGACATCAGTTATCTTGATTCAGAAACAAGGATGGTGACAGGGATAGTGATGTATCACCATCAGGTAAGTCCTGACTGGGCCACCCATGTTTTTAACTCAATACATCTGACAGCATCGGTTGCAGTAACAACTTGAGAAGTTTTTGAGAGATACTTAGAACTAAATATCTAAGTCTTTGGTATGAACTTTACAAAAAGGGGTGAGTTGGTTGGTATGGTGCAAAGGCTTCCCCAAACAGTCCGTCTCCCTGGTCAAAATTGTCATTTTCATCACTAAAATGTTCAAATTTTTATGGGTGGGCCGCCTCTCCCCTGAGGCCAAATGAGTAGGCTATGCTCATCAACGGTCCCGGGACAATGTTCTTGATTGCCCGCTCCCCTCAGTTAAACACTGTCCTCGCTGTAGTACACTTAGCGGAGTCATTTTTCATTTTCTTCTGACAGCTTGTCAATGTAGGTATGTTACAAATGCCTTTAAGGTACTGGTGTTTCATCTGGTAGGTTGTGACATAGTAAGAAAAAAAAGCAGAATAAAATAAGCTGTGCAAAGTTAAAACAGCAAAACTCTAAAATAATAAAAATAATACATATATTGATCTATAATAAATAATTTTGATAATGTTTTACATTTTAAATACTACCACATTTATTTATTTTTTTACATTAAATGTTAATGTTTTAAACTATGCTTCAAAACTTTTATAATTATATTTCTATCAATTAATATATTATTATTAATAATACTTATGTGTTCGTGTGTGTGCTTATATTTTATTTAGCCCAAAACACATAATAGACTCACCAGTATTGATCTGGGTACTGTTACAGAAGAAGGGGTCCAGTTTTCAAGGTAAACTTGTGTGTGATGCTGACTGCCATGCTAAGGTGGACTGGTATAACGTGCCAGTTTAAGAAACTTCATACAGCTGCTGCTCAGGCCAGAACTGACTTTGGCAAACACTCGGAAACCTCAAGATCCTTAACAACTCATGTCCTTTCTGCCATCCAAGGCAAGCAGAGCCCTGTCAGAGTCGTGTCAGGAAACCTCAAACCGGAGGAGTGTATCAAAGAGGCCTGCAGGCACTTAAACGCCAGCGCCTCCTGCAACTAAATGAGCCAAGAAATAAAACTTTTGACCGATTTATGTCTTTTGCAGTACCACAGTACTAGGAAATGGCATGAAATACTGTATAACTGCTTTTACAGCACTAATCGTGGTGACTGTAGTGTCTCCGTCGCTGGCACGCAAGCCAAATATTAATGTAGTCAATGCAGGAACGCACTAACAAAGCAAACGTTTGGAAAATATTTGGACACTTTGGATTCAAATATAAATATAGACGACCCCTATGCCGCGATAATTGTATTTTTTGAATGTTTACTAAAAATAAACATATCAATTGATCTTATTTTCCGTTTTTCACTTCTTGATGACTTCATTCTTAAAGCCGTTGCGTCTGCATTATCTTAAACTTTTGTTTTAAATTTACTGTGAGACATATAACTTACAGCATATACGGGTTTTTAAACACATAAGTGTCGTTTTGTTCTGAAATAAATTTATTTATCCATGCTTTGCCTGCTAGGTTGAGAAACTAGAAACGCTACTAACAAACAACGTCGTCCAAGGTCGAGCTCATGAATGTTAATTAGATTACGCAAACGGTTTTGATTACGTGCCAGATGGCGTTACAGTTGAGTGACGTAATTACGTATATTAATATTCATGAGATTTTTTTCCTACAATTTAAAGTAAATAGCGTAGTACTTTTAATAAATAAAATATTATGTATGCTAAAATAAAGGCATATATGTCAATGTCCGCCATTGTCAAAAATAAGAAAATAACTTCTTTCCTAAGAAAGGTTACAGTTTCGTTATTTTAGTTGCTCAACGGCTCTGGATTTCTTATCCTTATTATTACCATGATATTAATGTGATTAATGTTTACTGTTAGCCCTAGTTTATTAATGATAAGTGTAAAAGGGCATTTTTTATATAATTTTAGCAAGTATAAGTACACTAAATAAAATAAAAAATTTGACCTTTTAGGACAGTTTGAGAAGGTTCTTCCACTAGAGGGAGCAGCGGAGACTGAATCCACTGATGACGTGTAGAGCAGCATGGCGGCGCCTATGATGGAGCACAACAGCCACAGCGGCAATGATTTTTCTCAGCCAGAGCGTACAGAAGGCAGTACATCTGAATCTCCTTCAGAGAATGACAACTTTACAGATGATGTAGTTGAACTTGTTCAGAAAGAGATAGGTGGCGATCTTAAGTCGCTAAAGAAGGTGGCAGGGCTTTTGGAGAAACTGACGTTGGAGAACAAGCAGCTGGAGGAGCAGGTAAACAGAGCCACAGAGACTCCGTTGACATCATTCAACTGTTGTAGAGAATAAAAAAAAGAATAAAGACATTTTCTTAAATGTGAATTGAATTTTTTTTAATACGATTGGCTTCAAATGTGAGACAAACTACACCAAATGCTTGACTTTTCATTAATGTCGTGTTTTAAGTTTTATTTATTACTTGCGACTGCATAAAATAAGATTCACAAAAGTGAGTTTACACGCAAAGCAAGCATATTAAATTCAAGTAAATTGTCTACTTTAATGTTCTATTAAATTCTGTGGAAATAAAATGTCAGTGCACTGGGTGAAATTATGCTCATACAACGTAATGTAAAAATCAAACAACATACATATTCTGACCTGTACTTACTAAAAAAAAGATAAAATATCATACTCAATTTTATTATATTTTAAATTATTTAATAATTCTAGATGATAAATGTAAAACCTAGTTGTTTGAAGGATAGTGGCAAAGATTGGTAAAGATATAAATGAGAATTAATTTTTTGGGGTGACTTCACTGCAATTCTTTAATAGTCTTTTAATGCCATTCAATCCTTTTTGTTTTAAATATAGCTGATAAGATTTTTTTTATTAAACCTTTATTGTTCTGATGCTTGAAAACCCAATTTAATCTTTGACCCATATATATACATTTTCTGTATTATTTATGCATTTAGTTTTTTATATTTGTAGTTCTGTTATTATTATTTTAGTATTTTGGGGTTATTTATAAAATTATTATTATTTATTTTTTAGGAATACTTTTGTTTATTTGTAATCCAAAACAACCCTTCAGCAGCATGTGTGTGTGTGCATGCAGGTGCTGACTGTGTCCTCTTCGGTGCCGCTGCGTGTGTCCGCTGCCCTGTCCGCGGCAGAGGAGTCTCGAGTGAAGCTGGAGTCTTTACTGGAGAAGGAGAGAGTTCTGTCCAACACTTTGCAGCAGCATCTGCAGGGCGCACAGGTCTGGGCCGACAGCATCGGGCAGGTCTTGGGTCAGCTAGACACATTAGAGAGGCATATGAAGTACCTTCAATGTCTTGCTCGTATTGAGGAGCTCAGGTAAGGGTTTCTAAATATTTTGGAGGGCACTGGAGATGTATACTGGCATCTAACACAAGCTGCACTTAGCTTTTTTGGGTTTTGTGTTGAATTAGTGACAGCATCCAGCAGTATCTGATGACCAATAGCATGTGGGATGCAGTCAGTGCGATAGACAGGATGGCCTCTCTGGATATGGGTTTGAGAGAGTCCGGCTGTAGCCACCTGCAGGCCTTCCTCAGAGAAACACTTCGCTTTTGGCACAAGATCCTTAAAGACAAACTGGCCAGGTATTAGACTTATAAACATTTCGTATTGTATGTTTAAAAGAATAAATATTTTAAAGTTCACGCTAAACGTTTGGTTCTGTTTCAGTGATTTTGAGGAAGTCCTGACGCAGTTCCACTGGCCGTTCATCTCACCCCCTACACAGACCCTCTCACCCCCAGCCAACGCACAGGAGCTCAACAGCCAGCTGGAGCTACTGGGCTCCCAACTTCTCTCTCTCCAGACCTCGTATCCTTAATCTTTTAGAATTAAATCCACCTAATTATAGATTTTCTCAATACACTTCACGTGATCGTTTCGGTGTGCATAACCTGAAAGATTAGATTGATTCAGTCATAACAAAATCCTTAAAGAGTGAGACAAACTACATGAGATGATATTCTATTTTATTTACAGTATTATTTGTTTATTTTATTATTTTTTTAATTATTTATTTTTCTGGTTTTAAAGATACAAAGCTGGTCATTTTATTTACTTTTTATTTAATTTTTCTTTGCATTTTTTTAATTACGTTATTATTTAAGTTAGTAATTATTTTCTTTTTTTAAGGTGCAAAGCTGGTCATTTTCCTTAACAGGTGCTAAAGTGATGACCTTATATCAGAGAATAAAGAAACAGCGTCTCGTCCTGGGCAGTCCCAGACTCCTCCACTCTCATTGCCCATTCAGATCATGCTGCTTCCCCTCGGTAAGAGGTTCAGGTATCACTTCACTGGAAACCGCCAGACCAACAACTTAAGCAAGGTCAGAGATTACGCATTTGTGTGAGAAGGCAAGCTCCTGATAAATGATCAAATGTACATTAATAAGACATGATGTGAACTTCCACCTTTACAGCCAGAGTGGTATTTGACCCAAGTCCTCATTTGGATGGGAAACAGCTCCAACTTTATGGATGAGAAGATTCAGCCTATATTGGATCGTGCCGGGGCCAAAGTTAGCGCGAGGGTATGTTCATCATTGCACTGGTTACGGTCGGTATTCTAAATGCATTGATTTCATCTAGTTTTATTTCCCCTCATACAGCTCTCATTCAGATCTGTCTCATTTTTTGAATGATAAATATCACTCAGATTTACATCACAATATGACTGAAAAGATCTATTTCTAATTCTGGTCTAATGCGACTTTAAGAAATGCATCAAAGCCATCATAAGTCCTTAAAGTCTTATCAATCTGTCCTCCAGGTGGAGCTGTGCAGGGGGCTTCTGACTCTTGCCCAGGAGAAGCTCACCCAGGACGCTCCTCGGTTGCTCTATGATGATGCTCTCTTCTGCCACCTAGTTGACGAGGTGCTGCAGTTCGAAAAAGAGCTCCGCAGCACCCACAGCTACCCGCGAACCTATCCCGGCGTCTTGCACATACTATTGGAAGAGACTGTGTTCCAGAAGTGGCTCAGCGTGGAGAGAAAGAGTGAGTGTAAATGCTAGGACTTTGAACGTCACATTTTCAGTTTCTGTGATAAAGTAAATTGTGTATGTTGCTTTCTAGTGGCTGTGGAAAAAGTGGACGCCATGCTGTCTGCAGAGGGAGCCTGGAGCTCCCAGTACAAAGACATCACTGATATGGATGAACTTAAAGCACCAGATTGTGCAGAAACCTTCATGACCCTTCTGCTGGTCATCACTGGTATAAATAATAATAAAAAAAAAATCCTCATCCTCATATTTGATTCTTAGGTTAAAACTTGTTTCTAAATCTCTCCCCAATCCTTCGCTTAGAACGGTACCGCTCTCTGCCGTGTCCACGGGCTCAGCTCAGTTTCCTGGCTCTGCAGAAGGAGCTGGTGGATGATTTCCGTATCCGCCTCACGCAGGTCATGAAAGAAGAGTCCCGACAACCGCTGAGCCCTCGCTACTGCGCCATCCTCAATGCTGCCAACTACATCTCCACTGTTCTCAGTGACTGGGGGGACAATGTTGTAAGTGTATTTGAGTCACAGGAACAGGAATTTGTCAGGTGTGTCCAAACCTGTTCCAAGAGGGCCACTGTCCTGCAGAGTTCAACTCTAGCCCTAAATAAACAAACCTGAAGCAAAGCAATCAAGGTCTTCAGATTCACTAGAAACTTCCAGTCAAGTGTGTTGGAGCAAAAAACTGTAGGATACTGGCCTTCCAGGAGCAGGATTAAAAAACCCTGTACAAGGGTAATGAGGGTCATGTTACATATTCTTTGTATTAGTAGTCATTTAGCATTTTTGATGATAATTTCTGTCCAAAAAAAACCCTACCTAGTAAATTTATAAGATTCCTTATTTTTAGTTGTGTACACTCTTATTAGTCCTTGACCCATTAATAAATACCTTGATTGAGAACCGAAACGCATGCATGCACAACATGCTTTTGTTTTCTCTCAGTTCTTCTTGCAGTTGCAGCAGGCTGCAGTGTCAGTCGGCGAGGAGATCCTAGGTCCTCTCGGGGCCACAGAGACGGGGCGTCTGGCCTCTCTGGAAGGATCTTTGTTTGAGGGGCTGTTAGCCCTGCTGGAAAGGCTACGAGGAGACATGCTGGGACGATTGCTAGATGCAGTCATGAGAGACGTCAAAGAGAAGGCACAGCCATACTGTAAAGACAGGTACGGGTGGGAATAACCTAAAAACTCAACAGTTGTGTTAACAGCGCATTTAATGATTCCTTATGAGCATGTGCTTATTGTCAGTGTTAAGTTTTAGGCCTCAACGCCCCTTAAACGGCTCTTTAGTTCACCAGAATTAGGACACTAGAAAATGAGTTAGGATGGTTTCAATCTGAGCAGCGATCTCTAAGCTCTTTGTGTATCAGGTTTTGAAGTGTAAGTGTATAAAGCGAATCTGGTCTATTTCAGGTGGATCTCTTTGCCGTCACAGAGCGACCAAGCCACTATGTCGTTATCCAGCTCTGCATGTCCCATGATGCTTTGCCTACGGGATCACCTGCTCCAGCTGCAGCAGATGTTGTGTCTTCCTCTGTTTCAGATGTTCTGGCAGGGCCTTGCCGAGAGACTCGACAACTTCATCTACGAAGAAGTCAGTCTCTTTCTTCAACTTTTTCACTGTTAAAACTTAATTTACCTTAAACTAATGTGGATTAAGTAATGCTGACACTAATGTACAAAGGTTTAGATTTGTCAAATGTTTTTGTAAGAAATCTCCTATTATCAACAAGGCTGCATTTATTTGATTTAAAATACAGTTTAAACAGTAACATAAGAAAGAATTATTACAAATACTGTCACTTTTGATCAGTTTAAAGCATCCTTGTTAAATACAAGTGTTAATTTTCTTTTTAAAAAATCTTACAGACCCCAAACTTTTAATGGTAGCGTATCTTTAAAAGCCTCAAAATCAAACTTAAAAATGTAAAGTCAAGATTACCTGTATCTGAAGTCTGCATGCATTATTTTGTTGGAGTGTGTTGTTTATTCGTTTATTTGCTCTCGCCCTTAGCTGATCCTGTATAACCATTTCAATGAAGGCGGGGTGGCACAGCTTCAATACGATATGACCAGAAACCTCTTTCCTCTCTTTGGACACTACTGCAAGAGACCTGAAAACTTCTTCAAACAGTACGTTTGTTTATTCAGAGCTATTATCTAAGAAAACCTCATTCTAATTTGTCTCTTTCCTCATCTCAGTGTGAAGGAGGCCTGCATCATCCTGACTCTGAAGGTGGGCCCGGCGCTGCTCTTGTGTGATGTGCTGAAGCCGTCAGAGGAGGATGAGGGCATGCTGAACCATCAGCAGCCCAGTCCAGAGTCAGCGCTCAATGAACTGGGAGTCTATAAGCTGGCCCCCAGTGATGTGCAGATCCTCCTCAACCTCCGCTCAGCCTGGCTCAAACAATGAGAAATCACCCAGAGCAGCACCAAGAAAGCATTACCGAGCACTCAAACACCTGTTAAGACTTACAAGATAACTACATCAGCTGATCTACAGTATTTAAAGTGAACTGAAGGGAGATATGAAGAGTATGCTGATGTGAAAAAAACTATTTAGCTGACATACTTTCATCAGAAACAAATAAATTAATACATGTTTCAGTGTTTTCCTCTTTATTTAGTGTTAAAACATTAAAATTTTGTGTATAGTATATTAAATAGGAGTAGTTGGGGAATTTGGTTTTATCTTATCAAGCTAGGGGAGATCAAGGCTATGGGTTTTATCTCAGAAGCGAGAGGAGCCATGTAATGATGGCTGTGTCTTGCAGTGTGCCGCCGGTTGCAGGATTAAAGCAGCGTTCCAGGTTCGGAAGAGTCTGCATGCTTGGGTCAAAGGGCATCTGTGTGGGTACAGTAATGCATTAGAGACGGAATCACACACGTCTGTCAGGAGGTTTTTTCCCAATCATAATAACACATGTTCGAATTGCTGTTGTTATTGTTGACAGATTAAAACTTTTTAAATAGGGTTTCGTTCATTGAAATATAAATATTGGATGAAAAACCTATGAATATATATGACAGTGTGACACTTCACCTCTGTAATGGTGGCTGAATTGAAATCGGGCTTCAGTAAATTTTGGATCTCGGAGCAGATGCATGTGGTTTTCTCCAAAAACTTTTCCTGAAACAAACCATTGGAGGTGAATTTCAAATAGAGGTAAATACTGGGTACTCTACATTTAGGGTTAGTGTAAAAAGTACAGCATGGTGATTTAAGACTCGGAGAAACCTGTCTGTGTGGGGTGGAGGTAGATATTTTCTGCTCCTTTTCTTCTTGTGGGCTGAAGGAAGCGGCTGAGTTGGTGGAGGGTGAAACATGCCCATCAACCTCTTCACATGTTGAGCTCAGCAGGGCATGAACGGCCTTCAGCCTGGATGGAGCAATAAGAGTAAACTAAACTCAGTTAACTAACACTTAAATCAAATGCACAAAAAAATGGGTAATTCTTAACCATCGTTCCCTTCCTGCTAAAAATGTGCTCTGTAAAAACAGTGACTCTTCATGGCCTTTAAATACTGGAATATTGTGTCCATGAGCATTATCTTAGCAAGTGGAATCCAACACAAAATAAGGTTTGTCTTTGGATAGATAAACATAACTTATACCTGTCCAAACAGATCGCTCTCTGTCCAGCCTGTAGTACTGCCACTACATCTGCAGTAGGGCTCATTGCTGATAGAGGAGCATTATTTACAGCAAAGAGAAGCAGAATCTGAAGACATCAAATACAACACTGCTCAGGAACTGATGTTTATGACTGAGACAACTTTTCAATTGAAATAAAAGGATAAGCAGATCAAAAAACTTACTCTAAAGGACTAGAATAAAAAAAAAACATGAGTTCAAATAATTCGTAAACACTTGAGGGTCTGACTACCGTGTTGTTCTCTGACGTGGGTCTGTACCACTGGATGATCAGTTCCTGGATGTCAGTGCTGGCCCAGGGGTAAAGATCTGACAATGGCTGCCCATGCTGGCAAGGCTTAGGAGACAGACAACAATAACAATTTCATTTTTTTCTGTTATCATTATTATATAACAGGTAATGCATGTGTGAACAGAAACCTGTATTCGCTGAGGCCTCAG
The DNA here is from genome assembly GCF_003368295.1 of Carassius auratus. Classification (NCBI taxonomy): domain Eukaryota; kingdom Metazoa; phylum Chordata; class Actinopteri; order Cypriniformes; family Cyprinidae; genus Carassius; species Carassius auratus. Next base: position 13,617,974 of record NC_039271.1, read on the forward strand.
TATTACATCTGCAGGGGGATCAGGAACGGCCCACTGATCTCTGTAGGAGGGTTGGTGACGGCTGAAGAAGGTGTGTAACTGGGACAGTCTGAGAGCAAGTTTGGGATCACCGGACATGGACAGCAGCCCATCAACACCCTGCACTGCTCCTGAATAGAAGCCAATTACACCAAAACATATACATATATATATATATATATATATATATATATATATATATATATATATATATATATATATATATATACACACAGTACAAATGCTTTCACAGAGTAGATTTATTGATTGTTTAATGAACTGAATGAAAAAGCCTTAGTTGCTTGTGCTGTACCTGGTTGTGAAGAGACCTGTAGGAGGTTGATTAAGTGCATGTAGTAGCGGGACATATGAACCCAGGTCAGCTGAGGGCATTTCCTTCTGTTAATCTCATGCTCAGCATCCATGAATGCCTCGGGATTGGTGACACAGTTCTCAGGGTTTTCTAGCCCCCCTGCCAATGAGATGAGCACATGTACGTATTTAGAAATGAATACTTTTGTTCACTTTCTATTCTTCAAAGACTCCTAAATATATTAAAGCAGCACAACTGCTTTCAACATTGATGATAAAAAGAAATGTGAAGCAGCAAATCAGCATATTAGAATCATTTGTGAAGGATCATGTGACACTGGAAGGCTGGAGTGATGATTGCTTTTCACATGAATAAATCACATCTATATATTAAAAAATAAATCAATAATTTTAAATTGTAATAATATTTCACATTATTACTTTTTCAAAAATACTGCTTCCAAAAATATTTAAAAATCTTACGGACCCCAAACTTTTGGATGGTTACGTCTACTTCATCTGATTCAAAGCAAGAATCTAACACAAGACCTAAATCCCTATGTCTAATGCAAAACTAAATACTGAATTTTGGGTTAGATGTTACCACAGGGGTGAAAGAGATCATTCAATGCAAAGTCAGGCAGGGCTTTAGTTGCAGAAAGGGGTACAGGGCCTTCTGTAACATGAGTAAATCCATGCGAATGGCCACATTTGCCAATAACTTCTGATGTCTAGAAAGCAAAAGGATAAAACGAGGATGAATCCTTTCTGAACAAACTTCATTCGGATGTGTGGATGATGTCCATACACACCTTCAAAGCCATCCTCAAACAAATCCAGCTTAGCAGTGGGTAGGTCTCTCTGACTGTTTCCTACGAAAACCACACACAGATGCATAAATATCACAGAGGTACGCTGCTGTTATCCTCAAATTCTGTCAGTTTAAAGCACCTTGCTGGACTCATCATGTGTTGGTGAGGGGGGAGGAGTCTGATGTTTAGGGGGTGGGGTAATCTGCTCGCACTCTTGCAAGTATATCAAAGCCATTTCCAGGTAGCACTTGTGTGTCAACCTGAAATATTCACATACACAAAATGTGAGTCATGTATGAACAGAATTAGAGGAGAACTTTAGTAAAACAACTTACCGCAAGCTTTGGCTAAAAGTACAGTTAAATGTGGTTAAACACCCAAAAAAGGCCTCTAGGACTTTCTGAGGATCAGATTTTTGCATGGAAATAAGATGTCTGCCCACTACTCCTGCAAACACAAATGATCGACCATCTGCGATTATTACTGGTGCACAAGACAAGACGCTAGATATAAAGATCACTCCATACTGGTCACCTGTGCAGTAGAGGATATCAGCCTCCAGCTGGCGGTCTCTGTTGGCAGAGGCCTGAGAGATGCTGAGCGCAGACTGCAGAACTTCTTGAGCAGATATTAAGGGCCTCCAGGGTTCCTCACCTCCTTCAGAGGAACTTGACAAGGCCTGCAATGCCAAAGAGTGACCTGGAACAAACAGAATCAATATGCGGCAAAATCACAGTAGAAACTCAGCTTGCATTTTGTACAAAGAAATGGCCATGGCTTAGCAAAAGAATTGTTAAAGTTTAAGATTAGGTTTAGGTTTGACATTTAATTCTATTTAGGCTAAATGCTTACAAGTAAGACAAATGATGACTCAGTATGCAAAATGATATAATAAAGAAATCTAATCACAATTTAGATATAAAATATCATATAACAATTTTAATTCTAAACATTTTTTCAACAAAAAAACTAAAAAGGAATAGCACACCTAAGGCTATTTATAAACCAAAGTTTCTATATGTTAAGCAGTTCTGAGCAGTTCTAAGTTTACTGCACAAGTTGAACACTTAAAGAGTGTAATGTTAGAGGACTATCAGGCTATGCTGTTGTCATACCGATCCGCATGGTTGTCCTGGCCAGCAGGGGAAGCTGCGGAAGATAAATATTCTTTAGGCCAGCTAGTAGTTCCACCTCGCCTCCTTTTTTGAGACCTATGGACTCTCCAAAGGCACAGAGCTGAAAACAAAGAACAATATTACCAATTCAAAATATGTCAAACATGCATTTAATGTTGTTGTTCTTATATGTTCAAAATGACCTGTTCTAGAAACTCTACGTCTTTTTCAGATCTTTACTGTCTTTAGATTACAACAAAGGTGAAGTGCACCTGATTATCTACTCTTGTGTAATGCTTCACCAAACATTTCGAGCATAATATCCGAAACCTGTTGCTGCAGTAGTTTCTGTGTGAGCAGGTGAAGAGTCTGGCTTCCTGTTCCTCTCAGCTCACTAAGAAGTAACGCAGCCTCAGCTAGAGTCATCTGAGAGCGCAGAGATAGAGCATTGCGTCCGGATAACAAGCTCACAATCTCCTAAACAGACACACAGGTCATCATCCAACAGAAACAGTCAAATAACACAGCGTCAGAATCAACTGTCATAACAAACTACTGACCTGTAGCATGGACGTGCTGTCTTCTCTGGGTCTGCCACGGTGTGTATTAAGTTGGACGCCTTGTAGGAGCAGCAGGGCTTTAGAGTCAGGGTCTCCCCAGGCCTCTGCTTCCTCCAGACCTTCTTTCAGAAGTCGGAGCGCCTCTGCACTGCTGTCTGCACCTGCACGAGCAAACGCAAGCTGTCAAACACCAAATACCAATTCTACCGCATTAAGCTTTGCAAGGCAGCTAACCGGAACAGATTGCAGTTCCAGGGATATGGCCTACGAGGGAGCGAACCACTGCCAGCCTACAGCGCAACCAGAAAAGGAGATCCGTGCGTTCTCTCGCTTCCACTTCTTCTGGAACACCTCCGCTATTGAGACTGAGAACAGACTTTGCGTCCCCAGAGCTTGTCTGTAGAGAAAAAGACAAAGAGATAAAAGTCGAATGAAACTGAATCTGTCCTTTAGAGCATGGATGACACACGATCTGAATTAAGCACTGAATTTCTGGAAGTAAATCAAAGGTTGATTATTGCCTGTTGTGCTTTGGCTCTGGGTCGTCTGAAAGCAGAGGAGGGTGGTCCGGGAGGAGGCAGCGGGCGGAAATCACTTTGAAACACAGGAGACCCCTGAAGGAGCCTCAAAGCAGACACTGACAAATCTGCACTACAATAGAGAGGAGACGTATAGTTTTACAATGGGTTCAAACTACTATACGTGCCTGCATACCGAGACATTCAATACCATAAAAAGTTTGAGGCCGGTTAGGATTTTAAATGCTATTCAAAGTCTCATCTGCTCATATGCCCATCAAGACTCGATTTATTTGATCAACAACACAATGATATGGTCAAATATTATTACAATTTAAAGTAACCGCTTTCCATTTTAATATATTTTAATATGTAATTTATTTTTGTGATGGCAAAGCTGATCTTTTAGCACCCATTACTTCCACTGCTTCATATTTTTGTGGAAATCATGATACATTTTTTCAGGATTCTTCAGTGAATTTTAAATTAAGTGAAAATTAAAAAATTATCTTAATTTGGAACATTATAAAAGTCTCTACTCGTAATTTCGAATAAACGAATGCATCCTTGCTTAATAAAACTACTAATTTCTTAAAAAAATAAAATAAAATAAATCACACAGAGCCCAAGCTTTGTAACAGTAGTGTTCATAGACACCCACACAACTACACAAACATGCACTCTTCTTCATGATTTAAGTTTCTGCACTACCTGGCAGCCATTCTGCCCTGCTGCATGTTGATATTGGACATTAACAGTCTGATCTCCACTGCCAGCTCCATTTCTTCAGGATCGGTGCTCAGCGGATCTGGGGTAAAGAGCTCAGGACTAACCAGAGCATGTGCTTCTTTTAGAAGTATGGCCTAAATGGGGCAATAAAGAGACATTATGTTCACTTTGTCCTTAATGTTCTTGGCATTGGGTAGAGGCATTTATATTTGTGCTTATAACTTCATATTTGACTGCTATTAATGCTATAGGGTCAAATAATGTTCTAGATCTGGAAGAACAATTTAACAAAAAAATAGTTGGAAAGGCTTTAACAGTAAAATGGAGCACCTTGACTTCTCCTAATGTGAGTTTCCTGGCACTGAGCTGGAGACCCTTGGAGTTGTCACTGCTGGAGACATCAGGCAAACAGGAAGTGCTAGATGATTTCTCTTGAGATGACTCTGTGGGTTAATGAAAATATTTTAGTAATGTGTGAATTTATCATTGAAATGTATAATCTGTAACTGGCCATAATAAACTAGTACTGAAATGATACCTGTTGTCAGTGGCTCAGGCAGGTCATGTATAGTACTACATATGGCCAAAATGAGATGAACTCTGGCCATCAGGATTCGCCTGGTTAACCTTGAGCCATAGAGAGCCATGATGTCTTTACTGGGCCTCCTACTGACCACTTCATCCAGCACCTGAGTAAGCGATCACACCAGCTTTATGCTTTTTACAACAGTACAGTATGTAGTCAATGACTTGATGTATTGATCTGTAAACTTACTTGAAGATTGGAAGGATCCAACAGCGGTTTCCCTTCAGTAAATATTTCCTTTGCCTGTGGGATTTATTGTGATTTTTCATTAGCCATTACTTCAGTCCTCAAAGTCATATGATACTCCAGAAATCATTCTAATATGCTGATTTGGTCCTCAAGAAACCTTTCTTATGACCTAATGCTGAATACAGTTGTGCTGCTTAATATTTTTGTGGGAACTGTAAAACGTTTTTCAGCACTCCTTGATAAATAAAATGTTCAAAAGAACAATACTGATTTGAAATATCAATTACATATTATACACAAGCAATTATACATTTTACTACGAAAAAGATAATAGCATGTATAGCTTTTGTCATCTGGGTATTTTATATTGTTTATGCTGCTTTACCCAAAATGGCTTCTCTGTTCTGAGGCATCCATGGGGTACAGGGATTTCCTTGCCAAATGTGAGACTGCTGAGTTCTTTACATGCCTCAGTGAAGGCCCCCAATTCTGTCAATACCTTTACCTGTATACACACACAAACTCAATGGCAACTCAACAGACTCAAATAGACAAACATATTCACTGAATAAACAGATTTACAAGATGTACAAGAATATACATCAACATCTTTCAAACCTTCAGTATTCTGCATGTGACAGTGAGGTGCAGATCACGACAAACTGTTCTGGCGACATACAGGTACAGAGCCAGCACAGGAAGAACCTGAAGGATGATGAGTTAAATATAAAGATGGAATAGACATCAGCTGTAAAATGCACAAATGCTGCTATAACCATCTTAACGTAAGTGTAAATGAATGTTGCTTTGGTACCTTGATAAGATGTCCTGAGGTATACAGCCAGTGGCAGAGAAAAGACAAACTGGCAACAGTGCTACCGAGATTCCCCCGATTGGGCTCAGAGAAGAGGTCGATACCTGGGATCAGCTCCGTCTCCACAGAGTACGTGGAGTATGCCAAGTCCGTCATCGGATGGGGCATAGAAGCCATCAGCAGGCACTGTGAAGCATATGACCTTATTAAGTTTTATTTTTGATATTGGTGCTACTATTCATAATTTCCTCATTAGCTGAGTTTAAAACAGAGGACTTATACCAAACTCTAAGAAAAGCAACTCAATTCTCACCTTGAAGAGTTTGCCACAGAGAAGGCAGCACTTTGTGCGCAGATCGATGTTGGAAGTCAGGATGTGCCTGTTATTAGAGGAAAAGAATCATACCGCTGTGATGGAGCACAGTCACAAATAAAGTTTATGGTTTCTCACTTACTGGGCAATCTTGGCTGAAAGCAAAGCTCCCTGGAGGCAGCCCCATATCCCAGCATGCTGCAGGGTGTCCTGAGAGGAGCTGCTACCCCATGAGTCACCATCCCAAGATTCCAGAACTCCAGAGCTTTGCAGAGCACAGTCCAAAGCCTTACTCCAGAAAGCGTGTGCAGATCTATACATAAACATAAACAAACACAAATAAATGAAGAATTAATTTTTGATCACCTACACTTCCATTCAAAAGTCTGTGGTCCATAAGATTTATTTTATGATAAAAATTTAGTAAGGATGCAGTAAATTGACCAAAAATAATAGTACAGAATTCAAAGTACAAAGTATAAAACATCTACAAAGTAGTGTAAACATATACAGTACAACTTCTGTAATTAATATAGAATAATTGCAGGAAAGTAATGCTGTGAACGCATCATACTTTCGATTTCCATTGTAGAAATGCAGGTTTCCAAGGTCATGGAGTGCTTGCACCTGAAGGGAGTTGTACTTATTTGCTTGAAGATATTCTGCATGAAACAACAAAACAACATAACTGTATCGGAAAAGCTTGCTCGTGAACAATTTCTGCTTGTAAGTTGTCAATGTTCCGATCGGTCCTCACTAATAGCATTGTTGTAGGAAGAGAAAACAGTCTGGAGCTGTGATGGTGGCAGGGTGGTGGTGTAAATTGAGCCCAGAGAGCTGAAGTCCTCTGCAGAGAAGTCTGGAGGGCTGATGCCTGGCAGGGTGCTGGCTGCAATGCTGAATTCCACTTTTCCCTGCAGTACACCGCTGGGCTCTTTAGAAAATGGCACCTCAACATATGCTGAGGCCACATGTCAAGAGTGTGATTGAAAATATAAAGAAAATACAGTTTTATATAGTTTATATAGTTGTGTATTATAGTTTAAAGTCCTAAAAACACAGACTTGAGTAACCAAAAGTGTTTTTAAAATAGCAATTTTCAATTTAGAAGTAAATGACGTTTATGGTTCTGACTTTTTCTAATTTATGTATAATGTAATATGAAAGTCTCTTCAAGTAATGTTCACTTTTTTCATGATTCTTTGAGGAATTGAAATTACAAATGCCTTTACTGACTGAATACGTCCTTGCTGAAAAAAGAATGGCTGTCTTTAAAAACAAAACAAACTGTGTGTAAGACTTACAGTGCTGTGTGTCTGCCAGTAGCAGCAGGAGTAGAGTTCGGCTGTGCTGAAAAGTCAGCAGTGTGTGATTTCTTTTCTCCAGTGTATCTCTGAAACAGTGCAGTGTGTCCTCTACATCCAACGGTACACACACCAGACACATGGCTCTCTTCACATCTATAGTAAATTATAAAGCACGCATAAAGACTCACATAAGGTCTTTTAAAAAAATTAATTACACATTTAGCATAATCATGTATAATGACCCGAATATGATATTCATGCACTGCAGCACTGGCACCGCAGCACTGGCCAAGAAAGCACGCATCTTCTCTACTTCCTCCGCAAACTGAGAAGAGCCAGAGCTCCGGCCCCCATCATGTGCACATTCTATAGAGGCACCATCGAGAGTATCCTGACTAGCTGCATCACTGTGCGGTATGGCGCCTGCAAAGCGTCCTGCCGGAAGACTCCACAACGCATAGTGAGAGCAGCTGAGAAGATCGTTGGTGTCTCTCTCCACTCCCTCCAACACATTTATGGAACCCCTCTCACCAGTAAAGCCCTCTGCATCGCAGGTGATCCCACTCACCCATCAGCTTCTCCAGTCTGCTAAGACTACAGAGTCTCCAGGCCAGGACCAGCTGATAGATGGACAGCTCCATCCATCAGGCTGACAGGAAGCTGAACTCCCTCCCAACCTTGCCCCCACTCCCCTCTTTTTCCCCATGACCCACTGAACTCTGAACCTCAGTACACCCCTCCCCCCACCAACCCAGCTCTGACTAACACTCTGGGACCTGCACCAGACACTATGTACAGCATTGGTCTGCTCACTATCTCATCTAGCATTGACACTTTAACCAGACTAAATAAGCTATTTTGTTTATTCACTGGTTTACTTCACTGGTTTGCATTCTGTCTGCCATGTGCCTTGTGCTGCTTAACTTATCTTTCTTTTACATGACCTATTTGTATATTTGTATAGTTGTACTTTTTATCTTATTATTTTATTATCTGTATTTAATGTTCTACTGTTAGTGTTATCTGTACACACCAAGGGTAACACAATTTCAATTCTCTGTAGGTATGTATTGTACATGTGGAAGAATTGAAAATAAAGCAGACTTGACTTGACTTGATATGGAATATGCACAAAATGGTAAATTAATCAGAAAATAAATGGAACCTGGCAGTCCTAATTTGTACCTGCAAGTTCCTTGGGCTTTGGTTCAGAATCCTTTGCAGTGATCATAATCGGACCTCTTCCACAGGGGAACAGTAACAGCCTGCTTGCATAATTCCTGCAGGTCACCTATGGATGTCAGTCACATTTTAACACATTAAGAACAGGCTGTGAACTCAAAATGTTAAGCATTGCTTGTCAAAGTTAATCAGAATGATGTGTATGTGATCATTTATCCGTACCTTTTCTCCAGAGATCATCTCAGTGTAGGTGAAGTGAGGTTGAGGAGCTGGAGGGCCCCCAAAACAGCTGATCCTATCCAACAGTCTCCTCTGTGCATGCACCAGAACAGGTGTTACCATGTGAGAGTAGCGCTGCCTAAAACCCATAACGCAATGTTTTTCAATAGTTACACTTTTTTCAAGAGGATTTATATTCATATATACATTGCGATTGCTTGTATACTTTCAGCAAGTATACAAATGAATACTGCACAAGCATTGGTGAGTTATCAGCATACCGTGTATATGTATTAAAAATTAGGGCAAGGTGGGCTAGATTCTCCCACTTGGCCTGATAGTACAGAAGCTCTAATGTGTGCAGGACCAGAGTCCTCAGCCAGCGCAGATCTATCACTGTCCCGTCATCCATTGGGCTAGAGAAGTGCAGACTAGCCTCAAGCTCTGCATCTTGATCATCATAAACATTCCACAGCTAGAAAATAAAAATAAAAATGGTGCAAAAGACCAATCATTATCAAGTATCCCATTGACAACTTTTAAGTGAGTCACAGGATGACTGAAAAAAATAACATGATTATAATTAAATAATTAATAGATACCTAAAGTGATTAACTCAATATCTTAATAAATAAATAAATAAATAAAATACAATTAAATTAAAATAAAATGCATACTGGAATCATATTCCTCCCCCTTCTTTTATAATGTAGAGGGCCTTTGAACAATGTGTTAGACATTGGGCCTTGAATTCAATAAGGTCAAGATCTGCTCTAGAAGTGATGTGGATTAACCTTCAGCTTTTCCATCATGTCCATGAGAAGATCTGAGGCCAGTACTAGTAGAGGAGTGATCACTGTATACAGCTGCTCTATCGTCAGCCGTCTGGCATGGGCAACAGGGCCTTGGGCATGCTCCAACATCAGGGCCAGTGTGCTGGATTGGTCCCAGAGAGTCCTACAAGCCCATTGTAAAGTTGTCCAGTGCCCCCACCGATGAGCCAGCACCTAGTGGAAAAAAATGGGATGTCGTCATTAGAATGGCGAGATAAAGTGCATGGCAAATTATGACTATTTAAATGAAATGTAATTTACCATAGCTCTGCGCATGTGTACAGAGGCTTTGTTGAGTGTGTCCAGTAACTGAGACGGGGTTTGATGAGCGGGAGCACTGACAGCTTTAGAGTCACGAGTATGCCGAAAGTCCGCTTCATCTTCCACATCACTATCTGCAGAGCTGAACTCCTCGTCACTGGTATTTGGTTCTCCTGAGGATGTAACGTAAAGCTGGACAATCCTATACTGCATCTACATGTAATGATCTACACTATCAATCAAAGGTTGGGGTCAGTTATCCATTTTTGTTAAGAAATTAATACTTTTTTCAATGTCTGAAGAATTACCTAAAACAATATAAAAAAAAATTTGTTTGAACATTTTATTCATCAAAGAATCCTTAAAAACTGATTTTATCAATGATGATAGAAATGTTTCATGAGCACCAAAATATAATGTAAAAATGATTTCTGAAGGATCATGAGACACTGAAGACAACAGTGAGCAAAAGTGTAGATTCTGTCACAACAGTGTAGGGCTCTCATGCTAAAGAGACTTTAACCCACCTTGATTAGTGTCCTTAACTTTGTGCTCAACAGCTTTTGTGTGAGCACGGCTTGTAGGACGGGGTACAGCTTTGGGATTTGGAAGCGTCAGTTCAGGTGGTCTGATGTGCTGTGGAACGTTCTTCCACAGAATCAACATTCCACAGTGAGCCAGAGAAAAGAAAGACTGCGAAAGATGACTGAAACTAGAAAGGATCAAAAAAAGCTCAAGTTTTACTACTTGGTTCAGAGAAAACAATAATTAGAGAGTTATTAACAGAACAGAAAAACAGACTTGATATTAAGATCAGCTTGAGGTTGAAGACCCAAACTGACATCGCTATTGATTAATTGGCATTATTCAGTTTTCAGATTTGCTTTTGGATCTAACTACCAGAGCTTTGGAGGTGGTCCCAGGTTCCTCTTCAGCAGGCCTAGGTGGGCACAAGCCAGACTCAGATTGACATGGCAACGCCACAGTGAATCCTCTGAGCGCATCTGCCTCAGCTTCCAGCACCGCTGATGTCTTCTGATAAGAGCAGCCAGTTTACTTAGCAGGATGTCCACAGCTCTGACCTCTCTGAGAGACACAACGGCAAATACAGATAAAGTTTTAAAGATGTAATCACATACACTAGCATTAAAACGTTTAGGGTCAGTAAGATTTTTTTTTAAAGAAATACAGTATTAAGAAAATGCAGCTTTTTGGAGCATAAGAGATGATTTCAAAGACATTTAAAAAAAAAGTACAGAATCCACACAATTGAATGTTAGTGTACATTTAAAAAAAATTTAAGATGGAATATTTAATTATTTTGAATGCTGTTTTACCTTTCAGAGTTTTGGCTCTTGAATGCAATCAAAAGTTTCTTCTGTAGCAACTTCCTGCCATCCCAAAATGTGCCATCTTTTTGTTTCTGAAACATAGATTCAGGGTGTTTATAAAATGAAAGAGATCATGCATTTAATATGTGTAAATGTGTTCTAATGTGTCGCAATACGTTAACACATTTTATGAAACAGAAGCTTACTTTGGTATTGTACTCAATCACAGAGGCTGTGAAGTCTTTAAACTCTTCCCCTGGAAGACCTGAGTGCTTCTTTAGCCCAAACAAAGCCTCATCACGTCTAGAAATAATACAGAAAGCTAAAACATTTAACACAAAACACCTACTCACTGTTTGCAAGCATGGACTACATAAACACACACCTGCTGAGCCAGTTGAAGATGTCCTGCTCCCACTGCAACACCGGATCCAGCTCATCTTCTAGCAGGGCTTTCTTGAGTAAGTGCACAACAAACTCCAGAAAACAAGACTTCTGCTTGAACTTCATCACTAGATCAATCAATCACACGCACATGCAAATATACGAAATGAGTGTATTATAGCTCATTCAGTGAATCAGATTTTCTGTAGTATGTGTTTTTTTACATACCCTCTTTAAAGGCATGCTGGAGGGGGCTGTTTTCAATCACCATATAGAGTACGACAGGGTCTTCCTGTCCAGTAAGCTCACATCCATCAGACCCTGCTCCAAAAGCCAAATAACATACTTTTTACTTATTGTTTACTATATTTTTGTTTACACATTGACTTCCTGATCAAACACATGAGAGAAAAAAAAAAAGATGGACCTGTTTTGTTACAGGAAGTGACATCACGGTTTCCTAATGTTTCCGTAATCCTGGTTTTCATGACCTCTAAAACCTTTAGCTGCTCGCTTGGCCCCTCATCATGGCTGGCAGCTGTCTTCTTCTGCAAATCAAACACACATGCACTGACATTAATATTTATTAAAGAAGATGGTCTGTGATAACCAAGACACATTACACACCCCATCCAGCTCCACAGATGATGTTTTTTTGGCGGGTTGCTGTGAGGGCTCAGTGATCTCCTGAAGAAGCCTCATTCCCAGCTCAAACACAGATGATGCCATATGACTCCCCTGAGTGGAGCGCAAGCTCTAAAAGCAGACAGAAACACATCGAACAGCTGTGACATGTGCAAACATAGCCATTTCTGGTGAAGGTGACATCTACAGGATGCTGGATGAAACACAAATTCACTACTAAAAGTTTGAAGTCAGAAAGTTGTTTTCTTTTTTAGAGGAAAAAAAAGAAGTTAATTTAACTTTTACACAGTAAGGACACAGAAATTATCAAAAGTGACAGTAAAGATATTTATGTTTTTTTCCTCACATCTTTCTTAACAGGTGAGCAGTATGTAACTACTACCTTGGCTAAATAATATGTCAAACAGGCGACCATGTGTTCCAGGGACTCTGTGGTGGCAACAGGCCGCTTCTGCTTGAGGACTTCTGGAATCTCCAGCAGCACTGTAAAGCACTTCAGCAACACCTGAAACACACAGATGCAATGAAGCATCTAAAGTTACCTTTGCTATGGCAAAGCCATCATATAAACAATTGTCTGAAAATGAAATTATGGAACTCCTGACTAATGTTTCTCCTCGACCCAACCAAATCTAATCAAACATTCAAATCTTTCAGACAAAAACCTAATAGGACTGAACAGACAGGCTTACACACTGGCATATTTTATCGTTATCTCTAGCACATTTATAAAAGTAGTCACCTCTATGCCCGGCTCTGAAGGGATCTGGTTGAAGATTAATGGAGTGAGAAGGCCGTAACAGCTCACTACAGCCTGCAGGGCGCCACCAGTGTCACTGAGGTGCAGAGCAAGATCAATGGCCACCAGCATACGTTCACACTCTGCCAGTCTGGCCTCCTGCGATGGACGGGCAGACAGAGCAGATATACAACGATTATGGTGAATTAACTGGGTTTTATTATCAGTTCTGATTTAATATATAAACCATCATAAGGCTGATTCACTTTCTTCACTCTTGTCTGTTCACTAACCTGGCCCCAGATCAAAGGCCCCCCATCACAGAGGCTGTCACAGAATAACGCCCCCTCTAGGATGTGAATATCTGTCTGGATGAAAATAGTGGAGAAAAACAGCTGCTGTAGGAGAGGAGAAGAAAGCTGCAGGGTCTTTGGGTGGAGTCTGCATGAAATAAAAATAGATGACAAATTGAACATATAAGATAAATTGCATTTATATTACATTATATTATTAATTATTAAACCTTGTTTGAGCCAGTCCTTCGAGGCAGCCTTCTTGTTCTGCCTCTGGACTTGGGGGAAGAGTAAAGTGGCTCCAAAGCTCATTGCAAGCTCTTTTGGCAAGGGAGTAGAGACCTGTCTGATATGCCACCTAAGCAACATAAATCTAACATTAAGTGGTTGGCTATTTTTGGTGGCACACAATAAAGATCGATCCATGTACCTGAGCTATGTGGGCCCAGGTTGTTAGTAGTGGTAGAGGCAGGGAGGCCAGTAGAGGCCTGGTGGTCTCTCCAATGGCACCACCCACCAGTTTGCCCTTTGCATTAAAAGCAGCCACTGCAAAAATGTACTTCTTATCAGGTTCCAACCCGTCTACATGAAATAAATGCCCACCTCTGGCAGGAGTCTGGTTGAAACACAAATTTCATTCCAGGTGTTGAGTATGAAGAGACAACTCAGGCATTTAAAAAGTAGGTAAGGTAAATTCATGATCTGATATTTCAAAGCACCAGCAACCCTACCATATCTCCAGTCCCACACAAACAGCAGTCTTTAAGTCGTACTTTTAGGTTGACACCCTCTGCCTCTCTTCCATAAATACAGTACCAGCAAACCTTAGTCAGAATCAAAGTGAAGTGATGTTTTTTCAGCATTTACACTTGAACACCAGTGAAGAAATACAAAGAGTAATCAACGGATTTCAAAGTGATGCTTATAAAGAAGTTGCAACAACCTCGTCCTCCAGGGCGTATGGTGCAGGTTTGAAGGTCATGGAGCGGTTGGAGCGTGAGAGGACTATTGGGGCTGGTGGTGGCTGTCTCTTCACTGCCATTTCTAAATGGTTATCTGAAGGAAATGCACAACTAAGTAACCTTCTCTCTTCAAGCTCAGCTTTCTCCATTAGCATTGTGGCCTCCTTGAAAGATGAAATCAGAGTTTACATCATGTTATGCCGATGCGATGTGACACCAATTGGTAGGAGTTGGTTTGAAATACTGACCTCAAGTATTTTCTTGGTCTCTTGGCTCATCTGATTCTTTCTAAATGCCAACAGGGCCTTCTGTGCTAGGAACACACACTTAGAGATCTTGTTCTTCTTGATTTTTTCAAGGACAACAGAGTCTGTTAAAGAGTAAGTAAGTATGGGTAAAACAAACTACTTGTTTTATTGCCAAAATGTTAATGTTACATTGTTTTGAAACTCACCTCCTGTAGGTCTGATTGTTTCTGAAGCTTGTACGCGGTTAGCATGTGACTTCTTAAACTCCATCAAACTTATCTCATCTGAGCAGAACAAATATGACAGATTCAGTGACATGCATAAAAACCTGTTTCACTGATATGTCGAAAGTTTGCACGTCTCTCTGACCTGACCAGGAATCAGACAGTTTGAGAGCGAGTCTGTGCTGGAAGGCGAGCAACTCCAGGTGTAAATCCATGGAAAGGGCGGCAAGGTCAGAGGTACTGCTGCTCTCTGGGACTCTGTTGCTCTTGGAACTCTTGTCACAAAACTTCTGTGTTGAAGAGAAATGTGACATTTTATAAAGCATGCTTATTGTATCAACAGTAACAGGAGGTAACAGAGCGCAAAGTAAAACCTGGTATGCTCTTGCCTGCGTGAACACCTCGTCAAAGACAGCAGAACCCCTATAAAGAGACCTGGCCCTTCCTCTGGACACACATTCCACACCTCTTTCCACCAAATCCAGCGCAGTTTGCAGCTGTTCAATTTTGGACCTCTGCAGACATGTTTTACAGTTTTATTATGGTTAAACCCTGACACATTCCCATAAAACTGCATTCAATGTAGTTTGTTCGAATGCTTTCACAACTTCTAAGGTAATTTTACATGCTTATATTCTAAATGTTGAATCTGATGCCGCTGAACCACTTTCAAAAGGGTTTTATCTAATATTTCTTCTCATGGGACAACATACCATAAACAGGGAGCTTGCAGATTTTCTAACAGGGATGGACTCTTGACTGCTATCTTCAGTGGAGGCTACAGAAAGAAAACCACAAAGAAAAATACTGTACTAAAAATACTGCACAAAATAATACTTACCTACTGTAAATACACACAGTAACTAAAAGTGCAAAATTGCACTATTGTTCAAAATATGTTTAAAATGTTTTCCTATACTCCCAAAAGCTGCATTTATTTGATTCAAATACAGTAAAAACAGTAATATTACAATTGTGATATATTTTATAATATATTTTGAAATGCAATTTTTTTTCCTGTCCTGGCAAAGCTGAATTTTCAGCACCCATTACAAGGAATCTTTGATGAGTCATTTTTACAGCACTTGTTCTGTTGTAATACTTCAATCATTTGTATACAGATGAAGGTTTGCTGTTTGAAATCTCATCTTGGCACATGGTACCTGTCTTTCTCCCAGACTGTGGCGGGGCGTCCGCGCTGTTTTCCAGCACCATGGCCAGTCTCAGAGTCATTTCAGTCACTAATATGAAGTCCACTTCAGCCAACTGGTGCTCATGGGCCACTTCACACAGCAAAAGCAGGGTCTCCACCCACTATTGAAAAACAATACATATAAAACACATGTTATGGATTCAGCAACTTATGTTATGAAGCAGCAGCTCCATGATTGTGTTTAAAACTGAAAAAGTCTCTCATAATAAGCATTTAGGTTCTTTTGTTTATTTGAATAACAACCTGGTCTTGGTTTGCCACCCTTCCCAAGTAGCGCACAGGGTCATAGTGTCTCGACCGTGCTCTTTGAAAGACAGTTTTGCATTTAGCCCAAAAGAAGAGCACAATGTCCAACACCAAGTCTGCATCTGGCTGGATATCCTATTTGGACACACACACACACATTGTCAGGTTACCAACAACAAAGTCATGACTTCTTCAGAAAGTGTGCGAGAAAGATCTGACCTTGTCTGTCTTGCAGACACAAGCATGAAGTGTCTGAATAAGACTGAAAAATTCTTCTGTCATGATTGCTGGCACAATGTTCTTGTCTGCAAGGGAATAAAACAATAAAAGAGAGATTAGGTTTATTTTCGGTTTATATAAATATAAAACATAAAAATAATTGTATGTAACCCAAAAAGTAAAAAAATAACATTTTTTAATTAAAAATAAATAAATCCTGAGTCAACTTTATTTAAAACAATTTATCATTAGCTTGTCTTTTGCTATGAGTGAATTCCTCAAATTGTTAGTACCAGCTGGACCATCAAAAGCAGCATCTTTCATGATGAATTTAACTTTTTGATTGGACATCAAATGCTCCACGGCCTCCAAAATCTTCAGTTCCAGCTCATACTTCCTAAACGTGCTGCCTTCCATGTTCTGTGAACAGTACAAGAAAAAAGAACTAGATAGCAGTCTGGCTGATATTTTAAGCCATATCACAGATGTACTCACGGCTAGTGCTGATATAAGTGCAGAAGAGAGCAAGCTGAATGTGCTCCACTGTTCATATCGAAAGACCTGCTTCACAAACTTCACCGCTGCATCTACTGCGATCTCACCCTTTCCTGAAACACACAAAACAGAGACCCTGAGTAACATATAATGCATGAACACGAATGAGAGTGAAAGAGAATAAATGGCAAGTTAAATGCAAGAACTCACCAGCAACAGCTGTGTCGAAGAGGGAAGAGGTAGGAGTGATTGCATTTACAGAGGGAGGCAGGCTCTCATCAAAAGTGTGGTCAGAATCACCAAAACCTGGAAATATTAATAGGGATATTTAAATTCTAAAGGCCAGTTCACATCAACAACGACAAACACAATGTTTATGTTTATGACAAGCCCACATTGCACTTTTGTCGTCTGTCACTTTAAATGCTCAAGCACTTTATAGTAGGATGGATTATGATTGGCTGTTATAAGGATGATATCATTCAACAACTGGAGAGATTATTATAACTTTATTGTTACTGTTATCATTATAGGTATCGTCCTGAATGTGAACAGGCCTTAAAGTGACATTTTGTTGCACGGAGGCAGAGAGGATGAAAAATAGTACCAGACAATAAGCTCGTGCCAGCCGAAATGAGCTCCAGCACCACATCCTGGACCTCGAATTCTTCAGGCATGCCGGTCTGCAGAGGCCTGACAGAGCTGTCCTCTAGAGCTTCCAGCACTGCCAGAAAGCGAGCAGCATTGCCCTCGAACATCTCCATCAGGATACGCTCGGTTGGTGTGCGAGGCCACGGAGTCTACCGAGAAATATAAAGGAAGAGACAGAGGGGCAAAAAAGAGAAAATATTATAGAAGAACTTAGAAAAAAGATGCATTATTAAACTCAATACTCACTTGCTGGAGCTCTTTCAAATTGCTCTTCTGTTTGGGTCTGAAGAGGCCTTTCGGCTTCCTTCGGGGCTCATATACTGAACGCTTAAACACCATCACTGCAAGCTTCTCTCCATTAATGGAGCAACAACATGATTCAAGAGAGACATGAAAACGTGGTAGTTATAATACAAGAACAATAAAAACAACCTGTTTCATTTAGGCAGCATTTTCCTACTTTTATAGTGGCCTCCTTAAAAGCTTGTTGGGTCTCCAGTGACACTTGGGAGCCAGTCATCTCCTCCAGCTTGGCCAGTTCACTGATCTTGCCGAGGGCTCGGCGAGCAAACACCTACAGTATTGCACAACAGGACGCAAGAAGGACAGATTGCCTATGGGCTCTTTGATATCAGTCGTAAAGCTAAGTTGATATGAAACTCACCTCTGCCTGAACTGAAGCACAGTCATGAAAATAACATTTACAAACAGCACAGTAAAGTGTGGCCCTCCATGGCAGGAATTTTGCAGTCAGCAGAGGAACAGAGGTCTCTAGACATGTGCATGCCCATAGTAAGTACTCTAAAACCTGAACAATAGACAACAAAAAGGGTAGCACTTTATTTTACAGTCCTGTTTCTCATGCACAGGATTCTCTTACGAATATATTTTTCTTTTTTGTAAGTGTGAAAATCTTTATTGTCAATTTTGAGAAATAAAAAAAAAGAACTAAAAGGTGTCAAGAAGTGTATGTTCTGAAAAGTGGAACAAAACATCACAGATAAAGGGATGTTTTTGAGTACCTGTGAAGCATGGCCTGCTGACATCAGGAATCTGCATATGTTGTACATGTGTAACGAGCCTGAGAAAATATAGAAAAAGTCACAGTCACCATTCATTGTCAGGGTGATATACTACACCCAGAAGTCTTACTGAAAGTACCATTGTACAGGATCCAGCATAAACTTTCATCAGGCAGAACAGCCTGCATGAGAATGCGCAGAAATCCCAGGATGCTCAGCAGGTTTTGAACCCTGCTCTGGTCTGGGATGGCACCTCTGTCTTTCTCCAAATAGAAGATGCACTGGCATTCTCCCTGAAGAGCACGGAACTACAGACACATAGTTCAAAGGTCATTGAAAACCAAAAAGAAATTGTACTGAAACCAAAAAATGATATTGAAAACAGTCGACTTCAGGGAGGAACTCTAACCGTTAGTCGGGCTCTCTTTGAATCAAAACCATCGGAGAAGAAGGACTGCCTGAAGTGCTCCACATCTCGAATGCTTTCTAGGCTTAGTGTGCAAAACTGCTGCAGATAGAGTCTGTACCCCTGCCAGAGAGCAAGCCTGTAAAGCTTATGAAATTAAGAAACATTTATAGAAAGGAAACGTGTTATGGAATGAATCAAGATAGAATGCATTTGCTAAATGTATTTGATATAACTACCAATTAGTGTAAATGTGGTTAAAAAAGGTAACGTTACTTACCTTAGAGTTCAGCAGGAAATCTGCTGTTTGCAACAGGTGCTCTTCGAAATAAGACGGAGGAAGGCGGGATTTATACTTGTTCCATGTTTCAAACAGTTTTGTGGACCTGTCAGTTAATAAAATATATAAAAAACATAATAGAACATTAAATATACTACAAAGAGCTGATGAAATTCGATTTTTTTTGGCTTTTTATCCTTGTTTATTTCTTACCCTCTAGAATAAGATCGGTAGTCGTAGTTCGGTGAGCTTGAAAGTTTCTTTATATGTGCTTTAAACTCTTTTAGGTCACTTTGAAAAGATGACAGGACTGGGTTATTTTTATCCAGGGGTCCGTAGTAAGACGCTGGTGCAGGGTCCATGGTCCAGACAGCGCGTGAGAGCCGCGAGGCACTGTTGTTGTGTTTGCGTCCGTTGCTATGGATATGACGCGGGCTCGCACTCTCTCGGGGCATGATCGTGCACGAGCGTATAACATAATAGCGACAATCTTCAGTCTGATATTAAAATTCGGTTGATAAAAAATTTATTAATAAAAAAAAAATAATTGGAAACCGACAACTGCAAAACATGACAAGTTTTACACATTTTCATCTTCCCAACCTGCCATCAAAGACTGCCAATGCCATCTAGTGGCCTTTCAGCTCTTGACTGTTAATGACGAATCTACCACGATTTGTACTGTAGCAAATATTAATGCATATCGCTTAATAATATAACATAATAAATATCTATATGTTATTTATAAATATATTGTTTAAAATTACAACATTTCTACATGACCTTCAATGCATGCTGTAAATGAATCTGCGAGCTCGAAACTCAAGGTGACATTGTCTTACTGTTGTGTGCTGGTTGTGTGTTACATGTGGAGCTCAAGTTTACATCTAAGGACAGACGACTGTTGTCTCAGGGTTAGTATAATTTAAACGTGTTTCAACTGTCATTTTGTATTTCAATTTGTGTTCAGTCATGCTTTTGCACCGACCAAAGACAGTGGTATACACGTTTTTTTTTTTAAACTAGTGTTAGCTTGCTAATATTGTCATCGACATGTCATAGAAGGGTATTGCATTTCTTGTACAGTACGGGATCCAATACGTGATTTTTTTTCATTTATTCTTTACCAATATTACAAAAAGATTTTAACAAATCAATGCAAAATTCAGTTAAAGGTATCAGAAGAACAATAGATGAAGTAATGTTATGATATTTATATACTTGTATACTGATGATTAGACATTGAATGTTTATGTACTGATGGTTTATGCTTATTCTTTTGTAGATCTGTATAATTTATCATGAATATATTAGTAATAAACATATTGTGATCCTGTTTCTGGAGCTCTATTAAGCCGATCTTCAAGGTCTCTCCACTTGAAAGTGAAAGTGTGACTGTGGGAAGACAGATCTCTAGGATTCAGACTGGAGTTTATCATGAATATTTTAAGTTGCTCAGCTTTGCCTTTTTTGTCTCCATCAGTTATTCGGAGGATGTTGGGACTCCGCTGCCTCAGAGGACTGGATTGGCATGTGAGGTCATGGAGCATCCAGCATTCAACAATGAGAGAAATAAGTCGGCTTTCAAATCATATCCCAAAAGCCACATTCCCCTCATGCAGATCTCTCAAAAAGATGCATATGCCCCATATTAGAACACCAGCTGAAGGTTTTCCTTCAAGACACTGCCGTCTACCATGGTTTCTTAGAGAGCAAAGAGCTTTTTACTCTCAAGGCTCCTCTAAAACGCCAAACCCAGGGTCAACAGCAGGGATTAAACTGCGAACACGCTTAATGGTGACGTTGCTTTTCGGAGGTGGTATTATTGGTACGTGGTGGTATGTTTACCAGGAGAAACAACAGAAGATCCAGAGGGAGAGAGTGGAGCAGTTGAGAAAAGTGGCAGTCGGACAGGGAGACTTCAGTCTGTTGGATCACACAGGACAGCGAAGGACCAAACGTGACTTCCTGGGCCGCTGGGTGCTCTTATACTTCGGCTTCACCCACTGTCCGGATATCTGCCCAGACGAGCTAGATAAATTGACCAATGTGGTGCATACTCTTGATAAAGACCCCAGCCTGCCCCCTGTCCAGCCGCTTTTTATCACTGTTGACCCTGAGAGGGATGACGTGGCTGCCATGGCCAAGTATGTGAAAGATTTCCATCCCCGGCTGATTGGATTGACAGGTACTGCGGAGGAAGTGAAGCAAGCAGGACGGGATTATAGGGTCTATGCCAGCGCTGGGCCTAAAGATGAGGATGGGGATTATATTGTGGACCACACCATCATCATCTACCTGGTTAACCCAGACGGACTCTTCCTGGACTACTACAATAGAATGAAAAATGATGTACAGATCGCTGAAAGTATACGTAATCACATGAAAAACTATGTTAAATTATTTCCAGATTAATCTTAATAATGGAAAATGTGTTTGCACAATAAAGCCTAATTTCAACCACATTCTAGTTCCTTATGTTCATAATTAAGTGTTGTGATTTAAGTTAAACTAAATCTGTATTTTTTTTGTTATTGAAATAAAGTAAATGGATGGAAAATTAAACAACAGAAATGAGAGTAAGTACCAAATTAAAAACAAATCTAATAAAGCAATGCAGAAATATTTTAGTGATAAAAGCGTATGACATTACTTAAACCTAGGGGGGATGTTCCAGTTCTGATTTAAACTTGTGTAGTAGATTAAATCTGTGCAGTACATATAATAGCAACAACCCAAGATGGTTATTAATCCAAATTATAACAACAAAAATCCAGAAACAGTTCTTGTACATCTTACTGCTACTATATGTTAGTTGCACCTGCTATTTACTCACATCACACACAGAAATGACTTTTTAAATAGTGCAGCAGCATTTTTTTATTTTTATGTTTGTTATAGAATTCTACAAAAAAATGGTACATGCATGCAGTTTACTTAAAGATTAAAATTAGAGAATGCATAGAAACTGACCTTTTTAACCATTTTACAGCCTTTTATCATAATTGGAGTCAAAAATGACACATTAGCGAATTAAAATGCAAGGCAGGTCTCAAACACCTGTTATGCCTTCATCTCAGGACTCGCATCCATCCTAGCATATTTAAAGACCAAACCCAAATCTAAGTGATGTGCTGGATATCAGAATACAGGAATTACCTGGCAAAAAAGACCAAGAAAAGAAAAGCATACAAAGTCTATTTTTGGATTTTATCTCTTTGTTGCTGTCAGTGATAAATAGCTTCAGTTTGGGGGAAAAGGAGAAAAATGATAAGCAATAAACAAAAGATCAGAGAATATCTGTAGAAGAGGGTGCATTGTAGGTTTTGAGACGTTCATGAGCCCTCTGTGTAGTCAGTAGCGTGAGCTCTATAGTATCTACGCTGTCTTCGAGGCCCTCTCTCTTGTCGATCTCCACTGTGTAATCATTAGCCTGAAATGCAGAAATGGCGTCAGGTCATAATCTGCCATTTTTGTCAGGTTATGTTTTTAACTCGAGTTTCAGTACGAATCTCAGTCAAAGAAATAGATGGTTCTCAAATTGGCAAAGACACCCTAAATGGTAATGCATAATTAGACTCTCAGGTTAATAGTAGCAGGGGTCATTATTTTTTATACCCACCAGCTGTAGCGCAGCTAGCATGTATCTGCAGGCTTCTGTGTTCTCTTTGCCTTTGACGACAAAGGCAAAAGATTTTTTCACTCCCACGTTAGAGAGTGATTGGACAATTCTGTCTCCATACTCATGGATGTCAAAAGCTGGACTGGTCTCCTGTGCACACAATGAGAAGACACTTATTTAATGGGGTTAAACTAATAGTTTTTTTTCCTATGATGAACATTTTAAGAAACCGGTTACCAAAACCTTGCAAGAATCATCCCACATTACCTGAGCAGCAAGATGAGGGTTGATTCCATCCTCCCACTCTTTGACTCTTCGAGACAACGCGGTCTCCTGCGCATACTTCTGAGAGTTTACCAGAAACAGGTCCTACATACAGAAAAACCAGAAAGAATAACTAGCACGCTCCAATTCATGAATCATTACTTCCCTGGAAATCGATCTTAAGCTTTCATACCACACTCTTCTTGACCAGGTCTTCATAACTCATCCGGCTCGTATGCAAGTCATGGAAAATTTGCTCCCGTTCACCAAGGTGCTCCGCAGGTGCAAGATCATCAACCAAATTGTCATGTTCCTCATCTGAAAAGTCCTCACCTGAATAAAATTGAGGGAATGGAATACCACAAAATGTTTATGTTTGGTGCATTTTTAGGCAAATACTGCCTAATGGTGTAGGGTTGGATCATTTTGAGTGCATGCATGTTAGTGTATGCATCTAACCCTCTTCGTCTGGATGCCGGACAACCTCGACCCGGTCCTCGATATTCTCTGGCTCCAAAAAAGTTCTCTTTAACTCCTCATCAGAGACAAAAACACCCTAAAACAGAAAATACCTTGGGTTATATGACATATCACTAATACACTACTATTCAAAGTTTAGTTTCAGTATGATTTTTTTGTTTTTAAAAGAAGTCTCTAATGCTTACCGAGGGATGTGAAATTTGATCACAATTTAAAATAATTGATCTACATTTTAATATATTTTAAAGTACAATTTATTCCAATGATGGTAAAGCCAAATTATTTTTTTTTTACCCATGAATCCAGTCTTCAGTGTCACTTGATCCTTCAGATCCTTCTAATATGCTGTTTAATGAATAGAAAAATCCTGGACTGTTTAATTGTACTTACCCTTTTCCTGAGTATCTGCTTCTGTACTTTCAGACGCTGACCCATGTTACTCACAAAGATGTAATTAAGGTCTACAATAAAAAAAAAAATACATAATTTGTATAAGTTGCAACAACTTCTTAGAGAAAACTATTACCAGGTAAAAAGTAAAGTAGAAAATGTATAACCAGGAAAAGCGGGTCCATTCTTAAGCTTGCGATCCGCAGTCTCAACTGTAAAAGAAAAGAACTTCCCAGTCATCCAAACAGTAATGCCATCCATTCCTTTTTCAAATAACAGCCTGATAACAACTTACAGGCTTTAGAGTACCAGCTCCCAAAGTCCTGAAGTTTTGAAGGACCCTTCCTCTTCCTCTTTCCAGACTCCTCAAGACCTGCTGGCACTTTATAACACTTCCCTAGAGAGTCGAGAAGAGAATAGAAGTCCAACAGCAAAAAGCCATAATGGAAAAGAATAACGGAGTTATTCTAATGGAAAAACATCACGGCACACAACCGGGAGATTAACCATCATCAGATTGAGCACAAACCTGTTTTGAGGGGTTTGTCCTCCCCAAACACAGCATAAGTATCATGCCATTTCCAAGGGTCCACAATTTCCTGGAATATGCACAAGGTATTGATTAATTTTGTAAGACCATGTTAATGCAACATGAATTACCATGAATGAATGCCAACATAATATACCTACAATATAATGGTAATTTAACGTATAACATGTGAAACTGGTTACTTGATTGAGTTAGAGTGAAGAAAAGTGGCCATTTAATGTCAGTGCACCGCTCTATACCTTGAGCTGCTTGGGTTCCTCTGGAACTGGCTGTACTGCAGGTCTCGGTCTTAACATCCTCCCCTCACTGGGGGCCTAGACCAATAAAAAAAATACATTTAACAAACCTTTACCTCAATGCCAAACATATCCTCATTAAATCACACAAACTGTAATAATACCTGATGCCTTTCCACCCTCTCTTCAGACTCCACCTCCATCCCATCATCTTCCAGTGGAGGAAGAACCTCTGCGCCAACATCATCTTCATCATAACCACCAACAACCTGAGCTACACCTTCTGGACACCAGATGACAACAAAAGAGATCTATTAGTCTTGAAATAGGAGTAAGATTCAGGTTTAATTTGGCGCTAAGTTAAAATCTTTTAAAATGTGTTTGAAACACTAGTGTAAATTCCCGGTCAAAAAACATCTGTCACACGATAAGTCTGTGTCCTCACCGTTGTCTAAGGGCACAGGTGCATGCACAGAGAAGTTGTGCTGGATTTCTGTGACCTCTTTGAGGAAGTGAGTGTGGGAAGAGCCCAGACGCATTAATCCGGATTCGTCCATGGTGAAATTATTAATTCGAAAATCCTTACAGCTGCCAAGAAGCTCCCCTTTAGGACTAGACGATAACGATTAACAAACATTTTGGTAAAGCATTTTAAGTTTGAACTTAATTTCCAGCAACTGAGTCACTTGTTCAGACAATATTCTCCTGATTGATTGGTATTGTTGGACTGTCTATACCTGAGAAGGGGATATTTCTGTTTCTCGAGTGATTCTACAGGAATGAGAGATTCAGGAGGGAGACGGATAATCTTCACTGGCTAAAAAAATAAGAATACGAAAGAATTAGTCTAAAAAACACCCAAACCAAAACTCACAATGATTGCTATACAGGTTTATTAATTGCTAAACACAGTAATATTAGTAAATATCAAAAGTATATGAACTTTACTCATACATTTAATCCCAGTTAGCGCAGTCAAAGACAACCGCAGAAAAGCATGGATGTCCAATACACACACAAACAAAATCTTTGATGAGGTGAAACCTAACTCACCTCTGTTGGCACTTTCATCGTTATATTCTGAGAGTTGACATTCTCATCCTGCTCAATCTCATCAAACTGCATCATAAATACTCGATTATTCACACGGATATATAAACCATTTTATTTTCGTTTAAATTAACAAGCCTTATTGCTCATTTACGCACCTCACAATCATTGTCTTGATTGCCTGAAGGGGCATCTTCATTGTTACCGTCTGATGCAGAACCTTGTTTGTTCTGCCTGTTGAAATAGAGACAAATAGCATGACAACAAACCACCTGCACATACTTTAAACAGATTAAACAGAAACCGGAGGTCCAGGACAAGAACACTTACTTCTTGTTTTTGTTAGAGATGTAGTCCAATGTTTGAAACACCAGAGTGTGAAGGAGCTCCACCTTAATATTCAGAACAGAACATTTTTTAAAGAAAGCATCTTCAATTCAAGTTTGCGACATAAAGTATTAGTTCACCCAAAAATAAAAAAGGGCATTCAAGATGTAGGGGAGTTTGTTTCTGCATCTTACAGATAGTACTTTGTATTACTGGTGTTTTGACCAGAAACTTAAGTTTAATGTTAAATTGCCTTAATGGTAGATTTCTTTCTGACAAACACGCAGCCTTTCACTTCAATAGGCATTAATTGATGGACTAAAGTCATGTGGATCATGGTAATGTTTTTTTATTAGCTGTTTGGACTCTCATTCTGACGGCACCCATTCACTGCAGAGGATCCATTGGTGAGCAAGTGATGTAATGCTAAATTTCTCTACATCTTAGATGGCCTGAGGGTGTTTAAATATCCTGTTTTCATTATTATTATTATTATTATTATTATTAAAACACTAATATCAAATATAATCTTATTTCTTTCTGACATGCATAAATAATGTTAAAATAACTAAATAGAGTAAATAAAGTAATTCAATAAACTACTTATTTTAATCAAAAATCTCTAAATCCATATTTTTTCCCGAAATCAATCGCTGTAGCACACATAAAATAAAAGATTTTACCTTTCTTCCATAGATGCAAGTTGATCCCTGGATTAAAAGTGCAGCCTCTGCAAAGTTCATCATGGTTTTCCCACCATCAAATGAAATGGTCATCTGGTCGAGCTGTCAACACAGAATGGGCTAGAATATGAAGCTTTAAATCAGTTAAGGAGGTTCTTGATCAGTCAGTCTGTGTTTTCTCACCTCCTCAAGATACTCTCCGAGCTGGCTGGCCAAGTCAATATCCCAGTTCTTGGTGAGGTCCCGCAGCGGCTGCAGCAGATGGCCATATCTCGTCTCCGCAGAATCCATGACCATGTATATCCAAAATACTCTGTAAATCAGATTTTTTTTAACAGGCATTAAAATTATTTTTTATGATTAATACTGAATGTACATCCTCCAAAATATTAACAATGTTTATGGCTCAATGTTTAAATTTTGAAAAGTAACTTAAAAAGAAGATATTTTGTCTGTGATTTGCAAAGATCTGTTATACTTTGGTCCTGTACAGTCTCAATAAAATAAAAATTGTTAATGAACCACATAAGGTTAAGTGTAAACAGCAGATTTGCTGGCTGTGTTATAACTAACGTTACACGCACAATAAATATAGCTGCATTAGTTAAACGTTACAATTAAATGTAAGGTTAAAGCTTTATAACCACTCGGAATCAGTGTTAAACTGTAAATTTCACTTAATTTAAGCAGTAGTAATAGCTTTAAAGCACTGACGCTATAAATATATCAATATCAGTATGCTCACCTTTAGAATGCGAATGAGCAACTGTTGCCGGACAAAACAAATACTTATTGCTTGTATATTCCTGAAAATATAGAGCTTCTATCAATAAACTCTGCAAAAAATTAATACAATTAAATCTAAATTTTAGGGAAATACCGCGCGCACGTCATTTTTGTTTTTGCCGCGCGCGTGGGCGTGGCGTCAGAGCGAAGTCAACGTACGTCCGCTGAACTGCTGCCCTCTGCCGGCCTGGAGGTGAACCAAGACCAAAAACGGATTTGGGATTTTGTTGTTGTTGTTATTGTTTGTTCATGCTTTATTTATTTTTTGTTATATAGTAAAAGAAAAATAACAAAAGCATATGTCAAATGGTTTAAGAAAAGGAAGAAATAACAGCAACAATTATTTTATTATTATATTAAACAAAAAATAAAGGTGTACAATTAATGTGCAATATGTTGGGATTATTGAAATGTTGTGACCTATTTCATAGCAATTTAATTTATTTTGGTTTCCATTATTTATTTATTTTTTCAATACAAAACAGTTTGACACAATTCCTCAACCCTGTGGAAATATTCCCCGTTACTACTTCAATTCTGACCATTCATTTTCATAAAATAATAATAAATAAAAAAAAGATTGTATACACACATACACTCACTTATGTACATGTATATACAAACACACTTTCAAACAAACTAAAAAAATGTGTACATCTGTTTAGGGCTTAACAGGGAGATTTTTCAGATCCTCTTAATGAGTATCTGATCTTTTCGAGGTGGAGCCAAGACATTATCTCCCACCGGATGGGTGGAACTGCCTCCTTCCAATTTAGTAGCATTGCTCTGCATTCTAACAAGGAAGAAAGAGCAAGGACTTTACCCAATGATGCTGATAACCATGACTCTTCTGAGGAAAACTATACTGCTTCAAGAGGAACCTGTGCTGGAGGAAAGAGGCTTAAATACAACATTGAGCAATAGTTGGTTGACCTAGTGTCATTACATTAGTTGGCCTTAGCACATTACACATAGGTAAATTTGGGCTCATTTGACTTTTGACATATAAGTGTTATGCATCTTAAATTGGAATGAGTGCCAAGCACACACTGATGATATTTGAACCTGCTTGAGGACACAGCTCCATGTGTCGTCTGAGATTGGTCTGCCAAATTCTCCCTCCCAAGTCCTCGTCATTTTTTTTTCTAAAGAAGAGAATGTATGACCACAATTGTATTCACTTTAAAGAGCAACTAATTGGTTTATAAACACATGTAGCATGACCCCATCCATAAAACTATCAAGTAAATGAATTGTCTGTGTGAGCAAAGGTCATCTGAGGCATCAGACTTACAGTGAGCTCTGAGCGCCGTGTTAAAGGGATTGTGGGTAACCAAGCAGTTGACAGTACCCATTGACTTCTGTAGTATACAGTAGAAATAGATACTATGGAAATCAATGGCTACTGAGCGCTGTTTGGTTTCCAACATTCTTTAAAATATCTTCTTTTGTGTTCAATAGAGGAAAGAAACTCAGAGGTTTGAAAAAAACATGATGATGAGTAAATGATGACAGAATTTTCATTTGTCTGTCTGTTTGTCTGTGTTATGGATATTCAGGTGGTTTATTGTGGTTTGGGGGTTTTTACACAGACAACCCCCAAATTAATACAGCTTCTTCTATTTTTGTTTGGTCATAGGCAATAAATCCCTGGTTTAAGGTGGCACTTTAGAGAGACAGAGACAGAACTGTACACAGATCTAAAAAAAAAAAAAAAAAAAAAAACATTTACATTTCTTTAAAAACTGTACGGATTCAGATGATATAAAAGCATGCCCATCACAGATGTTTCCTAAAGAAATATACAATTTGCTCCTGTAAAGTAACAGAATGAATAATAAACAAAATAGATTTGGCAAGTGCTATATTGAACGTATGGCAGTATATTTAGCCAGCCCCTTGCATTTCATTGCTGGTTATGATATTAGGCCTTTATGTAAATAAATTACAAATAATTAGGCCTCTAATGAAAAACATCCTCACAATAAAACAAAATAACATTATAATTACATGCAGCATGGACTGTGATATAAATGTATGGCAACAAAATAGCCAGTTGGCACGACCTTAAGAAAGCGTTCGCATGTCTGACCACGTGATACGATTCCTGGAAAGTTCCTGGAAATTAGTCTTTTGTAGCCTATACCAGTCTTTTTAAATTTGGATTAAGTCGTTTACGACGAGCGCACACGCACTGACACAAACACATGCAGATGAAATAGGTTGGTTGGAATATCACTAAACTGCTGGAGAGAGTAATTCTATGTAGCCTATCCTGCTCGCTTGGCGCGCGTTGTAACGCGTTTGGACGCACGACGCGCGCGGCGCGCTTGCAGACAGCGCGAGACAGGCACTGTCGCTCCCGAAAGAATCCGTGCGAATACGAGGAAAAACGCGTCCCGACCTGCTGAGCATCAGTGCGTGCGAGTCAGTGATCAGTGTTTCACATACATTAATAAATGATGGGTCTAAATCATGGTGCTACAGAGCGTCTGTAACGTGAAACGCGCTGGACTTGATCACTTACTGCTTTCACTCAGAGAAAAGGTAAGTGATGTGCGCTTTCTCCGACAGTCAAATTTATGTTCAAAACATGCTATTTTTTCCTCTGGTTCATTATGTCTCAGATAGCAGCGGCATCTAACCCTTCATTTACACGTTTAGGAGAAAATGAAACCCAGTCGTTTGTCTTATTTGTCCCACTATCATTCACCAGGAGCTGTCAACGCAGTTTCCTAGTAAAGGCAGTTCTGCGTATCCCTCCCAAGTCTCTTGAAGGCAGCCTTTGTTTTTATTTCTCATGCACGTGTGCAATGAGCCATTCACAGAAGACAGGCGTTTGTAATGTTAGTGGAGATTATGAAGATTGTCATTTCGTTCTTTCATCCAATTAAAAACAAGAACAGAAAAAACAACAACAGTATCTGACCTGTGGATTGTTCCTTAGAGAGATTAACATGAAATTATCACTTTCATTTACCACTTTATGAAAGTTTTTTTATTCTTTTCAAATAACCAATAAGAAAGGAGCTGCAGGGGTGAAATGACTATCATATGTGAGCACCACCCTCTCTGAGGTGACAGCAGAGGCTGTAGGTCTGTCTGAATATTAAGGATATATACAGGACAAAAACAATTTTAAGGTAAGACGAAAGAATGGCTAGTGTAACTGAATTTCCGAGTATGATAATGAATGTTAAATGACTGTACTGGTATCATTATTGTTTAGTGTGGTATAGCGTTCACACAAGCTTTTCATTTACGTGTTAAAAAACTATAAATACCACGTCTGAGCAGACGGGAAGGGTTGTAACATTTTCCATTCTGCTGGAGACACAAATATTGAATAAAACAGGACAGTGCTGCTACGCTCACCACAATTGTGTGACTGAGTGCCTAGCGTTTCATGCATTTTGCATATTCGTTTCCTGTTTTTAAACGTTTTTAACGTTTCCTTGTTGAATTAAATATGTAAAATGAAACGAGGGTGACGAAATTATTCAAAAATATTTTGAATAATTAAATTTGATTGTAAATGCATGCATGCGCATGTTTTACACTCATGGCGATGTGGAAGATTGTAGCACCAACTCTCCTTGTAGGCTACTTGACATTAATGTACACAGTTTTAGGGATACATTGTAGTTTTTAAACATATTTAATTTGCAGAAGGCAAACATGGAAATATTTTATCAACATTAAAAACGTTGAAACAAAACCTGTTAAATTCCAATTCCGTCGTCTAAAACATGCCTGTATTTTCAGATCGGCACAGCCACGAAATCCACGGACGCTGTGGAAGACTTCTCTCTCACATGTTTTGGTTGATTGTAAGAGTCAGTCGTCTTTGGAGGATAATTATAGACATTGACTGGATGCAGAAAGCTGTTCTCCAATGACCTGTCACTCATCCGACTCCACGGAAAGCATCGAGAATGAAAGGCGATCGCAAACCGAAACCCAAGTCGCGGAGTCCGAGCAGAGTCGCATTGCCACTGCCATGAGAGACCTTAAAAACACCGGTAAACGTTTACTGCTCTTTCTACTTCCATATTCTTTCCGATTGCTCCTGTTGCACTCACTGCATTAATGTTGAATGCAACACAGTCACATGAAGTGATTATATCCTTTAAAAAAGAATGATCATATTCATAATCACAGTGCTTTAAATTTGATGTTACAAGTCATAACAGCCGATTTTAAAAAGATTAACCTTCTAAATAACATTTCAATAAAATGTTTAAAGGTCGTTTTAAGTGTACTTTAATCTCATAACTCCAACTTGCTTTTGGCATGGGTTTGTAGAAATATTCAAAGCAGCTGCGATTTCATTCTATGAATATCAAATGGTTGAAAAGGACTGCTATTTATATTTGTATTCCTTTGTGTGATATCATTTGCATCTGGTGTGTTGTTTTCATGCTGTTGCTTGAACAGAACAGAATCATGAAAATATCAGAGAAGTGAATGTCAACAAAAGAGTATGTCAATCCAGTAATTACTTTTTACATTAAGAGGTAATTTTCACCATGTTTGGATTTCCGGGGGCAATATTTTTAACCAATTTTATGAGGGCATTTATTTTCTGTTCATATATTCATTGTTTTAAGTCAATATTTGAATCTAATACATTAATTAATCCATATAAATTAGATATTATGCTTGAAGTGCCTAATTAAAATTAATTCAACATCAACTGGAAATTATTCAAGCGTAATTAAAATTTATTCAACATCAACTAGAACATGATATTAAGAACTAAATCAGATGTTACAAATACAAATGTTTTTGCAATTGCATTGCTTTCGCCCCCCACATATTGACTTCCAGGGGCATTTTTGTCACTTTCTGTGGCATTTGTCCCATAAGCCCCCATTCCTGACACTCATATGAAGTATGTAAGTGAATAAGTATGCAAATTTCCTGACAAAGCCTTTACTGGTTTCGGTTTGCTTTTTGTGCAACAAAAGAATGATATTATCATGTCTGTGAAGCTTTTGTTATATTTCCTGGTCTGGCTGGAACATTTGTCCTCGGTGGTTTGTGTCTCTGTCACATCCGTTTCTGGTTTCAAGTGCATGAGCAAATTTAGTCCAGCACTGCGCTGTATGAAAGAGAAACGCAGCATACCGTCATTATGATGCTGCATTGAGATCCATTTTGGGGTTTGTTTTTGTTTGTTGCTGAGAAAAACAATGCGAGTAGCTTCTGGGAACATCTGTCAAGCATCTGCAATCAAAAAAATTGTATACTCCCAAGACGAATAGTCATGTTCTAGTTCAGTATTTCAGGAAAAATATGAAATTCATGATACAGTGCAGACTTGTTTAGTCTTGCTATGCCACAGTTGCCTTAAGGTTTTCAATTAATGTTCATTGAACAGGTCATTTCAGAAATGCTAGGTTTTTGCTGCATTAACAGATTTGAATTAGCTCTTTAAATCAGCTGAGATGTTGAAAGACGCAGTGCATCCTTTCTAAAAGCCAAAATCTCTGCAGTGACTCAGAAAATGGCTGATAAAACAACAGCCGTTCGAACATAATAGTCAGGATATGACTGTTTTTGTGAGCGTGTCCTTAGAGGGAAACGTTATGGGTCTCATGTTACACAAGCAAACGACTGAAACAGATACTGTGGAAGAGGATACGTATGACCATCTCTGTGTCTTCTTTTCTCGGAAGCAGGCTGGTATTGGGGCAGCCTTACAGCCAATGAAGCCAAGGAGATCCTGCAGGACACGTCGGAGGGCACCTTTTTGGTCCGGGACAGCTCTCAGAGGGACTACCTCTTCACCATCTCCGCCATGACATCCGTGGGACCCACCAACCTGCGTATCGAATACAAGGACGGCAAGTTCAAGCTAGACTCGGTGCTGCTGGTCAAACCCAAACTCAAGCAGTTCGACAGCGTCGTCCATCTCGTGGAGCATTATGTGCAGCTGTCCCGGACGTCTTGTGAAGGCAGCACTACCCCCATCGCCCCATCCAAAGGCACCGTGCAGCTGCTGCTCACGACCCCGGTGTACACGGCCACACCGTCTCTGCAGCACCTGTGTCGTATTGCTATCAATAAAACCACACGGCGGGTACAAGAACTCCCTTTGCCGAACCGGCTGAAGGATTACCTGACAGACTACACTTATAATGTATAGAACCAGATGGACAGTGATGACCATAAGTGCTGAGGTTCTATGGATCCTAGATCCAGTTATAATAGAGGTGCTGATGTCCTGTTAAGGATCTTTTGCCTGGAATCCCTCATCTTGTGCCCAAAGACTACTTTAAAAGGATAGATCACTGAAAAAATTTAAATCTGTCATTACTTACTCCCCCTCATAACATTCCAAAAATGTTTGGCTTTCTTTCTTCTGTTGACCACATATATTCTGTTTTTGATCATATAATGAAAGTAAACAGGGTCCGAAAGGACACTGTACTCCGTTGACTTTCAACGTATCAACAATTTTCAAAACATATTCCATTTTCTGTGTTAAGATTCGGACGCGACGTGAGGGCGAGTGACAGAATGACAGATTTTGAATCTCATTATTATGGAGGATATCATAACAATGTTAAGTGTCCTTCATTGCGCACTTAACAAGTTTACGGCCTGTCGATATTTTACAGTCAGTTTGTAATGAGCGAGTGAGGAGTATCTGTAAGGAGCATTGGCCTACACGAACATCGGACGGTTTCTACCTGTAATTCAAATATTAGAAATATACAGGTGGCCACGCGGTGTGCCCATGTCTCTTTTGAAGGAAGAGTTCAGCCAAAAATGAATAGTTCAACCTTATATCATTCCAAACTCTTGGACTTTCTTTATTATTATGTAGAACATAAACGACGATATTTTGGAGATTGTTGCAGCTGTTTTTGTCTTTATATTAAAGTCAATGGGGTCCAAAACTATCAAGTTCCAAAAAGAACATGAAAGTATACACTTAAAAAATAAAGCTTCCAAAATAACAATTTTAGGTTTCCCAAATAACCTTTCAGTTAAACGTTTCTATAGTGTGAAGAACATTTTAACTAAAGATCTTAAGATCCTTTTTTCACTATAAATAACAAGTGCCCACTGACGTTAAACCTCATTGGGATGTTACATTTTCTTTTATGTTCCACAGAAAAAACCAAGCCATATGAGTTTGGAACAACATGAGGGTAACATGAGCAAATTAGTATTTTTGGGTGAACTATCCTTTTATTGCAGCAGATGTCTGAGAAGTTCTGCCTCCTGTGTTTGAGACATGGGAGTTTGAAACTGTATGCTTTTTGACTATGTATAATTTGCTCATTAACCATGTTATATTTTTGTACTGTAGACATAGATGATCATTTGATGTCATGGTTGCCCGAGGAATTTCTGGGAACAGGAAAGTACCTTGCGCTATGATATACTGTATATCCCAATACTTGTCTTCATGATAACGTAGTACCACTGAAAAGTTACATGAAAAATAGCCCTTTTAGTCAATTTTTTAAATAACAACAACAAAAAGTTATTTAACATATACACTATCATTCGAAAGTTTGGGGTTCGATTTTTTTAATACTTTTATTCAGATAGGATACATTAAATTGATCAAAAGTGTCAGTAAAGATATTTATAAATTCCATTTCAAATAAATTCAATTCTTTCTAACTTTATATTCATCAAAGAATCCTGAAAGGAATGTCATGCAGTTTCATCAAACATATAAAGCAACACAAAGATTTCTGAAGGATCATGTGACACTGAAGACTGGAGTAATGACTGCTGAAAATTCACCTCATCACAAGAATAAATCACATTAATATATTACCAAAGAGAAAACAGTTTGAAATTTAGCAACGTTACTTTTTTGCTGTATTTTTGATCAAATTAATGCAGCCCTCTTTCAAAAACATACTAACCCCTTACATACTAACATTTCAATGGTAGTGTATAAAAAACCCTTTTAATTTATAAGCTCAAAACTTGCTTAAACAGGTCCTGACCATTCACCAACATTAAAAGGGTGTGTACTTTTGCAAATAAAGTATACCACCGGCTTAGTATTTTATTGCACATTCTGAACCAAGAGGTAATTTAGCAACATGGTTTGTTAAAACTTTTATGGTCAACAAGTATTGGCCTGTGTTAACCCTACCTCAGGAGGGCGTCGTGATAAACCTTCATGCTGATTGGCCGTATTTGGGGAATATTTGATTCTATACTGAATCGCAATTTATGACACAGACCAAAAATTATGTACTAGGTCGGAAGCTTCTTATTTTCTCCTCACTGCTATTTGTGGAGCGGTTATTAGAAAAATAGGATTTCATGTCAAATTCCTCACTAATCTGACCCCCTGTTTTGGTTTAATGAAACATACATAATTTTATCCCTTCAACAAATATGCTGCTCAGTGTATTCTACTTGGGTGCTTGGGTGCTAAATTCCTGCATTTCTCTTCATGCTTAGTCTTTCAGTTAAAGCATAGGAATAGTATTATATTGTAAGCATTCGCTAAAAATGATTACCTACTGCTGTCTTGATTTTGCCATTACTTTTAAATTAAAAAGGTCCCCATTTATTATGACTCAGTTTAATAAACTAATCCACCGGAAATACCTAAATCATTGAGAAACTGATCTCAGATCAGCATAAAAGGTCTTTCTGCCAACATATCTCAGATCCAGTATACTCTTGACAGTTTTATTTGTCGTCTTCCTTGAGGACGTTTTTTATATCCAAGTCTGATATCATCTCTTTTCCACTACAAAATTCCACTAATATCATTTTACAACATAGTGCTGCATCAAGGGTGAATGGATTTTCTCCTAGAAAGTGAGAAATAAAATCAAGCATAGCTTTAATTCCTGTACTATGTATCTCTTTTTCTGGACTTGGGAACTATAACATAATTTTAGTCGGGGAAAAAGCATAAAACACTGTTTTATTTCTGCCCCCAAATGAGCCAATCATGTGCAGAACTGATAATATCACCGATCATCAATGTACACATCACAACCTGGCAACCTCTCAAACCTTCAGAAAACCCACATCCTACAGACTTCTGGTTTCTAATATTCTGAAATACAGATAATCCAACTGTATTTGGTGTTTGGAAATTGTTTGTTTGGTTAATAGGACGGTTCATTTGTGCTTTTTTTAACACAACAGTGTTTGCATGCTGCATGACTTTGTCTTGCATGATTTAATGTGTGAAAAACATGGATGAAATATTCCCAGTCTTTTCCCTTTCTACAGCTTTCCTTGGCCTCCTCCACAGTGTTCGAATTGAGGGGGGGCTTTTGGGGACCCGGAACCCCCCATAATCATTAAGGGTTGGGGGTGATTTGTTCCCCTGGTTTTCAATAAAACTTTACTTCAAATTGTGTTTCGATTGCTGTATTAAATTTAGACCTGCTTTTGTTACATCATATTTAATTGTTTCGCGTTTTTACAGAGTTGCAGGACTGGATTCATATACGATTTTGGATTTGTCAAAGCTGAAACACTATTTCAGTTATTTAAATGTTAAATAAATAAATAAATACTCTCAAAATGCAGCATAATAAATGATTTAGATTAGTCTTTTTAGTTTTTTCAAACTCGCGAATTCCCTCATCATAAACAGCAACATGATTCAATATAATAAAATGCATTTAGAAGGCACCCAAAATTTAAGATATGTGGGTATGTATATATTCATATCATTTCATATAGTTGATCAATATCACAGAGTGCCATATTTTCGCAAAAATGTAAAATGGTTCAACAACAGGTGAACAACAGTTGAACAGAACAACAGTTCAACAAACAAGAAGTTAATATTAAGAGACTTACGTTTTAGACACCATATTGCCTGGTTTTTGCTCCATTTCGCCAATAAACTAACTCCAAACAAAGCCACAGCACTGTTTTGTGTCTCGTTCCTGAATGAATCAACCGTTTAAATGATTCGGTTCAATCGCAATGACTCACTTATTAAGAGTGACTTGCTGCCACCTACTGGTGGTTTTAATTTCACATTTTAAAGTACCTATACATCTCTCTCCCCCCCCCCCCCCCCCTCTCTCTATATATATAAAATAAATTGTAATTAAAAAAAATCATTTTAAATATTAGTATTCAGTATTTTAACATTACAATATCAATACATTATTTATGCTTTTGAAACTGCACGTTAAAGCCTTCGTGCCTTGCATCCCCCAAGAGCTTTGCCACTGCCCCTCCATGTTTTTTTTTCTTAGCTTGCACCAAAGCATGGAAATTCTGAGTAACGTTTTGAGTCACTTCATATTTTCCAGGGATTTTTAAAGTGAATTGTGTGTACAAAGGCTGTATATTTGCAGACGTTTCCAAGAGAGGTAACTGGTTACCTGATCAGCGCAAAAAAAGTGACTATTTCTCTGTTAAATATTGACACTATTCCCAAGAAAGAGCTGCTTAAAGCAGGTGTTCTCCTTGTCGCAGTACAAATTAGTTGTTCATTCAAAGATATCGTGGAGATAGCACTGTTTTCCATGTAATCTAAACTTAATTAAATTTGACAAGGAAATTGGATGTAATTGACCCAGCAAGTGCACCGTCACAGTTTCTGCAGTCACAATAACATTTAGGTGGCTTCAGCATGTTAGAAGAACACATCATCCTATCCAAGTTCCCTTTTTTTATTTTCACTATTCCCAAGACGGAAGAATCTGAAAACCATATCAGAGTTTTTTCAAATAAAGTCAATGTTTAAAGTAACACTAACAAATCTGTTAAATTGACATGCTCTGTGCATGCATGCATATCTATCAATCTATCTCATTTTCCAGGGAAACTGTTATATTTGTGTTTTGTTATTTTTTTAGACAAAACATTAAATTCATGGTGGATGGGATTTCAGAAGAAATCTTCCAAGTGGCAGGGAATAAAAATGTACACACATATGTTTACCTGAAATTTGTCAGTGGTTGAGGGCAGGAGGACCTGAACTGACCCAGTGAGGAATATTCTAGAGCTGACATCTCTTATCTATTTACATGACCGGACCTGACACTAGCTTGGTGAATATCTTAACAGTTCATGCAGTCGAGTAAACAGGATTTAAAAGGTCAGTTCAAGGGCAAG
The DNA here is from genome assembly GCF_003368295.1 of Carassius auratus. Lineage (NCBI taxonomy): Eukaryota > Metazoa > Chordata > Actinopteri > Cypriniformes > Cyprinidae > Carassius > Carassius auratus. The sequence continues at coordinate 13,656,573 of NC_039271.1, forward strand.
GGCTATTACATGCACAGAAAACAATTCAAAGGACTATTTCAGCTTAAAGTCTTCATGTTGTACTGTACATCTGATAAAAACACAGCCTATTGTATGTTTGCATTGCAAAGCATGTGACACCTTTTGCATCAGTATGGCATTATAAAGACCCATGATGATAATATCAAACTGTTCATTCAAATTTGAGACAGGTGTGGTGCAATGTGCAGAAACACAACATAATGGACATCATTCAAAGCTAAGGGTGGTAATTATGAAACAGATTCTAAACATCAAGGGACAAAACATTAGGAATTTGATCAATTAAACTAAATATTGAAAATGTTTGAAACATGCAGTGACTGTACAGTACGCAAATATCCATGTCCTTAATCGGCCCTGTAGATGCTCTCAATTTAGACTGACGTACATAAGCTTAAAAAATGATGGATTCTCTGAAGGGGAAATCCCTGCAAACAGATTTGAAAAAGCTTAGTGTAAAACGTGATTGATGCTAAGGCAGGCCTTATGTATGTTGTATAAGGAGCCATGCCATAAATGAAAATAACTGAACATGTAGGGCATTATTTGCAAGAAGACACAGGGTTGAATGCTTCAAAAGGCAATGATGATATGGACCATCAGGATTATACATGCAAATATTACCATGGGGGATTTACATACATTCAGCTTCTTGCAGCTCATAAATGCCATTATATTCAAATAATCCCCTCTTCCTGGAACAAATGCTTATCTACAAAGTGGTTTAACCGAACGTCATGCAAGGACAAGAAAATATACAACAGAACTTTCCCAATCAGGAGACAATAGTCAGCTTTATATACAATATGCAATGTTTTGTAAGAGTCATCACAGGACAAACTGGAAAGACAAGAGCATCACTCAGTGATATCACTCTCTGTATATCATGTGAAAAGGAGAGAGAAAAAGAGAGACAGAAAAAGAAAGAATTGTAGTTATTATGATCCTTTAGAAAAGTTTGCCGTGGTAGGCTAACAATAGTTTAAACCAAAACAACAGAATTGCTCTAGTTAGGCCTATTGTTACCACAATAAACTATATATTTATGTGAAAGTAAAGACATTACAGATATTTATACAATTGTGGTACATTAATAATACAGAATGGTTGTTTTACAGAAAGGTGTATTTGTATGAAAAGGATAAAACCAGCTGTATTACGTTTCGCAGGATATCTTTTGTTAGTGGCCATTATTTCTGCACAATTATTAGCCTTAAATGACCCAATTTATTTACACACATTACACAAATGCGGGAACAACAATGATACCGAAAATGAGTTCCTCCTGCGCCGTGTTTCCAGCCGGAAGAAATAAATGCGACATGACGCGGAAAAATCATGTGTAATGCATAATGTATTACACATGACAGCACAGACGCGTGATATTTATGTGATATATATTCATAAACATCACTTAATGTGCACTTACCAACAATAACTGATAGGTAAACGAATAATTCGCCGGCTGTTTTAGCAAGCTGTTCATAGTTCAGACAGTTCTTGTTGTAAACAACCACTCGGTCATCGGGTTCAAATATGGACCCAAAACACAAAAGACTGCTCCGATCTCAGCGACTTTTTCTAGCCGAGGAGCTATTAGTGGACGACATGATCATACAGTATTTATACCAGGAGGAGATCTTAACGGAGAGTCATTTAGAGGAGATTAGATCGGAGTCGTCTAACAGGAAAAAAACGCTCAAGCTGCTGGATATTCTGCCAACGCGGGGTTCGCACGCCTTTCATCGCTTTATTCAGTCATTAGAGAAAGATTTTCCCTGGATCAAAGACAAATTACTGGGACTTTGTGCTGAAGACAGCGAGCCTCCTCTTCCGTGCTTCTCAGGTGAGTCCCTTGCGCGTGAGCGCGCGAGCTAAATCTGACACAGCACATCACTTGGGACTATCCTTAATCGCAAAAAAACGATTCATAAATATTATAAACAAGACGCAAGTAAGCACAAATACCCCAAATATGCTCATTTTGGATAGCTAAGCATATGTGTGGGGTTCATGTCCCCACAAAATGAAGTGATATGAAAATTAAAACATGTATGGAAGTTTTGTGTGAGGTTTAGGGAATAGGAAACACAAATTTCTCATTAAATTAATAAAGAAAGAAAATGAAAATCATCCCATAGGCTAATGGTTTATAAACTGTACAATCTATATTTTCTGACCCTAACTGTAACCCTAAACCTATCCCTCTCACAAAACTTTCCTCTGTTTTAGATTTTAGAAAAATGTAATTATATGTGGTTTAGAAGCTTGCTTTCTCTTGTGGACTAGAAAGGTCAAAATTGACTGGTATGAGACATTTGATCTTCATAATGTAGGCAATACCAGGTACACACTAACACATAAACATGTGTGAACCTTATTGTTAACATCAGAGTGGGTGTGGCCATTTGTAACTTCAACGTGTGAGGCTTCATTTGTCATAAAAAACAACAGCACTTGTGCATTTTTATAGAAATACAGCCTTGATTTTGCAAACTAGTTTTTGTTATAATTTTTACAAAATGTATTATGGTAATTATAAACACATTGATTTGTAGCTCAAATAGTTTTACCGTATAGTCTGCTGATCTTTAGTGTTACTCTTCTATTTATTTATCTGTAGTTCCTAATGAATTGGAAGTCTTGCACATTAACAGAAAATAGTTTACATGTCTCACATTTCTGTGAGAGCACTGAAATATAATATAAAAAACATATGTAATAGATTTAAATTAAAAAAAAATAGAATAGTTATCAATAATATTATTATGCTTTGAAGCTTTTAATTTATTTTATATTTCATTATATAGTAGTTATTATTTCACTTATATGAAATATAAACAAATAAAGATATAAATAAATATAACAATTTAAACACATCATTAACTAAAGCATAAATGTAACATTATTCTAATACATTTCAAGGCTTCAGTTGCACTACATGTAAAGCTTTCTGTCGTCAGACGTGTTTCTGGTTCCCTCATATTCCCTCTCAGTTTCACCTGATTTCACTCTCTGTCTCATAATGAAACCATTCATCTTTTAATTGAGGTCAAGGCATTACGTCTCCTGTTTCTGACCTGAGGGTTAAATAACAAGTGCTTTAATTGCCCTTCCTCTAATCTCTAACACTAAACCCTCTGTTACTAATTCTAGCAGAGAACCTACAGCAAATCCATTTAAAGCATTGCAGATTTCCATATGATTTGAAAACTAATGTTTTTGCGTATTTAGAGTTTGTGAAATGCCTTATTCACACCCACAGCAGTCTGGTTTCAGATGCTTGTGAAAACCAAGGAGTTCTCTGCGTGCACTGAATATATTTCAGCTGCTGTTTTGCTGAAAGGCGGCTTATTATCTGCTGTCTGTTGTTTTGCCATGCGAGAACCGGACACCCACTAAAAACCCTATACACTGACACTCCCAATCCCCCCTTTTTAGGCAGTCAACCAAACACCAGAACACCTTTGAAAAAAAAAAAAAAACTCAACCCCTTCCCTAGTAGAAAAACAAGACATAGAAAAAAAAAGGAGAGTAAAGTATAGAAAAAGAAAAAAAAAAGAGCTGAAGTTGTGTTTTGAGTCTCTCAAGGCCAGGTCGGCTTGGTACGCTGCCCTGGTTTTCCATGAAAGCTGCATTAATTCCTGGCACTAGGTCTGCGGCTCAGCACTCTCGCCGAGCATCCTCCTTTCTAGGAAAAATATAATCAAAGCCGTTTGTTGGCTGCTCTCCCTCTCCTTCCTGTCTCCAGTTACTGAGCTGAAGATTTTATTGACTTACTGTGGTTCAGATGGTAATAAACTGGGGGATGGGGTGGGGTTAGAGAAGCAAGCACAAAAGAAACGGGAAGGGGAAAAAAGAAGCATGCTTGCACATTTCTAGGAAGTCGAGGACGAGCGCTACTCTGAGCAAACGTTCTTCACACTTAAGTACTCGCTTTAATTTTAAGCTCTTGTTAGCTTAATAGCTTTGAGTCATCAGCGGCCGTTCAGGGACACAAATAATTGTTGTGCTTTCTTTCCACTTTTTTTCTTCTTCGGCTGCTCATATTATTAATATTCATGTCACTATGAATTTGGATCTTAACATCAATGATGTCACTCCGTTGGCATGGGAACGTGTTTTTCATTCAACTCGCTCTCATTCTCCATCGTTGTGACAGGCCCTCAATCTGCAGTGTCACGGACACGTTAATAAACCAGATGCATGTTCTGCTTGAATTTACAAAAGCACGACCCTTATGATCTCATTACCTACTTTCGAATGGAGATCAGTCAAATGGGGACACGATATCCTCATTTTAAAGTCCATTTGCACACCTGCGAGGCATGTGTATTTGCATGTTTATTTACGAGATGCTCGCTTTAAGGAAAATGATGCAAATTGTTCCTTAAGGCTTCACTTACGGGTTCCTGGAACTTGTCGTATACCAGATGCTAAGGTTTTGAATTGTAAGTTGTTTACAAGGCTAAATGTTCTGTGGCAGTCCTCTAGACAAATTTATCACAACTGGCTTCCAGTATAGCAGAAGTTAGCATTCCCTATCTGAACATATCTAGAAGATATTTTTTGAATGTGGAGAAAGTTGAGAAACACTGGTCTATCTGATCAGTAACATGTGTCCACCAGTCTAGTGCTACCGATCATCAGACTACGATGACTGTATCTGTTATTTGCGCAGCTGGATTTGCGTGCATCTTATATCTTAGGTCAATCCCTTATACGTTGTTAATAGTCACCCTCTGTATACTCAGCAGCTGCCAATTCATCTCAAAAGCTTTTGCTCTGTTCTGTACGTTTATTTTTACTATAAAAAGCTTGAGAACTAAAGTAGATATCTAGAGCATAATATTATCTTACGCCATATAGCATACATGTGGTACACATGTAAGGTTCACAATCCTGTTTGTGTATTTTGCTTGCTTTACGACTGCTGGATGGTATAGTGCAACCAAATAAAAAAAAAAAATCTGTTGTTTCAAGCTTGTATGGTGTTTTGTTTTTGTTTTTTAAGTGGGCACAAATATAAAATTTGTTGAAAAATCAAGAGATCCCGAATTCATAGTGAGCAGTTAATGTTAATCTACAAACAGGACTCCAATATCAACCTCCAAAAAAAAGTTGGCTATACAAATTAATATTTTTAGAACCCCTGAATGGTTCCAACTCATAATTTTATTATACACCACCTTTCTAAACGTTGGGGTCTAATTTTATGTTTTTGAAAGAAATATTGCATGCTCATCAATGCTGCATTTATTTGATTACAAATACAGTCAAAACAGTAATATTGTGAAATATTATTACAGTGTAAAATAATATTTTTCTGTTTGAATGAATTTAAGAGGTAATTTATCATGGTGATGGCAAAGCTGAATGTAATATTTATTTATATGAAGTGGAAATACATTGTTACAAAAAAAATCACTTGATTAATTTAATGCATCCTTGTTGAAAAAAATTTTAAGTTCTGATTTCTTATCCATACATATATGTTTATAAAGCTTCACCAGCATCGATCTCTGAAATCTTTATTATATATATATATATATATATATATATATATATATATATATATATATATATATATATATATATATATATATATATATATATATATATATATATAGACAAAAATAGATTCAATGAATGAGTCATCATTTTAGGAAGACATGCTTAACGGTTAATGATAAAAACATATAAGCTAGTAAATTTATAATAGCAAGCACGATTGTGCGGGTTAAGCCAGACTCTTCTCCTCATACAATTGGCCGTCTCTCTGCCTCGCCCACGGAGGAATGGAGGAAGGCACTTTTAATAATTTGCTTTTGAAGCCAGCCAGCACAGTGCTGTTCACTTGTTTTTGTTGGCCTCTCCTCCTCCGTTCCCTCCACCCATCTCTAGTACAGTCTGATTTCCAGGAACGTTGGCTTGAGGAGAGTCTTCCTGTCAGAATGTGGAAGCGGGGTGCAGCGCTCGGCCGTTCCAGCTGGCCGCTACACTCGGACTGATCCCTTGATGTGCTGCATCTGTTAGGAATGTCTGTTTTGATGAACAGAGATGACACTCTCATATTGATGCATTTTGGAGATGAGGTTTATCGAGATCAGATGTTGAGCATCCACAGCCAATTTAGCCACACAAGATCATTTTTTTGTTCATGTGCCCAAAGCCAAGGCTTACACATGGGGTCTATTAAGGACAATTAATAGGTCTTAAATTTATGCTCCATTAGAACATTTTGAGCCACTTCATAACACGAAACCATCTGTCTAAAGATTCTTGTCTCAGGCAAATCCTTTACAGTTCGACAACAGAGCGGTTTAGTGTCTGCCCGCATCGCTCCCATTCTGATTTATATGGAGCTTTATTAATAACTTCAAGCAAACCACAAAAAGTGCTCTTGTGCTGGCCCAGTCAGTTCAGATTTGTACTTTCCTTGTCCATGTTTGCACTTAAAAATATGATAAGAAAAACACAATAAAATGTATTTTGTGAAAGCGTTTTATTATTATTATTATTATTATTTTTACTTAAAAAGTTATATAATAAGTTAAGAATGGCAAATGTATTAATCTTACCCAAGAAAGTCTATTCTTTGTTGAAGGGATACTGATCCCTGATTAAGGTATCAGGCACAGAGCTAATGCTAATCAAAACATAATCAATTATTATTTGTTTAATTATTGTAATATTTTAATATATAAAATAATTATTTATACATATATAATAAGCTATTCATTTAATTAAAACATTATAATTTGTTATTTTGAAATAAAAAATTAAATAGTAAATAATAATAATTTATATAAAATAGAATTTATATATATATACACATTTGATTTTATATATAATTTTATATAATTGGTAATAATGTAATATTTTGGTTTTATATGTATAATTATATAATTTTTATAAATTTATATTAGATTTCATATCATGTACATTGAAACGTTTTTTATGAAATATTTATTTATTTTATTTATTAATTATTTTAATTACAATTATAAAAAAAAAAAAATAGATTCATTATGTTTTTAATTCTTGTCTCTAGTCTTATAGTCGTTTTGTAAGTGGCATACTTTCCACAAAGGATGTATTTAAACAGTTAATTCCATTCTTTTTCTTTAGATGTACATGCATAAGCCACATGTTTTTGACTAGACATTTCGACTGGAAAGAGGTGTAATCTTATCTTGTTTTCAGTTTAGAGCAACTGGAATTCCTTCCTTGGGCAGCAGAATAGCAGTCAAGGAATGAGATGGAACGTTTGAAGCTGGATAAAAACTGGAGTGTACTGAAATCACGTTTAAATGTATAAAATGTGCAACCTCAGAGGAAGCCAGACCATTATATATATATATATATATATATATATATATATATATATATATATATATATTCATTTGAGGCTAATTTGAAGTAATTTGTGGCTTGTTAGCATGAATGTCCAAAATGTCCTCAGTGAACCCTTCCCTATACTGTCCCCCATCTCTCTTCAAGAGGAAACAGGAACATTAATGTCACATTGTGATGTTGCAGATTTATGTGAGGTTAGATGTGAAATTCTCTAGTTTATATTGTATATTATAGTGATTTATACGCCTGTAATTTTCCCTCTTTTCAACTTCAGATAAACATGCCCTGTCCTGTGACATCACGCTTGTTGAAAAGCAGGGTTTATTGTGAGTTTTTGTGGAATTTTACAGAGATACAGCTTGTTGTTCCCTAGAGGCCATGCGTGGGCGGTTAACTATCACCCTGCCTAAAATTAACTAATTCTCTTTTCCTAGAGAGACAGAGTGACCCGTTTTAAGAAATACACACTCGCTCACCTCTGTATTTTTATTGCCTTTTTTGAAATTTCTTTTCCTAATCCTTCAGATTTAAAGCATCCTCTTACAGGGATGTTTAAGTAATTATGCAAACACATTCCGCTGTTATACACTAATTCACGGACACTTCTTTTAACAAAAGTGTGATGGATTTGATATATATAAGGTACATCAGAGTTTCATGTGTCTCCGTATGGTCTCTTAAGACTAAGGTACTGTAACTGTCCCCTCAGATAAAGGCTTCTGCATACTTTACATTCTTAAAGTGCACAATCTGTTCCCTCCAGCAATCTGGAGTTAAGTGTCCACATGTACGCATGGAAATTGAAGCTGGAAAGCTCCATCCTATAAAAAAGAAACAATTCTCCGAAACGTTAAGCATTTCGGCGAAACCCAGGCAATGTTCTTTGCAGAGCACCCTCGCATTCTCAGTTTTGCTTTCTGACGTTCCTTCTACACTATATTCTCTTCATTTAACATTGATCTAACATATTCATTTTGATTGAAAAATTCAAGTAGAGCAACTTTTTACTCTACCAGTTTTTTCAACTTTAATTGTGATTGTGCTATACACATTTAACATTAGTTGGTTGTAACATGAATGACTTATTGATCTTTTAAAGCATTAGTTTTTTTATGTTTTGCACTTTTTAAATCATGTTTAGTGCAAGATTTTTTTTTTGGCGAACATAATATCATTCCATATTTTTGTCAGCTAAATAAAATAAACGGGTGATAAATATGGCTTGCTATCATGTACAGGTGCCAAAAATGTACACAAAAACTAACATTGAATATGACCACAGAATTTTTAAAAGTCAGATGTTTTAATGAATTGGTCAAAATCACTCAGAAACAATCCGTCTAAAGTATCTCTTTTTTCTGAATTAACTTTTCTGAGTGCCCAATCTTAATAGAAAAAAACTTGAATAAAAAAAAATATTTACTTTATCTTTATTCTCTTTGTCTCTGACTGTCTTTTTTCTGTTTTCCTTTGTGTACCTCCACCACCATGAGCCATTCATCAGATAAAGTATTGCCACAGAGATGTTATGGCTCTTTACCAGCTCACCCCTGTTTACTAAACCAGCTCTCGCTGTGTGAAATCCTCTTTGTGGTGTTGTTTTGCTGATGGTTGGACCACCTCAACACACTAATCTTCTTTGTCTTTGGGGTCTAGAAGCTTTAAAGCTGTGAAGAACTACAGCAAAGTGTCCAAATCCATGGCAGAGAATACCTGCACTTGGATATTTGAGCGCCTGTAACAGTGAAGAGGAATTGAAGTGAATCCTTTCTTTAAAGCTAAAGTGGGCAATTAGTACCTATTAGTATCACCAAGTATTATTCTCTTGACCTGGGGTGGCCACTCCTGTCTCTTGACGACAGAAATCAATGGACGTCCTTGATTTTGTGAAGGATTTGGGAACATTCAAAACAAACTCTCAAACCGACCTTTGCTCCATTCATCCCCACTGCTCAAATAAAACACATCTCTATTCTCCTGGGACGAAAACATTGCACAGGGAGAGAAAGATTGAATTTTGAAGGGTTAAATATGTTACCTACTCCGTCTCTTCCAATATGATTAATGCAGTTTTGCTTTTTTATATGTTGGCCTATGTATTATTTTCATTAAAATTAATTGTGTGTCTAATATGTACTTATATGTATTTGACTTACTGAGGCTTCATGTAGATTGAAACCTAACACTGCTGGATTGTTGTCAATATCAAATTTTATTCAGCGGTTTGAGCTGTTCCACTCAGGGTCATGGTGCAGTGCCAATGTGAGCTATTCAAATAAATATGCTTACATCATACAAGAGATGCTGTTTTCTGTCCCCTGACCCCCTCAGACCTCCATTGCTGAGGTCCAAATTACACATGCATGGCTTGTCACCTCAAGCTGTTCAGTGGCAACCTGAGTGCATGAACAAGGTGAAGCATATATATGAATAAAACATGCTTTACCTCATTCCCTTACATTCTTTTGCTTTCAGTGTTTGTTTCTTATTTTCCTGGAATCGTAACAAATTTGATTGTTCAGAGTGATTCTGATTCAGTTTAAGAATTTATAACTTTACCAAAAAAGCAGATGTCAGAATCTGTGTCAAGAGTTCGGTTCTAAATGCAGTCCGAGTCCAAGTACCCCAACTCTAATATATATTAGAATCGACTCAATCTTGACATGAACTCTGACATTTTAGCATTTTTTTATCGAGTACAGTAGAAACCACATCATGTCTTACATGGAGGATAGGAAAAGGTTATATAAAGTTACATAAAATTAAGATGACAAGACATTAATATATGTCTTTAACTCAGTTTTGGTTAAGACCTCGGATTTGACAAGGTGGACTGGATATATATATATATATATATATATATATATATATATATATATATATATATATATATATATATATATATATATATATATATATATACCTACTATTTCTGGTAATATTATTTTTATGTTTTTATAAATACAACATATAGTGTCAATCTTTTTCATAGATGATGTTAAAGCACCCTTAACAGAACTCAATGTTACGGAAATCAACCGGTTACAAAAAAATGGAACCAGATCTGAATGCAAATAATCACATGATTCCCAGCCCAATTTCCTTACAATATGTACAATTATTTCAATGATATGTGCTTGTGTTACACAGTGAGCGACTTACTTCTAAAATCATACGTTGTTTCTTTGTTTTCAGTTCAGTGTGGTGTTCCCGACCACATCCTTCCGACTGTTCCAACCTCGCAGCATCTGAACCGCTTGGCCGCTCATCTGGGTTCAGAGTGGAAGTCTGTGCTGCTGGACCTGGGTCTGTCCTCAGCGGATCTGTACCGCTGCTGCGCTGACCAGCCCCTCTCGGTTCAGAGTCAGGTGCTCGCTGCGCTGGTGATGTGGACGCAGAGGAACGGAAGAGAAGCCACGGTGCGGCGGCTGCTCCAGAGCCTGCAGGCCGCAGACATCCCGCCCTCTGTCCTCCAACAGGTGTTTGTGTGACATCACAAGTTGTGTTTTTCTGGACTTCATGCTGCTCTTGAGCTGTGGAAAACACGGCAGACACTGAAGGAGGAGAAACACTGTCCTTGCGTGACTTTTTGTTACAGGAATGTACTGAAACTTCATTATACATCTAAAATGGCTCGAAAAAATTATGAAATTGATCATGTCGTACTGTGCCATATGTGTGCCTTTTAATATTAAAATTTATTTTCTTAATTATGCTTCCGGAATATATTTTGTATTGCCCTTAATAGTGTCCATTTTTGTTTGACATTATTCTTAAATACATTTTACACCTTTTTTTGGAATGTAAATATTGCCTTGTTACTTTAACATAACATTGTAGTAAGAGAACAACTGTTTAAATAAAGGTTCAATAAAAAATAAATTGAATCTATGTAATCTGATTGTAGAGAATAAATGCTTAGTAAATATTTTATATAATATAATATATATATATATATATATATATATATATATATATATATATATATATATATATATATATATATATATATATATATACTTTTGAATGCATAACAGAGCTTGTTATTGATAGTAATACTGACTTTTTTCGCATAACTATATACATTTTTATATCTATACTTCTACCATTTATTTCTAATCAACAATGTATTTTCTGGGACTAGATACTGATTCTTTTAAAACACATTTTGTGCTTGTCCACTTATACATTTGTGGAGTGTGACAAATTAATAAAAAAATAAAAAAAAAATTCATGTAGTTAGTGCATGTATAATAATTATACAATAACTGAAACATTACACAATTGTTTGCTGAAATGCCATTTTCAGCATATTCTCAGGCTACTGCATCTGGTCTGCTCTCTATTGTTTTTCTCTCCATCTGTCACTTGTTTTTATTCAGTGCTGTTTATTCAACGCTCAATCAATATTTACAGATCAGGTGTTTGTAATATGACAGGTCATTTCCTAATCTCTCACTTATTAATCAGAGTCTGTGTGTGTGCGTGCGTGCCATCGTTCGTAAACATTTGCAGGCGTCAGTTTCTCTGCTGTGTGTACATGCGTGTGCGTGTTATATGTGTTCAGTCTTTGTTTTCTGCTTTATCTCCCAGGTGTTAGTGCCACATTATGAGACTTTAAATGCTTTCCTAGAATCTGAGCGTGAATGAGTTTACACTGATGTATAATTGACTTACCTAGTTAAATATAAATGGCCATCAACATCCCCATTGTCCCTGAAGGGATCCAATAATGTCATGTTGTACTGTTTAGAATAAGAAAAAGCTGTATTGCCAGATATGAGCAGGGGCCCCCTATGATTTCTGGGCCCCTTGAACAACATATTGACTCGGGCCCAATATACAACAAATATTTAAAATAAATACACAATTAGACAATAGATGGCTTTAATAATGACATGCTTATTGCCAAGTGAACTGTTCATGAGATGGATTGCCTGAGGGAAGAAACTGTTCTTATGCCTGGCTGTTCTGGTAGTCCGGATGGGAACAGTTTGGAGAGGCCTGGGGTCCAGAATGATTTTGCCAGCCCCTTTACTCACTCTGGATGAGTGCATTTCTTGGAGAGTGGGGAGGGTTGATCGTTCTCCTGATGAGAAACATTCATAAAGTAATGTAAATACGTCCCCTGTGGTGTTTTTCTTTTCTGAATAACTGAGTGTCTCGTTAAATGTGCACAAACACAGAGCCATCTGAAACACACACACACACACACACACACACACACACACACAGGCCCTCTGTCCTCTGAGTTCCCTAATTCCAGGGAAGCGTTTGAAATTCAGCTTAGTGTACGTTTTTTGTTCCGGTGTTTCTCAGAAATGTGCAGAGGCTTCAGTTGGGACGGTTGAATTCATACCCATTAAACGATGTGTGTGCGGTCCAGTGGCTCAGAAAAATCACGTGGGGTGCCAAAAAAACGCATCAGCGCCCGTAAAAGCATCTCCTTCGAAGATAAAAATGCCTCCATGGGCTAACAGGGTGTTTGTTCTAGATTTAAAGGTGGCTTGAAAGCAAAGCGTTGAAGCAGCGAACGATGTGTCTTCCTCCACTGAATTATAGCGGTGGTCACCCGCCTCCCCCTGACCTCAAGAGGAAATATATACTTGAGGGTTGCTTTAAATGCTGTGGCGGGCTTCTCGGCTCAGATTGCCATGGAGACCGGTTTTGGACGGTGTGGCATTCTATACCCTGTGGGCTCTTGATGGGTCGGTCTGCGTATTTGTTCTTCTTTTGGTTTCAGCAAATGGATGTCAGGATAGGAAGGCCGAGACAGGAATGGTTTTTACTGATGCTGAGTTATGATGTAAATGCAATTATCTTTATCCTGCATTCAGATCGATTTGAATAATGTTAGCGATTTAACTCATTTTGAGGGATACTTAGCTGTGATTATCTGGAGTTTTCTTTACCTGCTGGAACAAGATGTGTGTGAATCAATCAATGTAGCAGCTCTATGAAAATGAAATGAAATCCGCCAGAACAGCAGTGAGTGAAAAGGTGTGCATGCTAGCCTTGAGGTCATATAAATGCTATAAGCAAGTCCATTTCTGCCTTCATTTACAGAACATTCATGCATTTGGCAGATGTGTTTTTATCCAAAAACTTAATTCAAGGTACACTTTTTATCAGTTTTTGCATTCCTTGGGAATCGGACCCATGACCTCGGCTTTACTAGTGCCATTCTATTGTTTGAGCTACAAGAGTAATAAAACTTTGTGAGATAAAGCTTGAATAAAATCAGTATATAGATGCAGTAAAAAGTGTAAAGTCACACTTTTGAGATATAAAGTGTAGTTTCAACTACAAGACATAAAGCCTTTAAAGATATCGATTGGGACAAAAAGTCATAAAAGTTACTACCCAGTTGCAGTTTTCGATATAAAGTCACACTTTCGTGACTCAACGTTGCATTGGCAAGATATGAAGTCACTTTGTAAGATATACTGTAACGTAATTACAGGAAACTAAGCACCATAAATGTGATATAATGCAACAAATGTGAGATATAAAGAAATAAAGTCAAAGTATGTAAAGTCATTCTAAGATTAAAAGTCACAGTTATGAAGGGAAAAAGTCATTTGCATGATATAAAGTCACAAGATATAAAATTGCAACTATACGAGAAATAATTACAAGTGATTTTCTGAGATGAAGTTGCAATGAGTTTATTTATTTACTGTGAGGTGAAAACAGGCTCCTATACAAAGTATGTTACACACAAAAGCTGACCGAAGGGACTTTTAGCTGATATACAGTACATATCTCTCTATTAGGAAAAAATAAACATTGATGATGTGGCGCATATTCAACTTTTCTCAACCTTCCCCCTTAATACCAGTTGCCTCTGATGGTTCATAATCATGGTTCACATCTGTGATGTAAACTGAAGTCTATTGACTACTTAAAAAAGGAGCTTCTGTATGCCCGACCCAAACTTCCTGTTTCAATAGAAAATACATCAACACAAGATTAAAAGACTGCTCACTTCACAGGTTCCTGAAAGCAGTATTTAGTCATTCACAAAGCCCTTGACTTGCATGTTTGGAACTGAATTTGTGGAAGTGCTGAAGGTTGTACAGGAAAGAGTCTGAGCACTTCCTAGTGAAGGCGCCAGAGGTCAGAGATTTCAGATTCAAATGAAGAGGTCATCATCCTCCTCTATTCAAATGTGTAATGTAAAAGCACTTTATCAGAGCAAACCATCACAGCTATACACCTTCAAATCCGGATACCTCTCTTGTCGTTTCCTGATCCTGTGTTTGTATGGCTTAATGGTCTATTCATGAATGAAGCATAAAGATTATTGATAAAGGTCAAAGTCTCTCTTCTGTTGTCTGGATCACAGTCTATAGCATCCTCGAGTGACCTTCTGAAGAAGTCTTGCAAGGTATTATCTCTTTGCAGTGGGTTAATACTGCCTTCCCATAACACTGGAAAAGCATCAGACTCTTCTAGCAGGTTTAATGCAAAATGTTTGGTTATGCTGATGTTTACATCTCAGAAAAGCCACTGTTTAACTTGTTTTAAGATATTATGGGTCCCAATCACCTTGAAATGTTTCCAGGTTTCCATATACCTGGAGAATGCTGCCTGTTAGAATTCCAATTCATCTCAATGGACGTTGGATCGTCTGGACCAAGGCCCTTATGGAAGTGTGTGAAATTGACCATTTTTGGAACACTGGAACTTTTTAAACAAAGTGTGGAAAATCCTTGCTAAAAGTTTAGCTAGCTAAACCACATAAAATTCAAACCACACTTTTCGTATTCTTACATATTTTGCTTAATTAAAAGAACAGAAAATCTGCAGATTTTGGTGATGAAGGAAAATGGAGTAGATTTTTTATTTTTATTTTGCATTCATCAATATTTGTGATATGTTGAATTGTATTTTTGAACAGGGCACAAGAGAGCATAACATCATAGCGCATTTTATGCAGTGTTTGAAGCAATTTTCCCTGCATCCCAATGTTCATATCCATCCAAAATAGTTTGTGACATTAAGTGTGTCCCTGTTGAAGAGAATATGCCAAAAGTCAATGGATAGTTTTTCTATTTCAGATAGATTTTTAAAGTGTGGATCTGTGTATACTCTAATGGAGTATATTGCACACAATCCATTGCACTTTGGCGAAGGATTCGGTTCAGAACTACAAACACAAATAAAATGAGCATAAATTTTATGGGTCTGGCTTCCGGTGTCATCCACTTCCAGCTAGTTTTAGCTGTACAAGACTGTTTCTTTTGCTGCTTGAATGTATTATCTTATTTATGAACACATTGGTCTTGAGTGCAAACAGTTTTACCATTTACTGCACTTTGTTATTCTTCTTATTTCCCTACACCGGCTAATGAACCAGAAGTCTGGCACATTACCAGAAAACATCTTACTTCGTTAAAAAATAAGGTGGATACGGTATAAAGTTAAATGAAATGAAATGTGGAGGATGTGACAAGATGATTGAGTTTACAGTGACAGGATGCAAGTAATTATGCAACAGAGCGGTCCTTTAAAGACTCAATTGCATAATGTTGTAGTATGTACCAAAACCTGCCTACTCTTCAACTACACACTCAAAAGTTTGTACTTTTTCTTCACCAGAAGAGTATATATTTTAAGGGCATAGTACAAAGGGAAGTTATGATGAAGCATTTCTTGCTCAAAGTCTAGTGTTAACGAGAACTGATTTCGATGATTTAGACAAATTCAATCAATGAACTGAAAAGAACTGATTCAAAGGAGTCATTCATATTGACTTGAACCAAGCAAACTGTCCTGTTAATTTAAACACGAAAAGGGCTACCATTCAAGACCCTAATGAATGATGCCAGCACCTTTTTAATTTTAACATTAGGCATGAAAATGACTTGTGACCATATGTAACAGCGACTAAAGTATATATAAATGACAGCGACATCCATAAAACCATAACATGTTTTTTAAACGCTATGGTATTAACACAGATACCACCACTGTATTTTTTTATGTTATGTACAGAACAATAGAAGTTACGTCTGCTACTATAATCTTTCTGGCTGCCAGTGAGATCAGACACAGCTTGACCAACATTATGCTGCTCTATTATAGCCTTAAAGCCACACCAACAGCTGCAGTGAATGAATGCAAGAACAAAGAGTTGTGTCGGAGCTTCAGATTTCGACTTCCGCTCCCCAGTCACCTGACTCCGCGCATTACCGTGGAAATGAGCTCACCCCTGTGTACGGCCGTGTAGCGTTTCAGGCCACACAGTATTCACATAGATGTCAGTTTCAGTGACATATAAAGCTCAGGTGAAGGGGAATTCGTGTCTTTGTGAGATTGTGTGGTAAAAGAAAGGAAACTGATAGGAAGGTGCGGAGAGACAGTGGAGGTGTGTATACCTCTAGGGAGAAAGTAGGAAAAATTTTGTATTTCTCCTGTACCAGGGTCAATTTTGTCAGTTGTGATCTATTTTGTGAATCGACTTAGAATAAGACATCAATAAATCAAGCTAATATACAACAAACCAGGACTTCCCTATAACACAGAGTACAGTATAGATACCCTGTATGCTAAATAAAGTGATAAACAGTCACTGGGATTTGAATGTATTATGCAATAAGCTGTTATGCCCATGTATGGCATGTTAAACAACGAAAATAATCCTCTTGAGATTTGTACATAAGCTGTGACCTCCAAGGCATTGTTTTGAGCCTAAAACACAACCGAGATATTTCTCGGAAATGCATACCGCATTACTTACAGTACTGTACATGCAGTAGACTCAATGCTAAGAGATGCATTTTGTAAGCATGTTCTTAATCAGTGGCCTTGTCCCCTTAGGAACCCTCACCAGTATATGTCTTCATATTGTGAGTGTTAACCCTGTATTTCATGTTATTTTCACATGTAATATTTTATGAACATTTAAAATTCATACAGACAATGACCTAAATAAACCACATGAAGGAATTAAGCTACAAAATGTCTGATATAGCTATTTAAAGATTGTTATTAAGCATTAATCTATTACACTAAAATAATTTGTCTGTTAATTATTACTAAATACAAGGCTAAAAGCAGTGAAGCAACTAATATTTAAGGGAAAAAAAATGAACAGACAAAAATGCCCTTTTGCCAAATTAATACATTTTGTTGTTATGTGATTATAAATAATGCAACTGGAAATGACATCACCCAGAGGACTCCCTGGAGAGCCTTTTAAGGCTTTAAAATATCTGATTATCTGGCATTTATAGCTGTTACGATCGGAGACCCAGGGAAACACAGGAGACAAGAGATCCAATCTCTGTTACAATCGTGTTCACAGATTTTGATTCCTCCCGTTCAATCCACGTCCTGTTATTCTTAAACTGTGGTTGTTTTTGCTTACACAGTAATAAGCAGGTGGGGTCTCAACGTTCATATCCTTTGCATGTGTGTTTGTGTGAGAGAGACACTCAGTGTGAGAGAGCTTTTACACTAGGGGTCAATGTGGCCACTGTGAGCTCTGGGTGTTTGTGTTTAGGGAATGGTGTGTATTCCTTTGAGACTGTGTCCCAAAGCCACAACATCTCTGGTTATTGTGCGAATGTGTGTGTGTCTGGCCACTAACTTGCCCCCAAGTGACACAGCTGAGAGGTGTCTCTCCATATCCTGCCCATTTCTTTGTCTGTCTATACAGCGGCCTACAATTATGGCTGTCTGGTTACTGTAATCCAACCTAATAAATCATGTTTTACTGCAGCTCAGATAATTTGATATGGCATATTGGGTTAAACCAGGAAGGGTTGGCTATTGAGAAATATTCACATATTAATATAGCATGAATTGAAATAAAAAGGCTTGACATACAAACAAAAGTTCATCAAGACAGACAGACAGACAGACAGACAGATAGATAGAGTAAAGCAGCTCTAAAAGTTCATTTTTATCTGTTTGTGTGTCCTGTTATTGACAGTTGTTTATTAGAGTCTCGTTGATCTTGGTACACTAAGTGCAGCACTACTGGACACTCTGTACCCACACCCATGTGATCAGACATGCAACACACACAAAAACAAGCTGATAATAAAGCACCGTGTGTCCAGAAACAGATTTCAGTGAGCCTGCCCTGGCCTGAGCCACACATTTATGCTGACGTGAGCAGATCCACATGAAGGCATAACAATGCATTGATTCTGCAGCCCAGTGGATCTGGGCTTGATGGTAATGCACAAAGGCGAACCTTTAGCAGCTATTTTTAACTAAAGTAGCAGAAATGGAGTGTGTGAAGGAGTGAACACAGAGTGGAGGTTGGAGTGTGAGCAGACAGACTTACATAACACCTTTAACACATCGCCATATGGCTTAACAAACTTCACTCTCTCTGTCACTCACTCTCTTGCACTCTCTCTCTCTCTCTCTCTCTCTCACTCTATCACACACACACACACACACACACGCTTCTTAAAGAGATGGTTCAACCAAAAACCAATCTTCTGTTATCATTTACCCTCATATCATTCCAAACTCAAATGACTTTCTATTTTCAATGGGGAAAAAAGGAAACATTTTGAGGAATGTGATTTTCGCTCTTTTCCATGCAGTTACAGTGAATGGGTTCTGCAGCTTTCCTTCATCAGAAAGGCCACAAAAGCATCATCAAAGTATCATGAAAGTAGTTGACACACTAATCTTGAGTCATTATTCACTGAAAATATTCATGGAAGAACTGGCAATTTGTGAACAAATTATTCCTTTGACTCAAATATTTGTAATGAATCGGTAGATTTGACTCACAAAACTGATATTAATTTGTTCACAAATTTAAAGAACTATTTACTGATTAACTTATCATATGACTACAGAAGATTTGGAATGTAGAGCATGAATATGTCAGGATTTGGCAAGGGAGGACCCAGATGCAGAATTATCAGGGGGGAACAGTTTATTAACAAGCGTGAAACACAGCTGATGTAGTAAGACAGTCCACAATAGGTCAGGGCAGACAACAGGGGAACAGGCTGGTCAGAAGGACATGGCCCCAGACTCTGTGGCAAAAGGAGACCTGGTAGCTACTCCAGTAGGAAGGGCCTGACCCAGTTGAAGGAACCACAATGTCTGCCAGGTCAGAAGAACCAGCGACCAGGGAGGATTCAGGAAGCAGGGAAGGAACCAACACAGACACAAGACAAAACAGGGGAGACAAGAATTTGACAGATAAAAGTAAACTTGCAAACCAATGCCTAGAGAGAAAAGAAAACTGAAAAAAGGGAAAACTAAGTAATACTAGAAATAACTGGAGTTAACTGAAAACAAAAGGATAACAATTGGAAAAAGCTAGGAATAACTAACTAGAACTACAAACCAAAATAAAGAAAACAGCAACCTTGCTGAAAACTAGAAAGAAAATAAAAAGATGGGAAAAACCCCAAAAGGTTCTATAACAAAGAAACTAAACTACAAAGACTAGAACTAGACTACACATGGGAACAAGTGAAAACTAGAAGGAACCAAATAAGTTGCAATACACTGATTAAAGAGTTCTCACAAGACTAAATGTATAAGCAAGAGAATGTACACAAGGCACACACAAAACAAACCAGCAAAGACCAGAGGGAAATGATCACAATATAAAGGGAGCAGAGCACACAAGGATCAGGTGAACAATTAGACAAACAAAAGGACTAAACAAGGGGGCGTGGTGATTAGAAACGAGGAGGCAGTACAAGGGGAACACACGGCCAACATAAACAAAGACACAACCATGTGCTCAGGCACAAAATGAACAGAGACACATTAAACAAAGATAGGACAGACAAGACTGTCAGGGCAGGATCCTGACAGAATATTATTTATAATATTGTTATGGTGCTTTTGCATCTCTTTCAAAGTTGGAAAGCTCCGGTCCCTGTTTACTGCAATGGAATGAAAAATAGTGATGAGCACATTATTCAAAATTTCACCTTTTTTGCTCCATTGTAAGAAGGATGCAAAAGCACTATACATGTTGTGAAGAGTATGTCAATGTGATAGCTTTGGGTCATTATTTCATGAAAATATTAATGAAAGAAGCATGAGTCAGTCAAATCTTTTTAATGAATCAGCTTTGATTCACAAAACCGGTGCGAACGATTCATTTCCAAATTTTAAGAACTCCTATCAAATTTGTCTGTTTCTCAATCAATGACTTCAGCAGACTTAGAATACATCTCAAATTATGTGAAAAAGAAATACTAGCACATTATTAAAAATTTCTCCTTTTGCGCTTCATTCAAATTTTTTTTTTAAATTCAAACAGATTTGGAACAACACAAGGATGAGTAAATGTTGACCACATTTTCATTTTTAGGTGGACTGTTTCTTTAAATCTGCGTGTTAGTCAATTTCCATCACACTAATAGGTTTGGTTTGTCATGCGGCTAGATTTGACTTTTCTCTCTTTTTCTTCTTTTTCTCTGAACACCATTGTGCTGAATAGGAAGTCGATGGAGTGTAATGAATAATAATAATAATAAAATCTATTTTCCCTCCTGAAACACTTTTTCTTGCGACCAGCAACAAAAGATGAATCGAGAAGTGCATCTGTTCCAAGAAATGCATCTGCCTTCCTAGTAGCAGTGCGCGCACAAACACACACACACACACACACACACAACCTTGATGTGCACAGGGCAGGAGAGTGTCTCCTTTCATGGTCTTAGGAGATGAGAGATGAGAGGAATTTCTTCGGGATTACCTACAGTACAGCAGTCTTCCCAGAATTCCACACACCAGGAAATGGAATTCTAGGAAGTGGTGATTAGAATGAAGTGGCAGAACTCCAGACAATTAGAATCAAACATCAGCAACCCCCCCCCCCATTCTGATATATACCCTCTCTCTCTCTCTTCCCTTCTTCTCTCTGTCAAAATCCTTGCTAACTCGAGGACAGTACTATGTAACTATCAAGGTATTGTATTATCATCAATATCATCCTGATGGCATTGTCCTAAGACTTCCAGCATGCATTGCATGATAGTGGAATAGATAACGCTTGAATGATAATGTCTGCACATTGCAATCATCAAGAGATTTCTCAGAAATGCCCCAGATCATCATGCCCTAAATCACAATACATGGCATAAATTAGATTAAAATGACTCCAGTGTAAAAAAAATTATTAGCTCTTAATGATTGTGCCTATGAGAGCCTAAACTGGTTCAAACATTCAAATAAGCAAACAACTGTTCTTCTTTATGTATGCAATCTTAAATATGTTGTAGGTATTTAAATTTTATTGAAAGAGACTATAATACTTATCAAATTGAAAATGCATGTAAAGCATCAATTTTATTTATTTTCTTTTATAATGTACAGTATGAAAAAAGACTAAAATGATCAAATTGCTAATTAATGTGATTTTTTTTTTCTTTCTCATTCATGGATCATTCATTTTCTTTCATAACAAATTGTTATTTCACAAATTGTTTCTTTCTGTCTGTGTTTCTTTCTCTATTTCAGTCTTTCGCTTCAGCTCACCTCATCACATGAGATTTATTGAGTCTAAATTAGTGTTGGGGAAACCGGTTTGTTTGCCTTGCAGTTTGGTCTCTCTCTGATTACGCTCTTCACATGATTTTGGCTCTTGTATTTAGTCAAGCAGAAGGAACTGACTCTAAACACTGAACTGAGCCTAACAAAAGCACTACAGTTTGGTTCAGTCTAATGTATTACTTAAGAAAATAATTTGTATATAGCTAATGTAGCATTTAATTAAAAAAAAAAAGTTTGCTCACTGATTGTTTAAGAGAGTTGAACAGAATATCTTTGCACAGAGCTGTCACCCGTCATGTCACCTGCCAGGAAGTGAATAGGACACCTGTGAGAACTGTTTAGGCTGTTGGTTTTAAGTCACTTTCTTGGTGAACAAGCTCAAAACACACACAGTCCTTCCAACAAAAACAGAACACCTTGTCCTCTTTCGTCATAGGTGCTGTTTATTTAGGCTTGTAAAACACATGTACGCTCATTATTTGTCAGTTTCCTAAATATTTCCATATTTCTATACATTCCTGTACATGAGTCTTTTGGGGTCTCCTCAGGGACGTGGTGAGAGCCTGTGGTGCTCTGTCTGTGAGTCGGATCTGTGAGGGAGGTTCAGACGAGGATTCTGGGAAATCTCCATACCCCTGAATGTGCAGATAACAAGTATTAACTGGAGCTTATTGGAAGCAGATGCTCTTTTCAGAAAAAGCCTCAGCAGGGTTAATTTCTGAGAGTTCAGGACTGCTTCGTTCTCTGCTGTGAACGACGGGAGCGTTTATGTGTGTGTGAGCGCAGTTAAGTTTCTGTGAATGAGGCTTGAGTTCCCTGGAAGGCTTGTCGTCAACTGATGCATTTTACTTTTAAACGTGAATCCTGAATCAGATTTTTTTTTTTTTTTCTTGAGAAGTCTGTTTTGTTTTATTTTTGAAAGTATTTCAAAAAGTTATTATTCTTGTAATGACAAAGCACCATTACTTCAGTCTTCAGTGTCACATGATCCTACAGAAATCATTTAACTATGTTGTTTTTGAGCTCAAGAAATATATTATTATTATACATTTTCAGAACAGGCGTGCTGCTTAATTTTTTTCTTTTTCTTTTAGAACTGTGATTCACCAACATTTAAAAATTTGGGGTAAGTAAGATTTAAAAAGAAAGAAAGAAAGAAAGAAATTAATACTTTTGATCAGAAAGGACATAACAGATTTATCGAATATGAATGGAAATAAATGCTGTTGATAGAACCTTCAATACAGCACCAAATCAGCGTATTAGAAAGATTTCTGAAGAACTGTGTGACACTGAAGAGTGAAGTAATGGCTTTGCCATCACATGAATAAACTGTGTTTTAAAACAAATTTTAATAAAAAAAACAGTAATTATAAGTTGTAATAAGATTTTAGAATATTAAGGTTTGTACTGCATTTTTAATAAAATAAATGCAGCCTTGTTGAGCATAAGAGACTTCTTTTACAAAAGAAAGAGTGAATTACTTTAAGTGATCTGTGTATAAATACACATAGCCTAACTGAGAAGAAGTGGCTTCTATCTCCTGGCAAATGCTTCATGTTTCCTGGAACATTAGAAGAAGTGGAGTTCTTTTAAGCAGTTCTTCTTTTCAAAGGTAATGTCTAGTGACAGAATAATAGAGAAACTATCATCAAATCAATTATGTGCCATAGTTAGATTCAGGGCAGGCATTGCGATAAATAGTTTTTCTTTGTTTTGCCCCTCAGTTTGTTTTCTTTTATCAAGCTTTTAGAAGGAATATTTCTATTTTGTGAAATTTTGAAATCTGTGTGGGCACTGAGAAAGTAGCACAAAAGAGCTTTTAGGGTACTTTCTCTGTTGAACTGGGGTAATTTTTACACACAATATTTATTATATTTAGAATTATATTTATATTGCTTATATGAATTGTTTTGCTAATAAAATTTATTACCAGTTCATGCCAATAATGTATGATTAAAATTCTATGCCTAAAAGGATTAAATACCTGAGTAAAATCATGTAACTAGAGTAGTAATCTGATTAGGCCTTTGGATTGATCATAGATTTTTTTTTTTTTTTAATTATACTTTGTTTTACAGGATACTGATAACATAAAATTATCAGATTACTAAGAGAACAATGAAAAAGGTACAGACAAAGTCTTTTAATATAAAATAGTTTTTACAGTATATCATAATATGTAAGTATAAAGCGCCACCTGCTGTCTGGAGAACAGCTCTACAGTAAGGATATTACAAGATTTCTAAACAGAAAGAAGGTTGAGAGATACTGACTTATATTTGTGAACAGAACTTTACGGCACAATTTTACTTGTGTATGTTTGTATATATCAGTGGCTTTTACAGTGGCCATTGAACAGGAAAAACAGATCGGATGTTACGCCGAAATAATAATAACAAAATGCAAAAGATAAGAAAAATTAATAAGAATATGAAATAAAATAATATCAAGACAAATCGGTAATTCCATGTTGTTTTTCTTAGGGTGATAGAAAAATTCCCAATGTTGATCTGAAATGACAATGAAAGAAATGTCTTGCTCATTAAACATCTCAGGATGACCAGAATTATGATTAAGATTATGATATTTTGGATTTTGGGTGTTAAGATTAAATTTAACAGTAGAATTAATGACAGTTATCAAATCAATCTATGAGATTGTCCTTCCCATAATCTATGCAAGAAAATACCAAAAACATACTCACAGTGAGTGAGTCCACTTCTGGGACGTGTCCTGATTCTCCTTTAATCTTACAGATAATGGCATTGGACTCAATCCTCTCCAAAACACATGGATACTGCTGATTTCCCTGTAGACCCGTCACAGTCACCTCATTCATACTCAAATTCAACATATCTGCCTTTTTCTGAGAAACAGAGAATGTGGGGTGATTTGGAGGCTGTGTGTTTCACATGCGGATGTTCAGAAAGATAATAATATTTACTGAGAAGTTTTTAATACCCACGTATGCCTCAACATGCAGACTGTGCACTGATGCTAAACTGTATCACTAAACTCACCTGAATGTTCACCTGTAGATCATTGGCCACCTGTAAGGTGGTGAATCCAGTGAATTCAGGATCAGGTTTATAAGAGAAATAATCCACACAGTCCACAGTGGAGTTCCCAACATTCAACAACAATCTAAACTGACCACTGCCATCATAAGGAACAGAGACGAACCACACATCCTGAGAAAGAGAGACAATGAAAATATGAATCTAATACATGTGGCATGCACAGAGTGAAACTACGTGTAAACTGTGTAAATAGAATAATCAAATAAATAATATTTAGTTTGAATTAATAAGTCTCCAAAGTGGATGTAGTACATTTAATAATTATACTAGCAAAGTAATGACAATCTGCCAAGCTAGAGCTCATGTGAATCTGTTCTGTTTGATTGTTGATATGTCAGATACAATCTGTAAACTGCTAGACTGGATCCTCTTTAGGGTATAGATAATTTTAAGTGTAATGCTGTAGTAATAAGCACACATCTTACCCATGAGCTTGTGTTGTATTGTTGTGTTTTCATCACTTTATTAGAGGGAAGTACAGTAACTGACTCCACTAACTCCAGATTGCTCCCCTGAAGATGAATCTTCCTTCCACCACTGAAGAGATATTCAAGACAATTTGACCAAAAAGCACACTTCAGAATCAGGGAGGGGCCAAATCAGTAATATATGGAATACAATAATAGTCCTATATTATTAAATAAATTACATTACATTACATTAAGTCATTTAGCAGATGCTTTTATCCAAAGCGACTTACAAATGAGGACAATGGAAGCAATCAAAAATAACAAAAGAGCAATGATATTTAAGTGCTATAACAAGTCTCAGTTAGCTTAAATGCAGTACACGTAGCAAGGGCTTTTAAATAATATAATAAATAAAAAGAAAACAGACTAGCAAGCTAATGTCAGAGTTTTTATAATTGTATAATAAATGAAAAGAAAAGGAGGGTCAAAATAGTTAGAGGGTCAAAAAAAAAAAATCACACATCAGCATAGGTTATAGGGTCAAATAAAGATGTAAGAGATTTAAAAGTGTGTGAAAGTGACTTTGTGCTTCTTTGGGATGGCACTATAAAGTGATGTTCACTTGCAGAATGCAAGATTCTAGAGGGCACATAAGTCTGAAGTTATAAATTTAGGTAAAGGGGTGCAGAGCCAGTGGTGGTTTAACATTAATGCCTTGAATTTTATGCGAGCAGCTATTGGAAGCCAGTGCAAATTGATAAACAGAGGTGTGATGTGAATTATTTTCAGCTCATTAAAAAATAATCGTGCTGCTGCTTTCGGAATTAAATGTAAAGGTTTGATAGAATTGGCCGGAAGACCTGCCAAGAGAGCATTGCAATAGTCCAGCCTGGACAGAACAAGAGCTTGAACAAGGAGTTGTGCAGCATGTTCCAAAAGAAAGGGTCTGATCTTCTTGATGTTGAATAAAGCAAATCTGCAGGATCGGACAGTTTTAACAGTGTGGTCTGAGAAAGTTAGCTGATCATCAATCATAACTCCAAGGTTTCTGGCTGTTTTTGAAGGAGTTAAGGTTGATTTTCCTAACTGGATGGTGGAATTGTGATGAAACAATGGGTTTGCTGGAATCGCAAGCAGTTCTGTCCAGGTGCGGATTAATGGGTGGGCCTGTATAATTTTAATAATAACGAATTAATGAATAATTAAGGGTATAATTAAATTAAATGCATTTATGGTGAGATTATTATATTTTCATGTCAATCTGTGTTCATTTTGACCACGAACCATGCACTGTCAGCCTGTCACTTTAATTCAGCGCGTGCAGCACATAAATAGACTCGGTGCGGAAACGATCTTTGCACTGGAACGCACATGGAACAGATCGCCGGACCGCATCCGCGCGCAGTGTGAAAGCTCTATAATACGGAGCCCAGGAATCAGGTGTATAAGATTAAAAAACCCGAGACCCCTCTGTATATTCACCAGGCCCTACTATTAATGACGTTCTGTATCCGCCACTGGTTCTGTCTTGGCAAGGCTGAGCTGAAGGTGATGGTCCTTCATCATTATTACATATAATAATAAATAAGAAAATATATAATCAGCAATACATTAAATAATATAGAAAAAAGGGTACTTAATCATACTACAAATGTCATAATAATAATAATATTAATAATAATTATATATATATATATATATATATATATATATATATATATATATATATATATATATATATATATATATATATATATATATATGAATTAAAAAAGAATCATGAACAGTGGTCTGACCTGCTCCAGCTGACTGTGGGCTGTATTCCAGTGCAGCTGGGCTGAGAACTGTAAGTGATGATGCTGTTACCATGACAACGGTCGTCAGGAGTAACAACACACACTTTCACTGTTCCTTTAGTTCCACTGGGAGGAATGTGGAACCTTAACGTGTCACTGGAGCGATCAAACACTGGAGATCTGAAAGAAGAGATATACAGTATGATTTATCTGAATCTACACACATTCATATATACACCACTAAACAAACACAGAGTCTCACTCTTTAGGAATGCACTCCAGATCCCCTTGAATACGGATTTTAGTAACAGATTCCAGGTTCCTTCCTCTTAGTAAAACATTGTTTCTGCCATGGAAAGAAACCTTGTTCGGCTCCAGAGACAGAATCTCTGGCTTCTACAAAACACCAAAGGGAGAATATGTGAGATATAGAAAAAGGTTTTTAAAAGGCCATTTAAAGCTCCAGTATGTGACTTTTGTAATTGACCACAAGAGGGAGCATTTCCAACAATAACAAAGGCGAAGCTTGATGACGCTATGAAGCAGGTGATGATGGGAGATGTTATTTGTTAAATGATTTGTTGGGTTAATGTTGTGCAGTGTTACGTGTTTTTGGCTAATGCCGTGTTGTTTCTCAAACCAATCATTCTAAAAGTAAATTTGAACGAACATTTGCAAGTAATGACTAAATATATTTTTAACAACACATATCCGATTTAATTTAATTGTACTGCCATAATCTCGGTCACCACACGTGATAAAAATCCTTACCTTAGTACAAAGAGCAATAAAACGTATGTTATATAATAATATGTTATTTTCTCACAGGTAACATTATTGATAAAAAAATGCTACAGTGACAGAATGTACAGGCATGTGGTGTAATTTATATCTATTAAAATCATCTTTACTGTAACTATTACGTTACTTGTACAATAACAAAATAAATAATTGATTTGCTTACCTGTCTATCAATACACTCGCGAGAGCAGAGTCTCTGTCAAGTCCAATATTTTCGCGCAGCTCTCTCCATCTCGTAAACGCCTGGCCGATATTTATCCTGGTTTTGTTCCTCTGTTTGTCACACAGTGTCTGCGTGTATCCGAATATGGACGCTTACGTTTAACTGGCACTTCAATACTCGCCAAAGAGTAATCGTGATCCATAACAACGACAACCAAACCATACGCGCGGCTATAACATAACCACCTCTTCCGCATTTGATCATGTGATATTCCGGTGTGGTGGAACATCACATGGTCTACACCGGAAAAAAAGTATAGAGCGGACATTGCGTCGGCTAGTTATTTAAAATCAGAATTTCTCTGAAATAAAAAATCTTTGGAGACTTTAGAGATATTGTAAGTACACAACTGGAGGAGATATATCACACTGTGCAAGTTATTTTCGGAAATTTTATTACAAAATTCCTACATATTGGAGCTTTAACATGATCTTTGGCCCTTATTAAAAAAATCCTCAGTACACAGTATGACACTTACTTTATATTCCATCTCATAAAATAAACCATTACAGACATCCTAAAGAGAGGAGAAAGACAGAGATCTGTGAGTGGATTGTTTACTTCCTAGGTTTTCTTCAGCTAGGACATCATATTTCAGATATATCAACAGTAAATTAATCATCTCGACTCTTTATGAAGGTTATGCCATTTCCCAATAAACATGTACTGAATAAGTGGAATATAGGTTACACAATGTCCCCACCTGTGTTTGTAACTGCTCTCCAGGGACAAGTGTCCAATCACAACGCTCGGAGGAAGAGGACCAGTGACACCCAGATGAGACACACTGCACGCACCTGCATTTAATTCATGTTAAATTTGTGACTTCAACACACACCTGAAATGTGTTCAACCACTTCATGGCACTTTTTCTTTTATAAATAATTTCTTTTAAAACTCTTTTAGGCTCTGCATTTCTTACTGTGTATAAGAAGCACTCTGTGAATTATCTTTGATATTCAGGCAGTTTTTCAGCATCAACATCTCTGTCATCTTCTGATCCTCAACAGCCACTTCAGCCGAAATGGGTAAACCTGAATAGATTATCAAAAAGTAACCAGAATAAAAAATTTATTACATGGCTTTCTTTATACAATTAGTCATTACTATAAAAAAAAAAAAAAAAAACATTTCAGGACATCGCTCATCTCTCAGACATTTTTTTAGAAGATACTTAAAGTTTTTGAAGTTCAAACTTTATCATAAAATGTATTGGTTTCAAATGTGTCATGATGTTGAGCACCATGGTCATGGTTGCTGAAGGAGAAAGGAAATAACAGTTGTGTAGACGTGCTCTGTGGTCACAGAACTTTTAAATAATTTCCTCCCACACACACAATTTGGGCTTGTTAGTGATTTGCTCACATAGAAGAAAACGAATGACTGCTTTATTGTTTGATGATGTTTCTCTGTCTATTAAACTGCTCTGTCTGCTTTAATGAGTGCTGTGGTGTCAGAGTTGTGTAAGATTGAGCTCTTCTTCATTTGACCCTTGAATAATGTGCTGGAAATGTAGGACGACATTTTAAATACACTAGAAACAGGATGAAGAAATCAAAATGATAAATGTTTTTGGCACAACATAATAGAAAACTGGAACAAAATCCCTTTAAGAGAGTGCACTTTTCAGAATACATGATGTACAGCCGTTTTTAACACACTGCAGTAAAATTATACTCAAGTACCTGTGCTATAGTATTTACACTTCAAAATAAGTGTACTTTAAAGCACAGAAAAACATTATTCAAATAATTATAAAAAGCACTTTAAAGTGAAACGTAATGTGACATGAAACACTTTTAAAAGTTTATTTAAAGCAACAAATTTTTTACCTTGAAATATCAGTCTCAAAATCATTCTTTTGGTACACTGACTTCTACTAAGGCAAATGGCTTTTGTTTTTCTTACTACCTAGTTTCTTACAGTTTTACACATTTAAGTGTGTTAAGTCATGAAAGTGCATATTACATTGACTGAGAACTGACAGAGAACCAACCTCTGGTATATTGTAGCTGGTCAGACAAAACAGAAAAACTACAGGAGCAGTTTGGGAAAACTGCAGGTGGATCAGACCCGTCACACAGGTTCATGGTTCCTGTGTTGAAGGTACATGAGAAGGCAGGATTTCCTGTGCTCTCCAGACTCAATGAAAGATGTAGAGTAATCTGTGTAGAAGAGAGCAATGATTGCTCAGTAGAATTTGCTAATATATTTTCAATGCAATGAAAAATGGTTTTATTTGAAGCTAATATAATAATACCTTGTTGGAAGATTTCTCTGCCCAAACCTGAAAAGAAACTAGCTTTTTCTGGAGGGAGTCTTTTGGGATGGACACCCATGAAGATTTCAAACATTCCTCTTGGGTGGAGCATCTAGACAAACAGAAATATATAATATTGAGCTGTTATGTCAGGTTGGATTTTTTTACCAATCGAGCATATTAAAATCTTCTTCTTTTTTTTATTTATACATGCAACAGATATCAATCTGACCTGTGTGTGTTCACACACCAGCCACAGAGAGGATCCAGAGCAGCCCTGCAGTCTTTCAGAGTGATGTATTTAGCACACGAAACCACAGACACTCTTCTTAACTACATCAAAAAACATGAGCAGAAAGGAATAAAAAAAAAAAAACACTACTGCACTCACTTTTCAATATAAGAAAATAATAAATCATCTTTTCTCTAAACTTTACATGCAAAACCACAAAATGCACACAACAAGCAAAACATAACTCCAACTGTAATAGTCTGGTAAAAAAGGCTCATCAAAGGCTGTATTTTTCTGATGAGGCTTAAAAAGGCTGGCTTGGGAACTACAGTTCTCACATCTTTTTATAGGTGTGTGGTGGAGAGCATCCTAAGATATTGTATAACAGTCTGGTATGGAAACTGCTCTGTAACAGAGAGGAAGGCAATACAGCGTGTGGTTAAGACGGCAGAGAAAGTCATCGGTTGTAGTCTCCCTGCAACTGGAGATATATACATCAACAGATGCAAGACTAGGGCTGCAAGTATCATGAAAGACTTCTCTCACCCTGCCAATAGACTATTTGACACTCTTCCTTCAGACAGGAGGCTGCGCGGCATCAGAGCTAGGACATCAAGGTTAAAAAACAGCTTCTTTCCAGAAGCCGTGAGACTTTTTAACATTGACAACTACAGAATTGATCAACTGAACTTGCTGTCCTAAATTAGATTGCACTAACTTTATTACTATGCGGCTAATTTTTAAGGGTTTTTAGTGTGTGGAGAGACTGTACCCATATATTAATATGGGCTTGTATTATTTGTTATTTTATCACAATGTAACATACACACAGACAAACATCAAACCATTAGCTATATACACAACAAGCTACAGACAGATATGATAAATGTAAATCACTACTATCTTGTATCTTTTGCTTGTTCAGCATGCAGTGAAGCACAGGAGTTTGTCAATTTAATTTTGTCTCTACTTTATAAATCATTACATTCTCTCAGAAAAGAAGGTACAAAAGCTGTCACTTTTCAGTAAGTACATCTTTGCACTTAAAATGTCCATATTTTTAACTTAAAGTTACATATTAGTAGATAAAAGGTATTAAATGTATACCTTTTGAAAAGGTGCCACTGTGACAGCTTTTATGAGAGTGTAGAAATAAAGGTGACTTGACTTGTGTGAATATTCAATATAAATTTACAAAGAGCTGTAAACAGAAATGCTAGGGTGAAAAATTGAGTGAAAACTTTGAGGACTTGATCTGAAGATTGAGTATATGAATGAATAGTTTCACTGAGTGTGCCTCAAGTACAACTTTTAGTGAGTTAGCAATTTCATTTTCAAATTCAATGTTGACACTTTTTATTAACTGTACAGTTTTAATCCTCACCTGTTTCTTCAGAGCTATGTAGATATGTTTGAAATCTACTGGATCAAAGTGCATTCTGGGAAACACTTTTCGTTCATCATCAGATTTGAACAGCACTGTTGGACAACCTGGAGTGAATTTCTCATCCAACACAAGCTAGACAAACAAACAGCATCATTATCCGAAGTTCAGCCAAATCATTATGACTGTGGTGCTTTATTAATGACATTTTATACATTTTGATATTCATTGGTGGTATATAAAGTACATATTATTAACAGATTCCACAAAAATGAAGAAGAAAAAAAAAAGTCAGCGAGTCAGTGTTTTTTTTTTATTTATGCCATTTGAGACGCTTACTGTGTTTCATAATACTTCTTGATGCATATTTCTTAGAATTGTAATAAGGTTTATAATATTAAGAGTTAACAGCAAAAAAAAAAAAAAAAAAAAAAATCTAACAATACTGACAAAGATGCAAAAAAAGTAATGCTTGAAAATTTCTATATTCGTATTTAAATGAATGGGTAACACTTTACAATAAGGTTCATTCGTTAAATAGTTAACTGTATTAGTTAACATGAACTAAGCATGAACAATACTTCTATAGAATTTATTAATCTTATTTGATCTTAATTTCAACATTTACTACTACATTATTAAAATCAGAAGTTGTATTTGTTAACATTAGTTAATGCGCTGTGAACTAACATGAACAATGAATAACTGTTTCCATTAACTAACATTAACAAAGATTCATAAATACTGTTACAAATATATTGTTCATTGTTAGTTCATGTTAGTTAATGCATTATGATGTTAACAAATGACAATGTATTGTAAAGTGTTACCACTTAATTTATTTATATTTTCCACGTAAATGTCCAATTCAATGATGCATATTTCTTTATAATTATTTATACTATAATAAACTTTTTTGTTTTCTGATATCACATGACATTCTCTTAAAAAGAAACCACGTGTTGTGTTTGCAGTAGTTATATAATTTTAATGTTATTATGAAAATTGATAAGGGCCCACAAACCCAACATACAATGCAACCTACTTAGTGTTTTCCAAATACTGAGGATAGCATCTAAGAAACTATTGAAAAATAAAATATAAAGGAGACCTTTATGAGTTGACCATCACTGGTTCCTATGAACAGCACAATCCAGGATCCACTTCTAACTGCTGCCACTGCTGACATTGAGCTGTACTTGAACACCACAGAGAGCGGCTGAAGTTCAGTATCACTCTGAAACACAAACAACAAAATGAATTTATATGACTTTAGTGAACAGTATCATACCTTTATCATGCATCACTCTATTACAATTGTTATTCAAGTCTCAGTAAGGTGAAATGCTGTTCTCATTTAAAAACGTGTATGAATGCAGTTTCCAACCTCAGAACCACATGTATTTTCACCATTATGACAGAAGCCCTTCACTCGTCCTTTAACATGACTGATGTCGTACAGAGCCAGCGCGCTGTTCTCCGGATCCTGCTGATTCTGTGCACTGAACACACCTGCCCAAATAACTCTGTTCACTGAGGGAATAACGGTGCTGGCGACGAGCACTGGACGAGCTTTATCACTGCAGCATCGTATCCTTGAAGCCTGTAGGGATTTAATGATTTCTATCTTTCTTTCTTTAGAGCTGTTCATCCACAGGACGAGCACTTTCCTCTCAGAGTCAGCCTTTGTGTTGAGAAATAAGTAAGATTCTGAGGGTGAAACTCTCTGGAATCCATCAACAAACTCCACATCTCTCACAGTGCTCTCAATGAAGGCATCTGATCCTTCTGCCATTCTTGAGAAAATCCCACCTGGTTGAGACTGTGAAGTGCTCAGCAAGGTAACAACAGAATACCTGGTATCTCGAGGTTTTGCATCGTCGTCTTTTTTCCCAACCAAAAGGTACTTACTGCTACTTGTACCGGATATGAAGGCAACAGATTTCTCATCCTGTCGAGGTCCTATCAGTATATCACTTTCATAGTAAATACTGTTTGTGATGTCATTTATATCAAGAACTTCACAATATCCATTGTTAAATGTCCCACACGTTATCAAGGTGCTGTTTTCATCAAAAGGCACCAGAATGTTAACTCTGTTGTGTTCAGAGGCTTTAGTGTCTTTGCTCTTCTCCTCAGTAAGATCGTGTCTCATCTGATGTAGTCGATGATCAGTAAGAACAAATAACTTACTGTTACCAACTACAAAGTCCTTGATATCTCCATCGAAGTCATGCACATCACTGCAAATGCAATATTTCAAAATTACAAGAATTCCAAGAAATCTTCTCATCTTATCTGATGAGCAGCTGAGGTTTATAGATCTTGTCACAGAGATCAACAGCTCTCGGATGCGTGCCCTCGTAAAGTGGATGGAAGTGAAAGCAACATGGCTAAAATGAGGGCGGAGGTATAAAAACCACAGACAAAAATGTGTTGAGTGCTGTGTTTACTCAAAGCATTCTAAGAGTGCATGTAAAAAAGAAAAAGTAAAAGAAAATAAATAAGTTTAATTGTATTTTGCATTTACCAACATCAGCAATTCTAGACATAAATTAACCAATGGAAATAGAGGTTTGTAAAGCAACCATTAAACACAATATTCTTTATTTTATCACTATTTTCCCAGTGCCCTAAATATGTAAGCTAATGCCATAATATGTATGTTTTACTTGAAAATGTTCAGTAGATGTCGGTCTTTTGGTAATGATCTGTGGTGAAGAGTGGAGCTTGTGCTCTGGTTGTGGTTGTCTTTTGCGGTTGCCTTGATTTTGCAAAATAAGACGTATTCCTGGATCAACATCTTTTGCTGGATCAACATTAAATACCCATATTTTATTCCTAAAAACAAAAGGAAATAATAGATAAATAACAAGGAAGCATCTAACCTTGATTATAAAATTAAAACTGACATTTCTAGAAAACGTATGCCTATCCCTCGATGGAATTTTGATGATGTTGATCCAGGAGCATGTTGTACTTGGTGAAATCACGTTTGCCATCTATAAGTGTCCTTTGGAGCAGAGGCCAATTGCTGAACATGAACAGTGTGCACTTTAGAGGAAGTTGCAGTGTCCAAATCAATTCATTTTAAAACAGAGTAAGTTAAACATTAAAATGTGTATCTAACAGAACAAATGTCATGATACAAATGCATATACTGTAACTTGTCAGTGAACAAATCAGTTGACATAAAATGTTGACTAATGAAGAGGCAATAATTATAGTCAAGCTTTGGGATGTTGATTGACTCCATCTACATTTTGATTATCATTCTGAATCCAATTCATAGTCTTCGTTCAGCTTTTTGTTTAAAATGTTATTTATTTAATTTTTTTTAATGAAACTTACATTAAAGTGTTTAGAAAAGTACACATGAAGCTAGAATTAAATGTTTTTTGTTTACAAGCAGATGATTCTTTGGATGTTTTTTTATGTTCAGATATTCATATAACAAAATACAAATTCAAACATAAATAGGGACATATACTTAAAGTATGACGTATGAAGTTCACTTAAAGAAAACTTATGAGTATACTTGCAGTACAAACTACAAACATAGAGGTAAACTAGTTGTGTAAAGTTTGCTACTTTTATACTTAGCAGACTTTGTAATAAAATATTTTATTTTATTATATGCATTTAATGTTCTACTGTTAGTGTTATCTGTACGCACCGAGGGTCTTAGAGTAATGCAATTTCAATTCTCTGTATGTACTGTACATGTGGAAGAATTGACAATAAAACAGACATGACGGGACTTGACTCAAAGACCGAGACAGCCCCCCGCAGATAAAAAAATAACTGTTATTCTTTCAAGTTTAATAACTTTTGAACCGCTAATCCATCTGATAATCTGAATGCTTTAAAAGTGATGTAAAGCAGAGATTCTCCACGTTTCGGAGATATGCTATTTATGCTATTTGGATATCCAGAGGCGCCGTAGTGTAAGTGATTACGTCATTGCATTTTGACAACATTGATTCGTCAAAGAAACCAATGCTTTCGTTCCTCTGAGCCAAACAGAAATGATTGTTGACGCTTAGTACCACCCCCGTGCCCAGATTGTTTAAAACTGTCCCATATTAAACCAATAAGTAGTCTTTTGATCTACTACTTAACAAATTGCTTTGGAAAATGATCGAAAATAAATGAAAGTAAAGTCTGTCCTGAGTGTATGAACACAAGCAAACAGTAACACATTTGCATGAGAAAACTCTCCAAAAAAGCACAAAAACCCACGACAGAGTACTTTGACATAAAACAAATCAAAACAATTATGAAATAGTGGTACATATCTGATAAAGCACTAAGATTTAAGTCTTGGTTCGCTATGCGATGTCCCGGTAAAATCGATTCTGATACAGATTACAGCCAGCGGATCGATCATTTATATGTATATTATATATAAGTAAATAATTATATAATTATACAGTTCATAAAGATAGTTTGCACAATTTTTTTCTGTTGCACTCTGAATATTTCTCACTCATTTTGTGTGTAGTTTGTGAATCATTTGCACTGTTTTTGCACTACTGTTGAAGACAATTTGTGCAATTGTTTTTACTACATGCTGCATAGTTTGTGTATTGTTCATACTCAGACTGAAAATATATTTCTCAGAATAAGATAAAAACTTTTTTTTGTTTGGTTTTGTTATCATATAACACTCCTTCCATTTTCTTTACTTCTCTATTGTTAGTTAACGAAATAGGTCTGTTTTTCACTTAAAAGCGTTGATAACAATATTGTAATAAATAACTATAAATAACTATAACTTGCTTTGGGAATGGTATATGTAAACAAAATTTTATTTGGAAGTGTAAATCACCCGGACACAACTTTCTAAAGAAAAAATCCAAACTTTAAGAGTTTCTGTTTGAGTATGCAATAAAAAACACCCAACTGTTGCTTGCATTTTCCTTGAAATTCTGTAATTTCATTAATTTTTTGAGAGAACTAAAGGAAAATTGAGACTTTAAATTCTTAAATCCTTAAATTGTAATTTCTCCTGTATATAACTATATATGGCACTTGATGCTGAATGCTAGAATAGGTCTGAAGAACAAAGAAATGTGCAGGTGTGTCAGGCGCCCCCAAAATGTTCTAGGTCTTTAAGGTCTTTAAGAGTTAAAGTATACTTAAAAGTACTAGAAAGTTGGCCAATTTAGTCCCAAGGAGTACGCTTACAAGTATACTTCTAGAACACTGATATTTGTATTCTTGTTACGTAAAGTATACTTAAAAATATACTTGAACTTTACTTAAGTATACTTAATAAAATAAATAAATACATCAATAAACTTTTTGGTAAGGGTACTTTTTGGTAAGGGTAGTCGTTACAAGTAGCACTAGGAACCTTTTGGTTGGGAAAAAAGATGGTGGATGTCAGTTTCACCCTCAGAATCAGGATGAACAGCTCTAAACAAAAGAAGAAAGACATCATCAAATCACTACAGGCTTCAAATATACGATGCTTATTATTTGGGCAGGTGTGTTCAGTGCACAGAATCAGCATGTGATGGTCAACTCATAAAGGTCTCCTTCACTTCTCTCTCTAACACACATTACTTTATTTCACTAGTCTCAATGGAGTTTCATTTCTAAATACTTGCACACCATTTTCATTTAAACATACTTTATAGTTCTATACTGTTGCCTAAATCTACATTTGAATTACGACAGTCATATTTCATGATTTGAATTTCTTTAGTTTTTCTGGCTTTTAGTGGATAAGTAATTCACAATACGCTGTCCAACAGTACTGTTCTAATGATGAATGAAAAGTGTTTCCCAGAATACACTTTGATCCAGTAGATTTCAAACATTATATATAGTATATACTCTACTATAGTAGAAAAATCTTAAAAATATTGAGTAATGAATAATTCCTGTAACATAAAATTTTAGTCATATAACAATTACTTGTTGTTTCACGTACACGCTTCTAAAATTAGTAAGTAAAAAGTAATATTGCATTTCAGGAGCAATATGAAAAAAATGGTTTGCACTATAAGCCTACTTTTGTCCAAAAAGCTGATCCGAGACAGGGTCTTTTTTTAATCAGTGAAAAAAGGTGATTCTCCCATGCCCCAAATTTAGAAAGCCCTGAATTAAATACTTACTGTACAGTTACTGTTACTAATAGGGGTGGGGAGTAACGAAATCCATCTAACGGCGTAACGTATTTAAAATACAAAATATGAGTAACTGTATTTCATTATAATTACATTTTAAATAAGGGGTGGTGTTGGCGCAGTGGATAAGACGCATGCCTTTGGTGTGAGAGACCCGGGTTCGAATCCACTGTGAGGCACCAATGTGTCCCTGAGCAAGACACTTAACCCCCTAGTTGCTCCAGAGGCGTGCGACCTCTGATATATATAGCAATTGTAAGTCGCTTTGGATAAAAGCGTCAGCTAAATGAATAAATGTAAATGTAAATGTAAATAAGGGGTAATCGGATTACAGTAACATCTAAAAAGTATTTTAGATTACCAGTGATTACCTTTAATTTTGATGTAATTTATTAATTTAATATTTAAGTAAACAGTTTTGGGAATTTAACCAATACGGATTCTCCGTTGAAACAAACAAACAAACAAACAAACAAACAAACAAAAAACAGTCCAGCAGCCTGTTCATTGTCAACTCCTAGTGAGCGACTGAGTGTGCATACATGTTCATCATCACTACACAAAAAAATCTCCTAGAAGTCACACTTTGCATTCAGTTAACAGATCCATACGAATCATGCATGAAATAAAAGTTTATAAAGTCAATAGCCTTATGTGCTTTACAGAGGAAACTTGAAGTCTTTATATATTCGAAATGCAAGTTCATGATCTGATTCGTGAACAGATGATTCTTTTGAATCAACCTTTTAAAATAATAATTTCTTTAGTTTAACGAAACCAGGGTGGAAACCAAGGGTTCACAAACTGGATAGATCTGAGGTGCAGGGCCAGTTAAATCGCTAGCCCTACGTCGGGCTCCAAAAAATACCGCCCTTGAATCTTAAATAGTGATGTAAAATCCCTAACTTGATTCACGTTATTCACTCGCTTGAAGGGGTGAAATGGATTGTAGTTGATCTTTTTGCACTTTTTTTTAAATCTTGCTGATTCAAGTGTTTTAAACCATTTGCGCACATTCGGAGCGTGCGTGCACTCATTCAAAGCATGCGCTGAGAGCAGCGTTTCATGCGCTTAAAAATAACTGATTCGTCATTCGCGTATCCTTGCTTTTGAATGAACGCACAGACAAAACATAATTTCAAAATAATTGTCTCTGCAAGTATTCTCATAAACACAGTCGTTTATGTTTTAAGTGTACGTATACAGTGGAGAAAGAAATCTGAGCATTATTATATGAGATCCGTGCATTCGGTCTTAAGGGGTTAGTTCAGCCAAACAGTGTTAATTTCGTTGACTAAATATTTTCGTCATTATTTTCGTCACGAATATATTTTTGCGGACGAAAACGAAACGAAAACTAAAATAGAAGGCACTGATGGAGACTAAAACTATGACTAAATTGATTGACATTATCGTCAACGAATAAAGGACGAGACGAAAATAGACTGTGACGAAAATCAAATCAGCAGACGGGAGAGATGCCAGGAATGAACAAAAGAACCAGCAAAACGGAACAGGCGAGACTGCATGAGAGAAGAGAACCAATCCGAGTCTGACTTATTGAGACGTGAAGCGAAGGTTTTCAGTTTTTAAATGAGCTCCCGGGAAGACGGCATTTGAAGAGGTGATGTCTAAAAGAGCGACAAAATGTCCACAGCTCACTTCACATTTGACGACGAACAAAACAAAACAAAACAAACTGTAAAGCACGCGGAGCGCTCATTCGTGGCAAGAACACCACCAATTTGAAAATACATTTACAGACGAGCCACCCGGACATTTTTCAAATGTAATTTCACAACGATGTTCTTTTGTTTATGGAGCTAAGCAAAATTGGAATAGTGCAGTGCATAGATGTTGTAGCATTAAATATTACGAACTGAAAAGTACTGTAAAATAGCCCCTTCTTCAAGTTAGATGAGAGCACAATACTAATACGTAATATCATGATAAATACATTTGATTAATACTAAAATATATGTTTAGTATATTTTATAATGTTCTACTTGTTGACAATATCACAAATATTTCTATATTAGTCATGTGAAACATGAATGTTCACATCCTATCATTATACATACAAATCTAGCAATATTGTAGTATTTAAAACATACGATATTGCTAGACAAATGAATACCTTATAAAATCTTGTTACTTTTTTTTATCCACCTAGCTGCCAACTTATTAAATATTTACTTTAAATGTATGCACTTATTGTTCAGCTCAGCTGTAAGCTTTAAGGTTCTGGACCTAACGTTATTTTTATTTTATTGATGGTCAATTGGCAGCTAGTTATTGTTTACATTATCATGACAGTGTTTGTTGCTGCATAAAAGCTTTTGAATCGAAATAAAGACACAGTTGTGTTGAAATAAAGTTGAATTTGTGTTTTATATATTTTGGTTAAGTTTGTTTCCTATACCAGCTGTAAAAAATTGTCTAGTAAATCTGTTATTGATTTTAGTCTTATTTTAGTCGACTAAAATACCAAGCAATTTTAGTCGACTAAAATACCAAGCAATTTTAGTCGACTAAAATAAGACTAAAATTAAAACAAATCAGATGACTAAAACTAAAAAGAATTATAGTCAAAAGACTAAGACTAAAACTAAATTAAAATTTCGTGTCAAAATTAACACTGCAGCCAAATATTAAAATTATGTCATTAATAACTTAACCTCATGTTGTTCCAAACCCGTAAGACCTCCGTTTATATTTGGAACACAGTTTTAGATTTAGTCCGAGAGTTCTCAGTCCCTCCATTGAAGCTGTGTGTACGGTATACTGTCCATGTCCAGAAAGGTAAGAAAAACATCATCAAAGTAGTCCATGTGACATCAGAGGGTCAGTAAAAATTTTTTTGAAGCATCGAAAATACATTTTGTATAAAATACTTTATTCAGCGCTGTTTTTTCTTCTGTGTCTGTTGTGAGAGAGTTCAAAACAAAGCAGTTTGTGATATCCGGTTTGCGAACGAATCATTCGATGTAACCATATCTTTTTGAATCAGTTCACCAAATCGAACTGAAACGTTTTAAACGGTTCATGTCTCCAATACGCATTAGCCCACAAATGACTTAAACGATTACCTTTTTTAATGTGGCCGAGTTAAAACAAACCAATATTTCCGGAGTAATTCATGTACTCAAACAGTACACGACTGAACAGCTGTGAAGAAAGAACTGAAGATGAACACCGAGCCGAGCCAGATAACGAACAATAGACTGACTCGTTCACGAGTCAAGAACCGGTTGCATTGTTTTTCGGATCACCAGTACTTCTCTCGGACAGTTCGATTCAATAAACCTGTTGAAGAAAACGGTACACCAGTTCTTTTGTGCTTGACGTAATGGCGTCATTGGCGATGATTGCCCTTGATTCGAGCCTTCGGTTTACCCGCGCTCATAACATTAGCACAGAATCAGTTCAGAATCAATCACCAAAAGAATCAGTTCTTTTCAGACGCTCTGTGTGTCGGTCTGCTTCACAATGAATCACACATGCGCAGTATCATCAGCTCCTCGGTTCTCGAATCGGACACGTCTGACAGAAACGGTTCTTGACTCGAGAATGAGTCAATCTTTTGTTTGTTATCTGGCTACCAAAATGTATTTTCGATGCTTCAAAAAAACCGAAATGAACCTCTGATGTCACATGGACTACTTTGATGACGTTTTTCTTACTTTTCTGGACATTGACAGTATACCATTCACACAGCTTCAATGGAGGGACTGAGAGCTCTCGGACTAAATCTAAAATATCTTACAGGTTTGGAACAACATGAGGGTAAGTTATTAATGACAATT
This sequence comes from Carassius auratus, assembly GCF_003368295.1. NCBI lineage: Eukaryota > Metazoa > Chordata > Actinopteri > Cypriniformes > Cyprinidae > Carassius > Carassius auratus. The sequence continues at coordinate 13,698,584 of NC_039271.1, forward strand.
TATATTTTTGAGTGAACTATCCCTTTAAAGGGGCAGCAGCCTTTAAATACCTGGTGTTCCATTAGTGGCACCAGCTGTCAGAGAGTGACATTTGTGTGTTAGAATCAGAAAGAGCTTTATTGCCAAGTATGCTTGTGCATACAAGGAATTTGTTTTAGTGACATAAGCCTCCAGTACACAGAGACAACAACACACAGACAAATTTTTTTTAATAAATAAATAAGTGTATAAACAATTATGCTATAAACGATAATGGAATAGGATTTAGTAAGATGCAGGGATGTACTAGGATGGAGGGGTAACAAATAAATATAAGGATATTGCACATTTTTATTACATAAGCATAAGTGGGGAACATTTAACTGTTCATGGTGAAATCGGACCATTCTGTTTTTTCTTCAGTTTTGTTTTTAGTAATTCAAGTGGTTTGCTCTGATTTAAAATAGAACACAGACAATTTTTTTTTCAAGTTCGTTTTTTTATTTCACATTTAAATTTCACAAAGAAATATGCAGCATTTTGTCTTTTATCTAATAATAAAATGACACATTTTACTTTATAATTTGTCAAATCTCATTTTGTAAAAAAAAAGAAAAAGAAAAAGAAAAATTATATATATATATATATATATATATATATATATATATATATATATATATATATATATATATATAATTTGTAAGGAAATTGTATGGTGTAATCTTTTTTGTGAATGTTATCGCATCATAATGTTACAGGTGGCACCACATAAACAGCTTATATGCTCTCTCTGGAAACAGGAGAAATAAATGAGACCAGGCAAACTCTGCGTCCATTTTTCGTCTCGCTCAGCAGAAAGAGGGAGAGAGGATTTATTAGACATTCACATTTTTAAATCCTCCTCTGTTACAAACACTCAATGTTCACTATCAAATAAACATGATTTAAAAATGAAATACAATTTGTCTTTTTTTAATCTTTCAGTTTGAGTTTTAAGTTTTGGGTGATTAAATAAATCAAAATGACAATAACCACGGTTACCCTTTAAGTTGAATTTTTTTAACTCGAAATAAAACATAGCTTATGTTATCACTTACATATAAAACATAGTTTGTTACCATTTACATATGGTTCCTAAATGCATTTTCCTCTTCCAGCAAAAGTCATTTTTACTCTTCCCAAAATGCATGAGCTGACAGACTTTTAACTTATTTTTAACTACTGTTAAAATATAAATCACATTTGCTTTTACCATCAGCTTTTAACCCTGACAAACTCAGTTTTTAACATTAACCTTTCACATTTTACACAATATCATACATTTCAAGAGTATTAAAACTTTACAAAAATGTTCAAGGAGCTAAAAATAAAACTCTTCAGATGTGACTTTGGTAGTAACTTAACAGGTGATATTAACAGGCGCGAAAATGTGGCTACAGCCATATGTACAATTATGTCCACATACTCATAACACAGCCTTATTAGCGAATATTAAAACATTCAGTGACATGTCAACATATTACACTTCAGGTACTTAGATTAATTTAATTTTCCACCAACCTGGAAACAGGAGAAATAAATGAGACAGAGACAAAAACTCTGCATCCGTTTTTTGTCTCGCTCAGCAGAAAGAGGAAAATCGCAAAGCGGACAAAACTGACGTAAAGCCCCGTGGAGCACAATAAATGCCACACTACCCCCTGCTGGCGAACTCCACAATTACTCCTCGCATCTCTATAACATGTAATAGACTAGTCCAAGGATGGTGGAACCAGGTAAATTACCTCTGAACAAATATTTAAAAACATTCATTTTTTAAATTTCAGAAACTACCACAAATGTGATAACACTTTAGTGGGCATCACACGCTCCCTGAAAGAGAAGAATGTCTCCCGACATTTCCAAAAATCTTTATCTCAAAACAGTTTAACTATTTTTCAATTTTTAACCTTGATTCTCAAACCTCTATTCAACAAACAAGCATAGTAGGTGGAATGTATGTGGCTGGTGCTTGGTAAGGGTATGGCATGTATGCTGTCTGGGAGTAAAGGAGTGGGTGTGAATATGGCATACAAAGAGGCGGGATGTATGGAAAGATTGAGGGTGCATGTGTAGTATGATTTGATGCTTCTATGACAGGTATATAGGGTGCGGTGTATCCAGGCACTGAGTTAACTGTGGCGTGCGTCTGGACTGATGGCTCACCTAATGACTCATATGTGAGAAAACGACGAGGCCTTTTCTCACGAGCTGACCTTCTGAAGTCTGACTGAGTGTGATCTAAAGGAGGAGTCAAAGGTCGAGCTTCTGAGTCAGAGTCTTGGTGCCCATTGTTTTCCTCCCCTTCCACAGGTACAGTGAGTAAAGGTTGGTTTTCACCAGTAGGATCTGGTAAGTGTTTAGGTACAGTATGATTTTCTCTCCTTATAGGTGCTGGTTCTGACCCCCGGATCTCTGGATACCTGGTGAGTTGCTCCTGGTAAGTAACAGGTCTTTCCTCCATCCTTTCAGTCGGTCTCCTTAACCAGTATCCCGAGCCAGAATCATTATCTGAATCATTTTCACTGTCATCACTGGTGTCTGCTCGTCTTTGGGTGTCTGTCATACTCTCTTGGTTTTGTCTGTTATGTGTTTTCTTCTCAGGAATAGATCTGGTGTCAGATGGAGTGACATTGACAGGTAAGACATTCACCAGCAAAAGGAGATTACGGTGCAGTGTCCTGCTTTTCTTTTTGTCTCCAGTTTCAGGGCAGACAACGTACACTGGGTTCTCAGTGAGTTGACGTTCAACTATGTATACAGTCTTCTCCCAGTATGCCCTTGATTTTCCCTGCCCTCCATGTTCACTGAGGTTCCAGACCAGAACTCTGTCCCCTGGTTGCAGTACAACTCCCCTTGCTTTCTTGTCATACGTCAATTTTCCCCTTGCACTGGACTTTTTGCTATTCTCGCCAGCAATACGATAGGCTTCTGACATCTTTTTAGCCCATTTTTCTGCAAATCCTGTAGGTGAATATGATTCCCTTTCTCCAACCAATCCAAATAGCAAGTCGACTTGGAGATGTGGGTGACGTCCGTAGAGGAGGAAAAATGGTGAGTAGCCGGCTGACTCATGTCTGGTGCAATTGTATGCATGTATAACATGAGGGAGGTGATCCTTCCACCGTAGTTTCTCACTATCAGTCAATGTTCTTAACATCTGGAGAATGGTGCAGTTTAGCCAATGGCTCAGCTGGGTTGCCTTGTGGGTGATAAGGTGACGTCCGCGAGTGGCTAACCCCTGACAACTGCTGTAATGATTGGAACAGTTTGTTCTCAAATTCACGACCCTGGTCATGATGTAGTTTGGATGGATATCCAAACCGGGGTATGAAATCATTGAAGATGCGCTCAGCAGCTGTTTTCCCACTCTTGTTCTTTGTGAGATATGCCTGGGCAAATCTAGTGAAATGATCAAGCACTACTAGAATATATTAATATCCCCCACAGCTGGTTTCCAGATGATAATAGTCAATACACACAAGCTCTAAAGGGAAGTTAGATGTGATGCTGCCCATAGGAGCTCTTGTGCGTGTCGTGGGTTTCTTAGACCTGATATTGGGATATTTTTGGGTGACATAGTCTTCAATTTCTTTAGCCATAAAGGGCCAGTAAAATCGTTCCCGAGCAAGATGGAGCACTCTTTCTGTGCCTACATGACCCATCTCATTGTGTAGGTACTTCAGAGCAATCGGTCTGTATTTCAGAGGGAGGACTAACTGCTTTACCTGGATCGTCCTTCTGTAAAGGAGGCCATCTTTAAGTTGCAACTTACTCCACTCATGCAGCAGCTTTCTGGTGGCTCAACTTACAGTTCGGCGTATGTCATCTGTCAGTTTTGTGTTTGACTCCTTTAACTCAATAATCTTTACTATGGCTTGATCCTCTCTTTGAGCCTTAACAAGATCATCATGGCTGATAGCTGGCAGGTGACAATGAGATTGTGGTGGAGAATCCCGTGAACACTTGTTTAGTGCTGCAATCCAGGCCACATCCTTCCGTTCTGCTGCCTGACTCCCATCTCATGTGGCATGCACTGCCTTGTTCGAGAACTCCTCTGTACAAGCCACCTCATATTTCCCCATGTCCAAGGGGAGCCGAGAGAGTGTGTCTGCATCAACATTTGATTTTCCAGGTCTATACCTGATATCGAACTGGAAATCTGAGAGTTCTCCCACCCACCGATGGCTGTACTTTTTGCTGTACTCATGATATAGGTCAGTGGGTTGTTGTCCGTGTACACAGTGAAATGGGGAGCGTAGTACAGGTAGTCGTGGAATTTTTCACACACAGCCCATTTCAATGCGAGGAACTCCAGTTTTCCATTGTGCAGGTGGTAGTTACGTTCAGCAGGTGTCAAAGTCCTCGAACCATAGCCAATGACTCTTAGCTTCCCATTCTGGTGCTGATCGAGGACAGCCCCCAGGCCCTGGTCTGAGGCGCCTGTATGCAGCGTGAAAGGTAGGTTGAAATCAGGATACGCTAAGACAGGTTGGGTTATAAGGAGAGTGACCAATTGCTCTAAAGCTTCCTGATGTTGAGTGGTCCAGTCAACAGTCTGTCGGGAAGGCAGCTGTGGGCGTTTGGTGGTTTTCCCGCATGTTGAAATCTGGGCTTTCCCTGATTTAGTTTGGAGAAGCTGATAGATTGGCCTCACGATCCTGGAAAAATCCTGGATGTAGGAGCGATAATATCCCAAGAAGCCGGTCAGTTTCCTTACTTCACCAACTGTCTGTGGTGTCTTGCTTGTCAAGGTTTTGACTGCTTCAAGGTCCCGTGGGTCTATCTTGATACCATCAGTTGACACAAGGCGCCCCATGTATCTGACTTCTTGTCTGAAAAGCTCACACTTCTCAGGTCTCAGTTTTACTCCGTGATGTTGAAGAGCCTGGAGCACTTTGTGGAGGGCCTCCACATGTTCATCGAATGTTCTCGCGTAACAGAGCACGTCATCCAGATAAGGGATGCAGCATTCATCCCTGAGGGAGCCTAGCACCTCCTCCATTCTCCGCTAAAATGCTGCTGGGGCATTTGAGAGTCCAAATGGGATACGGACCCATTCGTAGAGGCCCCACGGGGTGACGAAGGCAGTCAGGTGACGCGAACCCTCAGCGATGAAACCCTGATGGTAAGCTTTTCCCTGGTCTAGGATGCTAAACAGGTGTAGCCCCCCAGTGTGTCTGTCAGGTCTTGTATTCTGGGTAGTGGATGTCGATCAGGCACAGTCTTTTTGTTGAGGAGCCAATAATCGATACAAAGACATAGGCTGCCATCCTTCTTCCCAACACAGACAACTGGGGCATCATAAGGGAACTTAGATTTAACAATCCAGCCTCTCATCAGCAGCTCCTGTACGTACTCCTTTACCTCTTTAAACAGTGGCTTCGGGACTGCTGAGTATGCTCTCTGTACAGGAATCTCATCTGTGAGGGTAATCGACATTTGTAAGCTTGTTATGCATCCAATATCATCGCTGTCACGTGCAAAAGCTCCGCCTTCTTCACACAGCATTTTGTTGACTTTTTCCCTTTGTTTATCATCAAGGTGACTGAGGTTGATGGGAGGTTGCCATTATGATGGATGGGCGTCAACAGGTGTTGATACAGCACTGTTAACAGTCACTGTAGGCTCGGGTGCTTCAGGAGAGTCTGTTGCGATCACTTTTTCAACACAGTGGATGCCACCAAGTGCTGTCTTTCTTGGAAGAGTTACTGCATGTTTAGTGTTGTTACCCACAGGTACAGCTACATAAGGTTTTCTTGGATTTTGTACCTCCAACAGACCTTCACCCACATCCAGTTCTGTCAACTGCACATTGTCAAAATCAGGCTCAAATAGGAAGACTGTGTCAGATGTACTCATGAGGGGAGGGACTTGGCACTTGACCCAGGCTACCTGACCTGCTGGGATAACCATGTCCTGTCTGCCTTTCCATAGAAGCCCGCACTGCACAGAGGGTTTGCTGGCTTGGATGAAGCTCACCATTAGCTCTGCCTTATCTACAGAGTACAACGACGAGGGTTGAAATCAGCTTTTCAGGTTGTTTTCGTATCATCTCTTCTAGCACGTTGAAACCCAACAGTGGTCCCTCCAGAGCAAGACTGCTGACAAGAAAAGGCACAGTGAATTGACAGATTAGGGTCCTCATTCCCCATCAAATTGACTGTTAGGGCAACCCAGCCATCAAAAGGGAGGACGTCACCATACACTGCATACACCCTTAACTCGTCTTCGTCACCTATAATGTCGCTGAGTGCCCTAACAGGAGTGTCAGGTAGACATTTTTTTTCCAGTCTTTCAATTCCAGGTTGATCAGTATGACAAGTGTCAGGTTGGGACGATGGCTGAGACACGGTCACTGTTTGTCCCTTGGCAGAGACCGGCTCCAGTTTCCCTGCCGTGTTTGTCTCTTTAGACAGCTCATTGCCTGGTGACCTTCTTCACCACAGTGGAAACAGGGAGGGCAGTCGGGACGATTTTGCTCCACACACTTGTCACAGCCATATGGTTTCTCTCTCCTGCGGTCTCCTCTACCTTTTCCATTGTGGCTGAACTGTCCTGCCACCTGTGTCTGCATTGACTGTCTCATGAGCATAACTGTACTTGTAAGCTGTTCAAGTTTCTCTGTTAACTGCTGGATCACATCTGTTTTTGGCACCTTCTCCTTTACACTAGAACACTGTACAGCATTAACGTCAGACTGAGCACTGTGCACATTTGTAAGTCTTTGACGGGTGGAGGGACCTAGCCTTCGCTGCCTTTCACTTTCATCACACATCACTTTCTTCATCTGTTTTAAGATTGTCTCATCCGATACTCCGGGGTCCCCAAGCAATGGCTTCAGCTCTCTGTGGACATCATCATGTTTATGGCCTAGGCCCTGATATACGGTGTGGAGAAACATCCTGCAATGTGCTTGCAATATACTTGACATCTGTGTCTGCATGTTTGGAGGCCAGCATGATCTTCTGCTTAAGTCCCATAACTAGGTATAGGAACTGTTGGGATGTCTCATTGTCTTTTTTTGTTTGGTGCACATGAGCTCCTGGAACAGCTCGGTATTACTTTTCTCACCCAGGTGGGAGTGGAGGAATGCTTTTAGCTCTTCTACAGTTAGATCATCCTTATTCATCAACATTCCTTTAAAAGTTTCTGGCTTGATGACTTTGTTGAAGGCTCTTACAACCTCTGCATCACTGAACTGCTCCTTTAAACTGTCTTCCATCTGCCGACAGACACTGTTATAGCTTAGATCTGACCCCTGGTCCCCAATCTGACCCCCCTGGATCTTCAGTTCCCTGTGATGAAGGTAAGACAACTCTTTTAAGGAGAACAACTTGTCATGTGTTAATGGTGTCGTGTGTTCACTTAAACCTCTGCTGCCTGCTAGTTTACTACTCTGTGTGGTGCATCCTATCTTTACAGATGACACAGACTGTGGAGCGGGTGTGTGTTTGCACTGCATACTTTTCTTACTCAGCTCCTCATAACTAGTAACAAACCGGTAGTATCACTTTCATCAGTTGTGTTAACATTATCATTAGCATGACTTGCATCCCCACTGCCAGATACATCAATTGCTACAGCAACTTGTGAAGCACGACCCTGAATGACTATGTCAATTAATTCCCTTAAGTTTAATAAGTGTGCCATCCCAGAATCCTCTAACTCCAGTAAAGGCTCACTGGACATGAAACTGCAAATGTTCTCAAAACAACCCTCCTCATCAGTCAACTTGACGCAAGACTCGTCAATTCCTGGCACTGGACCCACTGACTTGGCAATCTGAAACAGTTCATCTACAGAGAGAGTGAGAAGGGTCTTTTTGATGGCCCACACCAACCTTTTCCTCTCACTATCCGCCATACTGCTTCCCAATTCCTCGCACTTGGTCACGAGAGCCCAGGATCACAATTCACGCTCTGTTCTTGATGGGTGTTGATTTCAGCACAGCACAGTCATTAGTCTTCATTCATTACAGGTAACCTCTTCATCCATAGACGGCATCGATGGTATCTGGAGATCTTTTTCCACTGGCTGCAGCTCGCTGGTTACATCAGGTCACTTTTGGTCCAAGGTTGCAGTATCACTGGATCAGCTTCCGGCCACAAGGTGGGAGTGATCCCGGACGAGCCCCCAATAAACTGTTACAGGTACCGGCTGGCACCACATAAACAGCTTATATGCTCTCTCTGGAAACAGGAGAAATAAATGAGACCAGACAAACTTTGCGTCCGTTTTTCGTCTCGCTCAGCAGAAAGAGGAAAATTGCAAAGCGAACAAAACTGTTGTAAAGCCCTGTGGAGCACAATAAATGCCACACTACCCCCTGCTGGCGAACTCCACAATTACTCCTCGCCTCTATATAACATGTTTTAGTCCAAGGATGGTGGAACCAGGTAAATTACCTCGGAACAAATATTTAAAAACATTCATTTTTAAAATTTCAGAAACTACCACAAATGTGATAACACTTTAGTGGGCATCACAATAAGTTTATTGAATTGTTACATCCCGATATGCTACTAGTTTTTGCGGATCATGCTGATTTGTCCTAAGTAAAGTTCAGCTGATGTCTTTATTTTAATTAATTTTGGGCTTGTTAAATTAATTTAGGGCTACCAAAACCTGAAGAATGCCTGCCCGATGGGCTACTAGAGATTTAGAAATTTTGCGAGCCCTGAGGTATGTTTCCCAAAAGCATCATTAATTATGACATTGCTTGTGACCGTGGGAAATGAGCCCTGTCAATTTTGACTCTGTATTTGTTTTGAAGCTTAGATTGAAGCAAGAAACAGCACCGAATCCCATTCGTCATATTCAAATTGAATTTATATTGATTGGAAGATTTAATTTATCCTGTTAATCTTGAGTACCTATAGAGTAGTACTGCATCCTTCATAACTCCAAAAAGTCTTTAGTTTTATTATATTTATAAGAGAAAGATAGTCTGTACCGATTTTTCCCGGAAAAACACGAGCGCCTGGAGGCGTGACGTGTGGGCGGTGCTAAAGAATCACGAGCGCGAGTAGGCTTTTGCGTTGAGAGCATCTGTGACATTACCGTGAGAAAAAAAACATCCAAAACAAACCATGGCTAACAGTCAGATTCAGCCGTATATTTATGATCCAGAATCAGATCCAGAGGCTGAAATTTAACAAGAGCAGCATCAGCAGTGACGTCTCTATGTATTGAAACTGTATATATTTGCTTAGCGGTTTTGGAAAATGACTAAGTTCCACTTTATGTCGTCTTTTTTTTTTTAAAGCTGTATGTGGAAAGTGCAGTTTGATGACAACATCGCATGTTGTTTACTTGATGTGCTTACGCGCCGATAGCTAAGTTAACAACAAAGAGATATTTGAAGCAGTTTTACTCACCGCCTGCGGTTCCAACACATGATTGTGACCCTTTTTCATTGGGACTGCATTATCCTTAAGAAATAAATGTGCAAATCCGGCGTCAAACTGGGCCTTGTTTGTAAAACAAGCATCTTCGAAATGCAGGGAACAAAAAAAAAAAAACACTTGCACAACTCCGTTGATGCTCTGTAAGAATAAACTCCATCCACTGGTCCCTTAATGCTGGTTTATTTTTTTGTAATCTGTGCAGGGTTGTCTTGCCCTGGCAACCAAAAACACACTTCTTTTGTGACAATTCGGTCTCTCGCTCTGATCAGTGAATGTCTCTACTCTGATCAGTGAATGTCTCTGCTCTGCTATACGGGAGCGCGTGCTCTTCCGGGAGAAGTGCCCTTAGGACCCATATAAGGAAATTCCGCTCCATCTAACGTCACACAGACCCATACTCGAAAAAAACTTTCCGAAACTTGTGACAAACCGGAAGAGGGATTTCTGGAACTTATTTTTTGAAACTTTGTCCATGTTTAGCATGGGAATCCAACTCTTTAACAGTGTAAAAAACTCAGTATGCATGAAATAGCATTTCACCCCCCCTTTAAATTACATAAACATTTTATGTTGTTTATAGAAATTTTGTTCTTAAAAATAAAATGCAAAGAAAACACTGGTAGATGTCAGAAAGCATAAAACAAGACATCCAGTTAATAAGTTCCTTTGTGTTACAAAGCTTAAGTATTTTAAAGTATTCTTAAGTATTTAGATTAAGTTACTAAACCTGAGTAATCTAATAAAATACGTTACTGATCATTTTTTAAAGTAAAGTAATGTATTTTGTAATATGTAGTGAAATACATTTTAAAAGTAACCTTCCCAGCTCTGGTTACTGATACTTTACTGTGCGTTAGATTGCATTGTCATATAGTCTCTTTCTGCACATGTTTTTTATTTTTAATATCACATATGGTTTTCACACATGCGATCTGTTCTGCATCTACATAAATAGACCTAGTTGTAGAACAGTATTTTATCTTCTCATCATCTATAAGGACATGATGAGCAGTGTGCAAACAGTTAGACATTTTCTATAGAATGATTTACTTATTATCCTTTAGTTAATATTTAGAAGACTGCATTTTACCAGCCATTGCCCTCTTCTACACAGATGACTCTACATCTGTCCTTTATCATGTACCTTCACTAAAGGAAGTGTAAAACTGTGTGACGGGTCTGATCCACCTGTAGTTTTCCCAAACTGCTCCTGTAGTTTTTCTGACCAGATTCTATACACTGGAGGTTGGTTCTCTTTTAAAGAAGTCATATATGTGCTATTATACAATGAATTTATGTAGGGAAAGCAAAATATGTTTGCTTAAGAAAAATAAGAGTAACAGAAAAAAAATCTAGCTTATATTGTTGTGTTACTTTCGTCCCAACCGACGTGGTCGAAAATTAACAATGTGCAACTTATGTAAAAGTGAAATTATACTGAAGTCTTTCTACATTTCTACAAAATACCACCTGGTATTAATTGACCACACTTCTGAGTAACTGGCCACAACAGAAATATCTCTCTGTCTACAACATTATCTTTTAAAATTATGTTTTTCTGGAAAAATGATACTTTCGCCCCTGCTCTCCCCTATTTATTCACATTTACAATATATTTTATCAATGTGTATTTATAATACTAATAGTACTACTTATAATAATTATATTGAAACAGAAATGACTCGAACCAGACAAATTTAAGAGTCGATGTGTTTAAAAAAAACGAGCCGAATTCTTCAGGAAGTCATAAATCAGTTCTAGTGCCACAAGCCCCAAGCAAGATGGCCAACCAACTTGTTCACACAACAGCTTTCAACATTAACACCACTAGAACAATTATTTACAATTTCAATTCGAAGAAGAGAAATTTGGTGTCAAATTTGTTGTTCGTAATGGAAATGCAACGCTGGACATCACATGTAAACCCATGAGAGTAAACGCTTCCATTGACTTCCCCCCACCTAGCAGAACCAGACTGAAATTCCTAAGGGTGTGGGGGAGGGACTTGTAACCTCTGGTCTCCACAGAACATCCCTATGTCAGAGAACGACAAAGAAACTATCTTTTGTACATATATATGGACCAAAATGACTTCTAAATGAATATCTTTTTATCACTTAACTCCATATTCATTTACGTGTAACCCACACATTTGACTATCATGTTATAATCACTTATTGTGTATGTCTTTTGATAACTATGGGAACTTAAGGGTACATAGTCATGCCTAGTATCTATGTAATTGAATCTGCTTGCTTGATATTGTCCTGACAATCAATTATTGGTCAAATCTATCATATTCGTGTTATAGGAATCACATCCAAAATTTGACCCTGCAAGAGCGTTAAAATTCGGACCACATGCTTGGTAAGATAAACATATGATTTATGATGCCCCCGACCCAAGACAATATCTGATTGGTCAAGACAACATTTGAGGTGTGGCCAACAGGCCAGTTTAAATACTTAGGACACCATAAAATCTGGCTTTTAGTTGTTAGCTTTGCTTCTGCTACTAGTCATGCCAGCTTTTAGTTCTAGCCTTGCTTTTGCTATCAGTCATGCCAGCTTTTAGCTTTGCTTCTTAGCTTTAGCTTTTAGCCATGCTGTTAGCCATGACTGTTCTTTGAGCGCAGTTCCAGCGTGCTTCGGCCTGCCTGCTGCTACTTAGCCACGATGAGAAGGGACACAACCTAGTCTCGTCAAACTTTACTTCTTTTCTTTTCCGTTTGAGAGTTTCGTGTTCTGAGTTAAGTTTGTAACGTCTAGTTCAACTTCAACCAGCCACACACAACACTCCATCTTCAGCCAACGTCCAACCACGGGCTCCCCAAGACATCACTTCAGCCACTGAACTTCCAGACAATCAGCGACAACAAAGGGACACCTTCAGGCAATGTAGCTTCAGACATTTGTGCTGGTGTATCTAATATAATTTTAACCTCAGTGAGGAACTCAATGTGAGGGTTAATTAAATGATTGATGGCTGTTCATCTCTATGCAATTTAACGTATTGCTGTAAACTTGGGATTCCATATTTCCATTCTCTTAAACTCATCTTTCCCTAACTTTCGATCTTCCTGCAACTTGTGTGAATGTGTGAGTGCGTGCGTTTATGTGTTAGATTAGTTTATATGTCTTAGATTTATCTAATAAAGCATTATTCATATTGAAAAGAGAAGTATCTTGTGTTTTGTGCTTACAAGTTAATGTCTTAAACTGCCGATCTTGTTACTGTGCTAATTGATAGTGTTTTCACTATAGTTTGGATATTAATATCCAGCACAGATTTGATGTTAAACAAATAAACAATGTTAAACAATGTTCAGAGAATCGCAGGGCGTCTCAGTGATCAGCCGTGAAACAGTGATTCTGTTCAAATTCCCTTTAAATTATTAAATGATTCCCTTTGAGCTAAATTGACCTGTTTCCCTTACATATTTATAAATGATATAATAATTATATATATTAATTCATTTTGACTTCTAGTATTTTGTTTATAGTCAGTTTTTGTTATTGTCTTGTAACTGAGTGCACCCTTTAGTGTTCTGTAGAAGCTGGAGATTCTGTCTCTGGAGCCGAACAAGGTTTCTTTCCATGGCAGAAACAATGTTTTACTAAGAGGAAGGAACCTGGAATCTGTTTCTAAAATCCGTAATCAAGGGGATCTGGAGTGCATTCCTAAAGAGTGAGACTCTGTGTTTGTTTAGTGGTGTATATATGAATGTGTGTAGATTCAGATAAATCATACTGTATATCTCTTCCTTCAGATCTCCAGTGTTTGATCGCTCCAGTGACACGTTAAGGTTCCACATTCCTCCCAGTGGAACTAAAGGAACAGTGAAAGTGTGTGTTGTTACTCCTGACGACCGTTGTCATGGTAACAGCATCATCACTTACAGTTCTCAGCCCAGCTGCACTGGAATACACCCCCCAGTCAGCTGGAGCAGGTCAGACCACTGTCTTCCACATCCCATCAGCTCCTCAAGATGACAACTGCACATTATAATTAATGAATCCAATGTCATACAGAACATTTGAGTAATTAAATTAGCAAAGATGCTGTTAAGCTTCTATGTGTTTGCAGTACATAAGCCATTTACGGTTAAGACAGCTGACTCCACTGTGTGACCCTCTCTCTCTCTCTCTCTCAAACACACACACACACACACACACGACACAGAACTCTGCATTTGAACAGTCAATAGCAAATACTTAAACTAATAGCATACATACAGTAGCTGATTCTGAAGTGCCAGATTGTCGAAACAAAGTCAGAATTATCTCCTCTACAAGGTTAACGAAACGGTCATCCATAAAATGTGTTGCTGTTCTGCTGTAAGTAATCTTAAAGTTTTCTAAATTCATCTACTTTCGTAAGGCCAAATAAAGTACTTTTGATTTCGCCTAGATACACCTGACATGGCTGCTTCAACACTAACTGCTATTACTGAAACCACGCCTTCTTTCTTTGTGTGAACATTTGGGTGGCATTACGCAAATATTTCCACATTATAACGTAGACGCATCTTCATTATGCACCAAGAGCTTGTAAAACTCCAAAGAGAAAGGAAAAAATGAAATCGCATCATATGTCCCCTTTAATAGATTTAGTTTTAGTTTCAAAGTACTTGATTGGCTTGATGGTGTTTGATCAAATATACTTGCAAGAATATTGCAACCAGTCTCTAAATTAGATCCTGTTAAAAGATATCCTTTTGTTTGGTATCTAAAAAAAGTCAGGAGAGTTTTGTCTGATATCATCTACACTGCATTTTGTCAGTACCCAAAACCTTTTAAACTACAACTCTTCTATCCATCTGGGAGGAGGCCTGAGGACCAGGAAGCAGGAGATGAAGTTATCATGCTAGAAAATGCACTGGGTTTATTGAGTAATCTTAGATGTGTATATTGCAAAGATCAGAATTTGTTTGACCAGTGCAAATCTGATAACTGTTTCAGAACAGCGTGTCTAAAAAACCTTGAAATGGAGACATTCCCTCTTATCTCTTATTCATGAAGACAAATATTGCATGAAACCCCACAATCATTCAGATTAAAGATTAAACAACAGTAGCAAAATAATGAGGAAAATAAAACAAAAATTTTGTTTCAAAAAACTTTATTGGCTTGAAGGTTTTTCAAAGCCAACATCCACTATATCGTGGAATTATAAAGCACATATTATCTTTAACTACTCACATGTGCTCACATGTTTATGCACAAAACGTGTGTTTCCTCCATAGGAATCAGTGGGACAACCTCTCTTCCTGTTGGTATCACCTCTTACTCAGCAAATCTCTAAAGGGCCTGTGGATTCGGTGACAGAGAAAGCTCTGTACACTCTTAGCGAGGACTGGCTTCTCTGCCAAGCCCAGGCCTTGTTCAGTATTTCCTCTTTTACTGTCTCTTTTATGCAAATGAGGAAGTGTTTGCAAAAATGATAGGTTATTGAAAGTATGCAAGCAATAAATCGGCAAGCCACATTCAAGTTTTAATAATCCCCCATTTTTTTCAGACACATTCAATATTTCCCTTCCCTTCACATCATAGTCATCACACATCATCATAACTTGTTATGATTAATTACAAATATTTAGATCCACTGTAAGTATTTACTAGACCTCTCAGTGTCAACTGTCTGTCAATTTTAAGAACATAACTTTAAGGCAAATAACTTTCTAACTATAAAATACTACTCAGAGCATGTAGCTAAAATCTGCATGATTAGGGACTTCAGTTATGAGCAAACAATGAACAACCTCAATTGTGATACTAGTAAGAATTTATTTACTACATAAACACTTAAACTAGTCTAACACACACACACACATACGCGCACACACACACACATTCAGTTGACAAGTTGACATAGGAAAAAGGGTTAAAGCTTAAGCGGGAAAGAGAAGAGAAATAAAGACATGAAGCTATGGTACAATTTGATATTCAGCAGGTCTACAGCCTGAAGGAAACATCAGTTTGTTAGTTTAAACTCACCTTTGTAAAAGGTGCATCTGATACTTAATGTATCAATAAATAAGACTGAGTTTGATACTTGCACGTCTCGCTTGTTTGAAAAAGAGTCCCGATGCACTTTGGGGCTCAAATTGGTCTCTGCTGAAGTGAGTTGAGGAGGCCAGTTCGAATCAGTGGATTCTGATGAAAAGGATATGTTTCACATCTGGTATTTAATTGGATGTTGATGAAGAACTATTCAAGATTCTGGTAACACAAATACTATATAATATACATAAATAGCCAAAAGATACCAAACATGGCATTCCTGTGACCTCTGTTAACAATAGTATGCAATTCTAAAATGTTAATTTAAAAGAGTATCAATACGTACATAAGTGAAACACTTTAAGAGGAGAAATAATGTAATTGGGAAATTGGGTGGTTATATCTAGAGGGAGATATAATTAGCACAAGAGTACATTTGTCTGTTTCAAAGTTAATTTAGAGTGAAAACTCTACATTCCATTGAGTTGTAAAACAATCTTATCTTGATGTCTGTCTTTGCATTTCGGGGGAAGTATCCATAGAACCTTTTGTTAGATGAGGAGGCATTAGATATTATTTGTTAAATATAGCAAATAGTTGTGTGTCTGATTGGTCCAAATGCTACAATGTATTATAAAATACCTTATAATATGTTGTATAATGTCATGAATATCCATAAGAACAGTTTTAATATATTATAATATTTACTTATTTGTGGTTATAGCTTTTAAGAGTATAATGATTTATAACACAATGAACACGTTGCATCCACTTTTACAATGGATTATATTTCTCATAGTTTTAATATATTATAAGTCTCAAATCTTGCAATTTTTCTGATGCTACTTTACTTAAAGTGGCTAAAGGCCACTTATAAGTAATAACAATAATAATATTACTGAGAGCACCTCGAGTCGGTCATCCATCAACTCACACAAGAGCCAGTTGTTGCCCAGATGACGAACTGTCTTTCTGGGAACGGTTCTCCGCCCTACTGCAGGCGTGGATTTCACTGGATCGGTACCTGACAATCCAGCGATTTACAGCTTCCCTTGAACCGGGGACGACATGCATTGTGATGGTTTTTCAGAGGCTGCTTGGCCTTATGGCCACTGCCGCGTCTGTAACTCTGCTGGGCCTGCACCACATGCACCCAGTTTTGGCTAAAAGCCAGAGCCTCACCCCACATTTGGTGGTAGAAGAGATCTCCAGTCAGGGTAGACCACCGCTGTATCAAATCTGTTGCCCCCTGGAGGACCACTCGCCTGTTTCAGACAGGAGTGAGGATAGGTTTGGCCTCCAGAAGGAAAGTGATCATGACACTGAGATTTCACTGGATTGGACACTGGACAAATGCGTCCAACTCTGATTGAGGTTAGCTGTTGGAGGGCAATCCGGCATTCGGCTCCTGGACTGCTCAGCAGCTATGCCTCCATATACACTGCCTAGAGATGTTGGCAGTCTCCTTATCTCTGTATTCCTTCTTTCCGGCCATCATAGGCCACCACATCCTGGTCCACTCAGACAGCACGACAGTGGTCTTATCTTATATCAATCTCATGTCTCACACCTTATATAGTTTGGTTCGTTGCTGCCTCTTCTGGTCACAGAAATAACTCATATCGCTAAGGGTGGTTCATGTGCTGGGAAGATAAAACACGGGAGTGGAAATGCTGTCCAGAGGCAAGGTAGCCCCAGGCAATTGGGCGCTGCATCCTCAGATGGTACAGCATATTTGGGCGCTCTTTGAGAAGGCAGAGGTCGAAACCAAATGCTTCCCTCCATGTGACATCATAGGGTCAGTTAGAATTTTTTTAAGCATCGAAAATACATTTTGGTCCAAAAATAGCAAAAACTATGACTTTATTCAGTATTGTTTTCTCTTCCGGGTCTGTTATGAGTGCATTCACTGCAGTGTAGTGATAGCCACTTCGCGAACGAATCACTCAAATCGAACTGAATCTTTTGAAATGGTTCGCGTCTTCAATAAGCATTAATCCACAAATTACTTAAGCTGTTAACTTTTTTTTAAGTGGCTGACACTCCCTCGGAGTTAAAATAAACCAATATACAGGAGTTATTAATTTACTCAAACAGTACACTAACTGAACTGCTGTGAAGAGAGAACTGAAGATGAACACAGAGCCGAGCAAGATAACGAACGAAAGGGTGAGAAACAGAGATTCCACTAACCGATTTCTATATCCCTGATAGGCTGGAAGGGGAAACCAAATTTCAGCTGAAAGGTCTGTAAAATTTTCTTGACCTATTGTATTGTGTCACATGTCAGTGCATTGACCTCTAAGGGTTCACTGACCTGTCCTCCAGTCCACAAAACAAGTTGAGGCTCACGCCCCTGCCCCTTAGAGGTCCGTTGCTAAAGTGCCCTTGCAGTCCAGTCTGACCCCGGTCCACGATTTCTGCCAAGGGTAGGGGTGTGTGATATGAAGATTTTTAATTGTGGATGATTTTTTTGAAGAAATTAGACTAATAACAGCGTAGATGCCATTCTTCTAATGATGTAGCAAGTACATTGGGTGTTATGGGAAGTGTTCTCGGTTCTGGTTTACCTAATTAATGCAGCCTAAAAATCCTTTAACGGATTTGGATATTAAAAGCATATTGGTATGTTCTGTGTAAGCCAGGTTAATGAGATGGGTCTTTAATCTAGATTTGAACTGCAAGAGTGTGCCTGCCTCCCGAACAATGTTAGGTAGGTTATTCCAGAGTTTAGGCGCCAAATAGGAAAAGGATCTGCCGCCCGCAGTTGATTTTGATATTTTAGGTATTATCAAATTGGCTGAGTTTTGAGAACGTAGCAGACGTAGAGGATTATAATGTAAAAGGAGCTCATTCAAATACTGAGGTGCTAAACCAATCAGGGCTTTATAAGTAATAAGCAATATTTTAAAATCTATACGATGTTTGATAGGGAGCCAGTGCAGCGATGACAGGACCGGGCTTATATGGTCATACTTCCTGGTTCTAGTAAGAACTCTTGCTGCTGTATTTTGGACTAGCTGAAAGATCTCTCTCTAGCTAATAGAGAGATACAACCATGATCAGATGATAAGAGCAGGTCATTTGTAACTCTATGGAGAGCAGTGACAGTACTATGATACGGTCTAAATCCTATCTGGAAATCCTTACATATACCATTTTTCTCTAAGAAGGAATATAATTGTGAGGATACCACCTTTTCTAGTATCTTGGACAGAAAAGGGAGATTTGATATTTGTTTATAATTAACTAGTTCTTTGGGGTCAAATTGTGTTTTTTTGATGAGAGGCTTGATAACAGCCAGTTTGAAGGTTTTGGGGACATATCCTAATGACAATGAGGAATTAATGATAGTCAGAAGAAGATCTGTGACTTCTGGAAGCACCTCTTTTTAGGAGCTTAGATGGTATGGGGTATACATGTTGTTGGTTTAAATGATTAAATAAGTTTACACAATTCTTCCTCTCCTATGGTAGAGAATGAGTGCAACTGTTCCTCAGGGGGTCTATAGTGCACTGTCTGATGCGATACTGTAGCTGACGGCTGAATGGTTACAATTTTATCTCTAATAGTTTCGATTTTAGAAGTAAAGTAGTTCATAAAGTCATTACTGCTGTGATGTTGGGAAATGTCAACACTTGTTGAGGCTTTATTTTTCATTAAAGCTCCAATATGTAGGAATTTTGTAATAAAATTTCCGAAAATAACTTGCACAGTGTGATATATTTCCTCCAGTTGTGTACTTACAATATCTCAAAAGTCTCCAAAGATTTTTTATTTCAGAGAAATTCCGATTTTAAATAACTGGCCATCCCAGAAAAGAAATGTCGCCTCTCAGTGACGCAATGTCCGCTCTATACTTTTTTTCCGGTGTAGATCATGTGATGTTCCACCACACCGGAATATCACATGGTCAAATGCGGAAGTGGTAGTTATGTTATAGCCGTGCGTATGGTTTGGTTGTCGTTGTTATGGATCATGATTACTCTTTGGCGAGTATTGAAGTGCCAGTTAAACGTAAGCGTCCATATTTGGATACACGCAGACACTGTGTGACAAACGGAGGAATAAAACCAGGATAAATATCGGCCAGGCGTTTACGAGATGGAGAGAGCTGCGCGAAAATCTTGGACTTGACAGAGACTCTGCTCTCGCGAAAGTATTGATAGACAGGTAATAAATACATTTTTTGTTTTGTTATTGTACAAGTAACATAATAGTTACAGTAAAGATGGTCCAGGTCTCATCTGGATTTGATCATTCCAGTGAGGATGTATCTGTGTTTCCCTGCAACACATGCAACTGTCAAAAATAGCACTTATAAACAAAGTTATATTGCTTTTTGTACTAAGGTAAGGATTTTTATCACGTGTGGTGACCGAGATTATGGCAGTACAATTAAATACAATCGGATATGTGTTGTTAAAAATATATTTAGTCATTACTTGCAAATGTTTGTTCAAATTTACTTTTAGAATGATTGGTTTGAGCACGTTAAACAACATGGCATTAACCATAAACACGTAACACTGCACAACATTAACCCAACAAATCATTTAACAAATAGCTGTAAGTTGTAATGGGATAATATAGTATAACATTTCACATTCCTTACAGTTCATTAATTATGATGACATAAAATAATACGATCAGATATACAGGTAATACAAAAATGAATAAATTACCTCATCAGTGATCATGATTCGTTTATCCAATTTAGATACATTTCTATGGTGAAAACCATCGTCACCTGCTTTGTAGCGTCATCAAGCTTCGCCTTTGTTATTGTTGGAAATGCGCCCTCTTGTGGTCATTTACAAAAGTCGCATACTGGAGCTTTAATTTAGCCACTGTATTGAATAAATACCTGGGGTTATGTTTGTTTTCTTCTAAAAGAGAAGAAAAGTAATCGGATCTAGCAGTTTTGAATTCTTTTCTGTAGGATAGGTTACTTTCCCGCCAACCAATACGAAATCCCTCTAGTAACATTGAGTCCGATTTAAAAAAAATGCTGTACACTGTAAAAAAATATTTTTTGAACTTGTAAATAAAGATAGCATCAGTTAAGTAAATTTTACAAACAAATACTATTTTGTCTTTTTACTTCAAAATATCATATTTAATTCAATAAGCTACTTGAGGTTAGATTTTTATTTATTTTACTTAAATACATAAGTAAATTTAAATGGAACTGCCTAGGTAGAAATGAAAGTTAAAACTCATAAGTATATTTTACTTGGAACTGTTTGTTATGTTTACAAGGATTCTTTAAGTAAATATCAAAGTTATGATCCCATATTTCCCATCATGCAATGGGGCATGAATAATTAAAAATGTACACTGTTTATGGTTGTTTTTGTTGTTAGTTGCTTATTTTAGTTGTTAGTTGTTGTTTGTTTTAGTAACATACCGTTTTGTGACACCTGGAGTTTATTTTCTATTTAAAATGACCCATTGATACTCAAACACTATTCACCGTCATTGTGTGTGGTGTACCAAGTATTGAGGTCTCTGTGTTCAGGTGGCTATTACTTTTATTGAGTGGGCATATTATCTTTAAATGATAACAGCCTGTCTACATGCTTACATGCATGTTTGCAAGTGAACCAAATGCTTAATAGCACGGTGATTTACCAGTGTTAAGGTTGTTAAAGTAAATTGCATAAACTCCCAGATTTTATTAAATTCAATGGTTGAGTTTTACTTAAAATATATGAGTGCAAAATTTGCAAAATAAATACATTTGTACACTTTTTTTCAGTAATAAGCATTAGGCTACACAGTGTAAAATTTACAAAGAAAGAGTCAACAAAATTTACTGGGAATTCCCAAGTAAACGTAACTTTAAATGTCCAATTAAATTTACTATAATTATGTTTAGGCTTTTACTTGACAATTTTTTTCTGAGTGAAAAAACTTTCCAAGCTTTTTTCAAGTAAATCCCACTCCAAATTTTTTACAGTGTATAGACTTAAAATGGCAATTTTTTAGATCATAATAAATGCACTAGTATTGCATACCTTTATGCAGTTTAAAGACTACTTTTCTTTTTTTTTACTGTAAAGTAGCAGAATATGATTTTGATCAATGAGTTAGACCATCTTCTGATGCAAATACCTCCATTTGGATGAATGACATTTACTCGCATGACAATACAGGGACAGTTCAGTTTTGTGAGAGGAATCCTTGTGCAAAACTGATACCCTCTGCAGGAAGCAGAATGCAGAAGCACAACGTTCACACCAGTCTAACTGTGAGAGACTGCTGGTCATTTCTAGCAGAAGATATCACATTATTCTGCCCACAAAGCATAATTAATCTTTAGTTTCCTCATTGTGTTATTAGCAAAAACTGTTAGAGACCAACTGTCCAACCACTACTAAAAGTGAGAACTGCAGGTTAGAAAAGAATTGAGAACAGAACAAGACAAGAAACAAGGAAATTAAAAATAAAAATCTCTATGGCCCGACATTAAAGAGATAGTGCACCCAAAAATGAAAATACTGTCATCATTTGCTCAACCTCGAATTGTCCAAAACATGTATGAATTTCATTTCATTTCTTTCACGGAAAGAAGATATTTTATAAAATGTGAGTAACCAAACAGTGTTTGGTCCAAATAGACAGTTTGTGTTTAAGAAATATATTCTTTTAGGTTGCACAGAAGAAAGCATTCATACTTGTTTGTAACAACTTTAGGGCAAGTAAATTATACCGATGTATTATTTAGGGGTAAACAATATCTTAAACAATTAGTAAAGAATATATAGTCAGAAAATAATGTTTCTTTTGCAAGAAATGTTGTGCAACGAAGGAGAGGAAGTTACAGGATGGCTTCCATGGTTTAAGAATGGACATGATGGCAAAACAAGAAGCAGAAGCTTATAAGCATCTAATGTATGAGGTTTAAAAATATACATAGCTAACAAGAAACTTCTGCTTTAGGCCTTGTGTTAATCAAAGACTTCTGCATCACAATTTCCACAAATGTATCACTGTTTCCACAAACATATTGAGAAAAATGATTCAAGGAATGAATTACATTTTCAAATATATTAACATAGAAATCAGTTATTTTAAATTTGAATAATATTTGACGAAATTACTGTTTCACCGTGTTTAGGATTAAATAAATTCAGCCTTGAGGAGCATAAGCTTATAAACCACACTGACCTTTTAACCAAACGTTTTCAGTGGTTTTGAGTTTTCTTTTATCAGGAATATTTCTTTTTTGTGAAATTTTGAAATCTTTGTGGGCACTGAGAAAGTAGCACAAAAGAGCTTTCAGGGCACTTTCTCTGTTGAACTGCGGCGATTTTTGCACACAGTATTTATTATATTTAGAATTATATTTATATTGTTTATAGGAATTGTTTTGCTAATAAAATGTATTACCAATTCATGCCAATAATGTATGATTAAAATTATATCCCTAAAAGGATTAATACCTGAGTTAAATCATGTAAGTAGAGTAGTAATCTGAATAGGCCTTTGAAATGATCATAGAAAAATGTTTCTTTAATTATATGTTGTTTTACAGGATACTGATAACATAAAATTATCAGATTACTAAGAGAACAATGAAAAAGATACAAAGTCTTTTAATACAAAATAACTGTACTTCAATGCTATATAACAGAGCAGTCCTCAATGAACATTGTTTTTACAGTATATCATAATATGTAAGTATAAAGCGCCACCTGCTGTCTGGAGAACAGCTCTACAGTAAGCAGAACTTTACAGCACAATTAAACTTGTGTATATTTATATATATCAGTGGCTGTTACAGTGGACATTGAATAGGAAAAACAGATCGGATGTTAACGCCGAAATAATAATAACAAAATGCAAAAGATAAGAAAAATTAATAAGAATATGAAAGAAAATAATATCAAGACAAATAGGCAATTCCTTGTTGTTTTTCTTAGGGAAATAGAAGAATTCCCAATTTTGATCTGAAATGACAATGAAAGAAATGTCTTGCTCATTAAACATCTCAGGATGACCAGGATTATGATCAAGATTATGATATTTTGGATTTTGGGTGTTAAGATTAAATTTAACAGAGTAGAATTAATGACAGTTATCAAATCAATCTATGAGATTGTCCTTCCCATAATCTATGCAAGAAGATATAAAAACATACTTACAGTGAGTGAGTCCACTGCTGAGACGGCTCCTGATTCTCCTTTAATCTTACAGATGATGGCATTGGACTCAATCTTCTCCAAAACACATGGATACTGCTGATCTCCCTGTAGACCCGTCACAGTCACCTCATTCATACTCAAATTCAACATATCTGTCTTTTTCTGAGAAACAGAAAGTGTAAGATGATTTGGAGGTTTGTGTGTTTCACATGCTGATGTTCAGAAACATAATAATATTTACTGAGAAGTTTTTAATACCCACGCTTGCCACAACATGCAGACTGTGCACTGATGCTAAACTCACTGTATCACTAAACTCACCTGAATGTTCACCTGTAGATCATTGGCCACCTGTACGGTGGTGAATCCAGTGAATTCAGGATTAGATTTATAAGAGAAATAATCCACACAGTCCACAGTGGAGTTCCCAACATTCAACAACAATCTAA
Source organism: Carassius auratus (assembly GCF_003368295.1). Taxonomy (NCBI): domain Eukaryota; kingdom Metazoa; phylum Chordata; class Actinopteri; order Cypriniformes; family Cyprinidae; genus Carassius; species Carassius auratus. The sequence goes on from NC_039271.1 coordinate 13,722,613, forward strand.
ACTGACCACTGCCATCATAAGGAACAGAGACGAACCACACATCCTGAGAAAGAGAGACAATGAAAATATCAATCTAATACACTGTGACATTTAAAGAGTGACGCTACATGCAAACTGTGTAAATAGAATAATCAAATAAATAATATTTAGTTTGAATTAATAAGTATCCAAAGTGGATTAAGTACATTTAATAATTATACTAGCAAAGTAATGACAATCTGCCAAACTAGAGCTCATGTGAATCTGTTCTGTTTGATTGTTGATATGTCAGATACAATCTGTAAACTGCTAGACTGGATCCTCTTTAGGGTATAGATAATTTTAAGCGTAATGCTGTAGTAATAAGCACACATCTTACCCCTGAGCTTGTGTTGTATTGTTGTGTTTTCATCACTTTATTAGAGGGAAGTACAGTAACTGACTCCACTAACTCCAGATTGCTCCCCTGAAGATGAATCTTCCTTCCACCACTGAAGAGATATTCAAGACAATTTGACCAAAAAGCACACTTCAGAATCAGGGAGGGGCCAAATCAGTAATTTATGGAATTAAATATTAGTCCTATATTATTAAATACAGTACATTACATTACATTAAGTCATTTAGCAGATGCTTTTATCCAAAGCGACTTACAAATGAAGACAGTGGAAGCAATCAAAAACAACAAAAGAGCAAAGACATACAAGAGCTATAACAAGTCTCAGTTAGCTTAAACGCAGTACATGTAGCAAGCAAGGGCTTTTAAAAATATAATAGATAAAAAGAAAACAGACAGAATAGAAAAAGAATAGAGCAAGCTAGTGTTAGAGGTCTTTTTTTTATAATCGTATAATAAATGAAAAGAAAAGGTGGGTCAAAATAGTTAATAAAGATGGAAGAGATGGGTTTTAAGCCGATTCCGGACTCAGCTGCTCGGATTGAGCTGGGCAAGTCATTCCACCAGGATGGAACATTTAATTTAAAAGTCTGAGAAAGTGAATTTGTGCTTCTTTGGGATGGCACTGTACACAAATCTGCCGCAAACTCTATGGGCGCCGCCATCTTGCCTCCCGCCATTACTGCGTGCCTGCGAAGTGTGGCGGTGTGACACTCGCCGGTGCCCTCTAATGACATTTCAATGAAAGCGGATCCTGCTTATTAAAGAAAATGTCTGGTGAAAGGGAACATTGGGTAGATGATGTCAGGCAGTGGCTAAAACTTAATGATAAAGGTAATTTATTGACAACAATGTAAAAATTTGTAATGTAATGTAATTAAGAAGTATATTAATTGATGACAACAATAAAACAGAACGCTGTCATTACTAGCTGTGTTGCTAATATGTTCACAAGTTTCAAATAACTATTAGACCATCCTTAAAAATATTCTTAACCTGACCCAATTAATAATTTTTTTCCCCTTTTAGTCCGACCAACTTGCCGATTGCAATTGCGTTAAGACCCACAGATTTTTTTTTTTACTCTTCAAACAACTAATACAAATGCAATAAAATGTTAGACACATGCAATTGACGCTTTTCACACACTCTCACGCCACACCTCCATTTTCTCATGCACAGAAAAATCGCGAAGCCAAGAGGACAAGGAGACCTACAGACTAGACAGAGCAGGTTACTTATGATTGAAAAAACTCAGCTCTCAGATTCTGTCAGTTTTATTACGAAATTCTAACAATAAATACTCCTCTGCTCGACCAGAAACTCTGTGTAATCCGAATGGCCGTAAACATGGGTAGTCAATTTGCAACAAAGGTTCGTGAATATCACAAATGGTTTTATTCCAGGCCTGTAGTTTTGTGCTGTTGTTAAAACAGCCAGCCACACAACACGCTCTTCCCAGAATCACTGGACAGCATACGTACTAAAAAAAAAAAAAAAAAAAAAAAAAAAAAACTTTTTGTACAGCTAACATCTGCTACAGCCGCCTATGGGACCAACGCTACTTCTGCTACTAATGGCGGCGCTACTTTACTTCCGTGTTTCGCCAGATTTGTGTATAAAGTGATGTTCACTTGAAGAACGAAAGCTTCTAGAGGGCATATAAATCTGAAGTTATGAATTTAGGTAAAGGGGTGCAGAGTCGGTGGTTTTGGATTAATTGTAAAGGTTTGATAAAACTGGCTGGAAGACCTGCCAAGAGGGCATTGCAATAGTCCAGCCTGGACAGAACAAGAGCTTGAACAAGGAGGTGTGCAGCATGTTCCAAAAGAAAGGGTCTGATCTTCTTGATGTTGAATAAAGCAAATCTGAAGGACTGGACAGTTTTAGCAATGTGGTCTGAGGAAGTCAGCTGATCATCAATCATAACTCATAACAAGGTTTCTGGCTGTTTTTGAAGGAGTTATGGTTGATGTGCCTAACTTGATGGTGAAATTGTGATGAAACGATGGGTTTGATGAAACCACAAGCACTTCTGTCTTGGCAAGGTTGAGTTGAAGGTGATGCTCCATCATTATTTTTTTTTATAATTGAATAAAAGAAAAAAGGTCAATAAAAAGTCCCAACAATGATAGAAAAGCAAATGCATGTGTGTGGAAATTGATCAGGCAGCGGTCTGAAATGGTCTGACCTGCTCCAGCTGACTGTGGGCTGTATTCCAGTGCAGCTGGGCTGAGAACTGTAAGTGATGATGCTGTTACCATGACAACGGTCGTCAGGAGTAACAACACACACTTTCACTGTTCCTTTAGTTCCACTGGGAGGAATGTGGAACCTTAACGTGTCACTGGAGCGATCAAACACTGGAGATCTGAAAGAAGAGATATACAGTATGATTTATCTGAATCTACACACATTCATATATACACCACTAAACAAACACAGAGTCTCACTCTTTAGGAATGCACTCCAGATCCCCTTGAATACGGATTTTAGTAACAGATTCCAGGTTCCTTCCTCTTAGTAAAACATTGTTTCTGCCATGGAAAGAAACTTTGTTCGGCTCCAGAGAGAGATTCTCTGGCTTCTACAAAACACCAAAGATTGTGCTCAGTTACAAAACAAAAACAAAAACTGAATATAAAAAAAATAACAGAGGTTAAAAACATACTATATAAAAAGTTATAATTGATTATATAATTTATAAATATAATTTGTATCACTAGTAGTAGTATCAGTATTACACATTGATAAAATATATTGTAAATTTGAATGAATAAAATATTATATATCATTTTTAAAGAATGATAATTGTGACAAATAGTTTCTCAAATGAGGAAACAAAAACCTCTCTTCTAAAGCCATGTTCATTTGAAATAGAAACATACTGTAAAAACAACATCCCTATCCTGTGACGTCGTGCACATAATCAGTCTAACACTTACATTGTAGACCATCTCAGAGAGAAGATATTTACATTCATCCTAAAGAGTAAAGAAAGAGCAGCTCATGTCATTCCTGAGTTCATTCAGTCAACACAATGATAATTCAGCTATCAACACTGAATTATTATAAGTTAATTAAGGTTTTTCCCAAATACAGATATACTGAAGCACTAGAATGTAGGTTACACATTGTCTCACCTGTGTGTGTAACTGCAGCCCACTTCCATGTGTCCAATCACAACGCTTGGAGGAAGAGGACCAGTGACACCCAGATGAGACACACTGCACACACCTGTATTTAATTAAAGCTATACCGTGACTTCATCCCACACCTGAAATGTGTTAAACCACTTCACAGCATTTTTAAAATTAATAATTTATTTAAAAACTCTTTTAGGCTCTGCATTTCTTACTGTGTATAAGAAGCACTCTGTGAATTATCTTTGATATTCAGGCAGTTTTTCAGCATCAGCATCTCTGTGATCTTCTGATCCCCAACAGTCACTTCAGCCGAAATGGGTAAACCTGAATATAACCAGAATAAAAATGTTATTACATGGCTTTCTGTATACAGTTAGTCATTACTACAAAATAAACTCAGACAGGTTGATCAGGACTACTCTCATTGATACCACATTTCACGAGTTCACGCTTACATTTAATTAGCTGAGGTATGGTATGCGTATTTGGCGTGCTGTCCGAGGAAGGGCTCCGAGCTCGGGAATGGCCCGAACCTATACCCCCCTTCCCCGTCTATTTATAAAGTGAAGTCGAAGTGAGGAGATGGGGTGGAGGAGGGATGCTGATTAACTGTCAATGGATAGAGGTAAGTCAGCAATATTTCTACTGTGAGATCAATTACTAGATTGTGGTCCACCTGTGTTGATTAGATAAGTATCTGACGCGCTCCTCCCGAATCTTGTTACGAGAACATAATTTATGCATTTAGCAGATATCTTTTAGAAGATACTTAAAAAACTTCAAAAAGTTTTTGAAGTTGAAACTTTATCATAAAATGTATTGGTTTCAGACGTGTCATGAGGTTTACTACCATGGTTATGGTTGCTGAGAGAGTGAAAGGAAATAACAGTTGTGTAGATGTGCTCTGTGGTCACAGAATTTATAAATAATTTCCTCCCTACAACATACAGACACACACACACACGTACACGCACACACACGTATGCACACACACACATACAGAGACACACACACACACACACACATTACTGAATCAAAGCTAGTAGTCCTTGTGTGTAAGTGAGAAATCAACTGCAAAAATATTATTGATACATTTCAGTTGTGAACTGTTTGCATGAGTGTGATTAGGATACATATGTATTGCTCATTTCTGAGTGCTCTGTAGGGTATTTACTCTTTCTTCCTGCTATTTCGCAACTGCCTTTTATCCACATTATTTTTAATGTAAGAGCAGAAGAGTTGTAAAGTCCACTAATATGTGACTTTCTTTCAGAATTTGGGCTTGTTAGTGGTTTGCTCACATAGAAGAAAACAAATGACTGCTTTATTGTGTGATGATGTTTCTCTGTCTATTAATGCTATGGCAAAAACTGCTCTGTCTGTTTTAATGAGTGCTGTGGTGTCAGAGTTGTGTAAGATTGAGCTTTTTTTTCATTTGGCACTTTCTTATAGCGTGCTGGGAATGTAGGACGACATTTTAAATTGACTAGAAACAGGATGAAGAAATCAAAACGATCAATGTTTTTGGCAGAACATAATAGAAAACTGGAACAAAATCCCTTTAAGAGAGTGCACTTTTTCTATTTACACTTCAAAATAAGTGTACTTAAAAGCACAGCAAAATATTATTCAAATAATTTAAAAAGCACTTTAAAGTGAAACTTAATGTGACATGAAACACTTTTAAAATTGTATTTAAAGCAACTTTCATTTTTTTTTACCTTGAAATATCTGTCTTATTCTTTCTTCTTCTACTAAGGCAAATGGCTTTTGTTTCTTATAGTTAGTCAACCCCCCCCCCCCCCCACCCCAAACATCTATTCTGGGAGTTGGTAAGTTTTGTGAGTAGGTAAGAAAATTCAGTAAAAAGAGCAGATTGCTTTACGGCAGCAAAAAAATTAAAAAAAATAAAAATAAATAATTAATTAATTAATTAAATGCACATATACAGCTATCCCATGTAATTACTAAAGTGGGTAAAAAAAAACATTCAGTTGCTTTAAGTGTGTTAAGTCATGAAATTGCACATTAAATTAACTGAGAACTGACAGAGAACCAACCTCCAGTGTATAGTAGCTGGTCAGAAAAACTACAGGAGCAGTTTGGGAAAACTGCAGGTGGATCAGACCCGTCACACAGGTTCATGGTTCCTGTGTTGAAGGTACATGAGAAGGCAGGATTTCCTGTGCTCTCCAGACTCAAGGAAAGATATAGAGTAATCTGTGTAGAAGTGAGCTCTGAATGGTCAGCAGAAATTGCTTATATGTTTTCAATGCAATGAAAAATGGTTTTACTTGAAGCTAATATAATAATACCTTGCTGGAAGATTTCTCTGCCCAAACCTGAAAAGAAACTAGCTGTTTCTGATGGGAATCTTTTGGGATGGACATCCATGAAGATTTCAAACATTCCTCTTTGGTGGAGCATCTAGACAAACAGAAATATATAATATTGAGCTGTTATGCCAGGTTGCATATTTATATATATATATATATATATATATATATATATATATATATATATATATATATATATATATATATATTTTTTTTTACCAAGCATATTACATTTATTTTTTTTTACGTGCAAAAGATACCAATCTGACCTGTGTGTGTTCACACACCAGCCGCAGAGAGGATCCAGAGCAGCTCTGCAGTCTTTCAGAATGATGTATTTAGCACATGAAACCACAGACACTCTTCTTAACTGCATCAAAAAACATGAGCAGAAAAAAACACTACTGCATTCACTTTTCAATATAAGAAAACAATAAATAATATTTTCTCTAAACTCTACACGCAAAACCACAAAATGCACACAACAAGCAAAACTTAACGCATCTTTTGCTAAAGCAAATACTTCTTTCAAAACTATTTTAACTCTTATAAAATTGTGTTTTTTTGCACTGTAACTACACATAAACAAACATCAAACCATTAGCCATATACATAACAAGCTACAGACAGATATGATAATGTAAATCACTACTATCTTGTATCTTTTGCTTGTTCAGCGTGCAGTGAAGCACAGGAGTTTATCAATTTAAATTTGTCTCTACTGTATAAATCATCACATTCTCTCAGAAAAGAAGGTACAAAAGCTGTCACTTTTCAGTAAGTACATATTTGCACCTAAAATGTCCATATTGGTAACTTAAAAGGTACATATTAGTAGATAAAAGGTATTAAATCTACCTTTTGAAAAGGTGCCACCACTGTGACAGCTTTTGTACCTTTTTTTCTGACAGTGTAGAAATAAAGGTGACTTGGCTTGTATGAATATTCAGTATATATGTAAAAAGAGCTGTAAACAGAAATGCTAGGGTGAAAAATTGAGTGAAAACACTGAGATTTGAGGACTCGATCTGAAGATTCAGTATATGAATGAATAGTTTCACTGAGTGTGCCTCAAGTACAATTATTAGTGAGTAAGCAATTTCATTTTCAAATTCAATGTTGACACTTTTTATTAACTGTACAGTTTTAATCCTCACCTGTTTCTTCAGAGCTATGTAGATATGATTGAAATCCACTGGATCAAAGTGCATTCTAGGAAACACTTTTCGTTCATCATCAGATTTGAACAGCACTGTTGGACAGCCTGCTGTGAATTTCTCATCCAACACAAGCTAGAAAAACAAACAGCATCATTATCCGAAGTTCAGCCAAATCATTATGACTGTGGTGCTTTATTCATGAAATTTTGTTCATGAAAATGTTCATTGCTGGGATATAAAGTACACATTATTAACACAAAATAATGAAGAAAAAAAAAAGTCAGTGAATAGATGTTTTTTTCGCTATTTAAGACACTTACTGTATTTTACAATACTTCACGATGCATATTTCTTATCATTTTAATAAAATTTATAATATTAAAAGTTAGGAGGCAAAGAAAATCTAACAATTCTGACAAAGATGCAAAAAAAGTAATGTTTCAATATTTCTATATTCGTATTTAAATTAGTGGGTAATACTTAACAATAAGGTTTGTTTGTTAAATAGTTAACTATATTAGATAACATGAACTAAGCATGAACAATACTTCTACAGCATTTATTAATCTTATTTAATCTTAATTTTAACATTTATTAAAATCAGAAGTTGTATTTGTTAACATTAGTTAATGCGCTGTGAACTAACATGAACAATGAATAACTGTTTCCATTAACTAGCATTAACAAAGATTATAACTACTGTAACAAATATATTGTTCATTTTTAGTTCATGTTAGTTAATGCATTATGATGTTAACAAATGACAATGTATTGTAAAGTGTTACCACTTAATTTATTTATATTTTCCACGTAAATGTCCAATTCAATGATGCATATTTCTCTGTCACAAATTTTGTTTACATTGATTTTTATAGCAACTAAATAAATGTTTATAGATGTTTATACATGGGTAGTTGTGAAATACAAAGCACTATTTACCCTATAATTATTTATACTATAATAAACGTTTTTGTTCTCTGACATCACATGACATTCTCTTAAAAAGAAACCACGTGTTGTGTTTGCAGTAGTTATATAATTTTAATGTTATTATGATAATTGAGTCCATTTTTCATCATCATGGATAAGGGCCCACAAACCCAGCATACAATTCAACCTACTTAAGCCTCTTTCACACTGCACGTCGGACCCGCAATATTTCCGGAACATTGCCGGGTCGCCTTCTGTGCGAAAGCAACCACGTCCCAGGATTGATTACTGCATTGAACCCGGGTCGGGGACCTAGTAACATTGCGGGGTTCGACCCGGGACGAGCCCTGTGTGAACAAAAGCCAGATCTAACCCTGGAACAATTGCAGGAACACTTTACCTGTGTATTTGCCAGAATGGCAGTGTGAAAGGGGCTTTAGTGTTTTCCAAATATTGAGGATAGCATCTAAGAAACTATTGAAAAATAAAATATAAAGGAGACCTTTATGAGTTGACCATCACTGGTTCCTATGAACAGCACAATCCAGGATCCACTTCTTACTGCTGCCACTGCTGACATTGAGCTGTACTTGAACACCACAGAGAGCGGCTGAAGTTCAGTACCATTCTGAAACACAAACAACAAAATTAATCTTTATATGACTTTAGTGAACAGTACAATTACCTTTATCATGCATCACTTCATTACAATTGTTATTCAAGTCTCAGTAAGGTGAAATGCTGTTCTCATTTAAAAAACGTGTATGAATGCAGTTTCCAACCTCAGAACCACATGTATTTTCACCAATAAGACAGAAGCCCTTCACTCGTCCTTTAACATGACTGATGTCGTACAGAGCCAGCGCGCTGTTCTCCGGATCCTGCTGATTCTGTGCACTGAACACACCTGCCCAAATAACTCTGTTCACTGAGGGAATAACGGTGCTGGCGACGAGCACTGGACGAGCTTTATCACTGCAGCATCGTATCCTTGAAGCCTGTAGGGATTTGATGATTTCTATCTTGCTTCCTTTAGAGCTGTTCATCCACAGGACGACCACTTTCCTCTCGGAGTCAGTCTTTGTGTTGAGAAATAAGTAAGATTCTGAGGGTGAAACTCTCTGGAATCCATCAACAAACTCCACATCTCTCACAGTGCTCTCAATGAAGGCATCTGATCCTTCTGCATTTTTTGAGAAAATCCCACCTGGTTGAGACTGTGAAGTGCTCAGCAAGGTAACAACAGAATACCTGGCATCTTGAGGTTTTGCATCGTCGTCTTTATTCCCAACCAAAAGGTACCTACTGCTACTTGTACCGGCTATGAAGGCAACAGATTTCTCATCCTGTCGAGGTCCTATCAGTGTATTACTTTCATAGTAAATACTGTTTGTAATGTCATTTATATCAAGAACCTCACAATATCCTTCTTTAAATGTCCCACACGTTATCAAGGTGCTGTTTTCATCAAAAGGCACCAGAATGTTAACTCTGTTGTGTTCAGTTGCTTTAGTGATGTCTTTGCTCTTCTCCTCAGTAAGATCGAGACTCATCTGATGTAGTTGATGATCAGTAAGAACAAATAACTTACTGTTACCAACTACAAAGTCCTTGATGTCTCCATCGAAGTCATGCACATCATCGCAAATGCAATATTTCAAAAGCACAAGAATTCCAAGTAATCTTCTCATCTTATCTGATGAGCAGCTGAGGTTTAGAGATCTTGTCACAGAGATCAACTTCTCTCAGACACGCGCACTTGTGAAGTGGACTGAAGTGAAAACCGCGAGGATGCAGATGACTTCCGCGCAACACCAACAAATCTGTTGAGACGGTCTATCTATCTATCTATCTATCTATCTATCTATCTATCTATCTATCTATCTATCTATCTATCTATCTATCTATCTATCTATCTATCTATCTATCTATCCATCCATCCATCCATCCATCCATCCATCTGTCTGTCTGTCTGTCTGTCTGTCTGTCTGTCTGTCTGTCTGTCTGTCTGTCTGTCTATATATCTATCTGTCTGTCTGTCTGTCTGTCTGTCTGTCTGTCTGTCTGTCTGTCTATCTATCTATCTATCTATCTATCTATCTATCTATCTATCTATCTATCTATCTATCTATCTATCTATCTATTTTTGTGTGTGTGTGTGTGTGGGGGGGGGGGGGGGGTATTAGTACTGTATCAAACTTGTTCCTCAAAGTATGTTATCGTTTACTTGGCAGAGTGCACGATGTTAACCCTTGCTATATAGCCAGTGTTTTGCTGTATCTTCTGGGAACAATATCTTACTGTAATATGAGGAGCATCTTTAAGAATTTATGCAGCTCTAATAATAAATTACAGTAAATTACTCTATGTTCCCATTACAGGTACCAACTGTAACATTAATCAGTAAATTACTGTCCTCCGACACTACTCGAGTGCATTACGTCACATTATATTGTGAAGTGTACACATATTCAGGCAGAAACCAAGGATTTATGCAATATGCATTAGCACACACATACACACGCACTGACTTATCCTAAAAGTGAAGGTGTTGCCTCTTTAAGGCAGCCTGGTGGTCAAGTCATTTGTTTACTTTTCAGCGTGCATTGTTAGTCAACCAGTTGTGACGTTTTCATGTTTTAAGCCTTAAAATGGAACCTTACACAAGGAGTAAGTAAACTGTTCAAATATAAGTGTGGTTTCTAGAATACTTTATGTGAAGTTAAATTGTTATTATTTGTTCTTGGACTTCCTTTGTTTCAAGAATGCTATATGGTTAGCTGAGTTTTGAGCCTCTCCTCAAAACTTAGAGTGACATCCCTTGGTGTTGCAAAATATTGAATTGATCAAAAATTTACCAACTCAGATTGTTTATTTATTTAGTAATGTTTTATTTATTCATTTAATTGGTTAGTCAACATTTGCCACAGTGTACAGATGCAAACTGTGCAATGTGCCTTTCCACCAGCTTAGTGTTATTTATGCACATATAAAAAGACACCAACATAGAGCAAATTTTCAATATGCCTGTGGAATGCAGAAGTGCCCTTGTACATTTAAGAAATTCTCCTCGTTTAGGTCTCATATGCACAGAAATCACAGGCAGTCACAAAAACAAGATAAAGTTATACATAGGCATCCACAGGCGAACTTCCACTGTCAGGTCCTAGGGTGTGCATTTGTGGCTTGTAATTTTTCAGAGCTGTGCTTCCACTTTGCTCACTCTCTTTAATGCACTAATTTTTGTTTAAATAATTAAATAAAACTATTAAAATAAACCCTTTTAAAGGGACCAAGATGTCAATGGAGCCAGCCACACCAAGGCTCATCATGCTTGGTAAGCATAAAATATATAGTAAACAACCTATGTTTCTTTGCAGTTTTCATGGTGACTTTTCATTTTTTCAGGAGATAAACTTCTAACCTCAAGTGGATGGTCAGCATTGAGGGGAAAGTGACACATTGCATTGAAGAGAAGCTGGATTTTGCTGCAGCACTCTCTGAGCTTTTTGGTTGCTTTATTTTTTTTAATATTGAGTACCAGGAGTCAGCCAGTGTCACACTTGAGCTTATTCAAAGGTAAGTGTTAAAAATCATTATTTCCAATCATGGTTTTATTTAAGGAATATCTTTTTTTGCCAATATGTATTTGTTGTTGTACATGGTTCTCATAATAAAGGTATGTATATATATTTTCTTTTTTTTTTTCAGCCGCAAAACTGGGTCTACAGTTAAAAGAAAGGTTCAAAATGTGAATCCACATGTCCATACATTTTTGCAGAACCTTACCGAATTTGAATAGAAAACATGTAATTAAGTAAGCAAAAGCAATATTTCTTTTAATATACGACTTTCATTATAAAGACATAAACTGTTAATTAAATTTTTGTTGATATTTTGTCACTACATATTTTGTGTGTGTGTGTTATACTGTAAAGGAAGAAAACATTATTTTCTATTCTGTTATAATTTTATTGTTAATATTGATTCATTAATTTGCTTTTATTGAAAATATGCTTGATTAATTAAGGTACTAAAATACACTGGCGTTGTTGTTTATTTTACTTTTGTTATTATATTGTTAAGGAAATAAGAATACTTGTATTTTGTTTATAATTTTTACTGATGTTGTAAGATGTTATTTAGCCGATTCTATAGATAATGTGGTTGTTTTTGTGTTTTTTTTTCATTTTAGTATATGTTCTGATTTGTTTAATTTGTGATATATTTCATTTTATGTATTTGTTTTTCCCAAATTAATAAAATATATTTATATGAACATTTTATATGCATTCTCTTTTAAAAAATAAAAATATTGTCATTCTGGTGTTACTCAAATATTATATACAGTAAATTTATATGCAGTATTATACTGAGTGGTTTCGTGTAATTACAGTAAATAACTGCCAACACTCCAGCCAGTTATTCACTGTAATTCTTTATTTACAGTATATAACTGGCAACACTGTTGCCAGTTAGTCACCGTAATGGTTCAGTTACAGTAAAATACTAGCAACACTTGCCAGTTAGTTACTGTTAAAGATTCATTACAGCAATTAGCTGGCAACAGTGTTGCCAGTATTTTACTGTAAAAGAACCTGGTAAGGTCTTACAGTGCAAGTAAAAAAAAAAACATTCATATAAGTTAATGTCAAGCCCTGCACATACTGTAACACGTTTAATTGTATATTGTTTTCACCTACGTAGGCTAGCCCTATTTAAAATAACAAGTGGTTACTCGGTTAATTAAAACATTTAAAGCAGTCAAGAAGAATGAGTTTTATGGACTTGAAATAACATATTTTATCACAGTGTTAGCTGTATTTTCTATTAAATAAATAACAGCAAAATAATTTAGGTGTACGATGAAAAATAAAATAAAATCAGTGTTTTCGATATCAGAATAATTGTATTGCAATACTAAATAACAGACCTGTCCTGTTTCTACAGTGTATAATAAATGAGTAGATAGCGCCACCTGCTGTTCAGACACAGATTGACTCTGACAGGAGATGTTTGACAGTCCATCTCTTATTTATACACTATTATATTATAGCCTATATTATAGCCTAATTATGTAAACAGCATTATATCATATTCTTTATGAATTACAGGGAACATAAAATAAAACTTTGTATCAGTTAAAGCTGAAATATACATTTAAAACAACTTATACAATAATAATTATTTTTATAGATGTCTATAGTCTTTGGTATAAAAAAGTTTTTAAATTTTTTCTTTTCCCAGAAAGATGTTGAGCATAATTTTTCCTTTATATATGGCCAGGTGTATTGTGTGGACTGAGGCAGAACAGATTCTTTGTATTACTCATCCCGAGAACATAATTCCCAACCGTGATCTGAAATGACAATGAAAGAAGTTTCTTTTCATCTTTATGTAAATCTAACTTAAGTTTACAAAAGATTTATATTAAACTTAACACAGCAGTGTTATCAAGTCGAAATTTACTTTAAAAATCCAAGGAACAATTGAAAATACCCGAAACACATACTCACAGTGAGTGAGTCCACTGTTCGGACGTGTCCTGATTCTCTTTTAATCTTACAGATGATGACATTGGACTCAATCGTCTCCAAAACACATGGATACTGCTGATCTCCCTGTAGACCCGTCACAATCACCTCATTCATACTCAAATTCAACATATCTACCTTTTTCTGAGAAACAGAGTCCCAAAAGAATAGTTAGTCCCATCAATGCACAGTTGCCAGCTCGAATTCTAGGCAAAAGATCTTGCTCTTCTGAAGAAGTTTTTTACCTGAATGTTCACCTGTAGATCATTGGCCAGCTGTAATGTGGTGAATTCTGTGAAATCTGGATCAGGCTTGTAGAGAAAATAATCCACACAGTCCACTGCAGAGTTCTGGACATTTAACAGCAAACTAAACAGACCCTGGCCATCATGAGGATGGGAGTGAAACCACACATCCTGAGAAAGAGAGACAGTGAAATTATGTCTCTAATGCTTCTCAATGTACCTCCTTATAACCTACTATATACACCTTTAATATATGCCCTCTTTTGGTCAAGAAAAAGTACACACTTTTGAGTGTGTAGTACACTCTTTTGAGTGTGTATACCTGTTCACACTCTTTTGAATTTTTAGAAGTATAGAGAAGTAGCATGTTGATATGCCAGCTGTTAGTCTTTATGCAAAGAGTTCATATTTATTTTGCATTATGATGCATTAAAAAGATAATGGCCAAACAGATGTTTATAGAAGTTGACACTGTTTGTCCTGTTGTAGCATTCACCAAACCTGCAGTTATCTCTCATTGAATGGAACAGCACTGTACTTGATAACATCACTCAGCTTGCCTTGGCTACTCTGGTTAACTGATTATGATACCAAACATCATTGCCTTGTTTTGTCTGCATTTAATATATATATATATATATATATATATATATATATATATATATATATATATATAAATATATAGCCACAAACATGTGGTTCAGGAAACAAGTACATACGTTACCTTCAGGGTAACTATACTCATGATAAAACATAAATAAAAACACAACCACAGTTAGCTGGCATATTCAAATGGTGGACCATGAGACATAAGGGCAATGGCAACTCCATTTTAACATTTCTAAATAAAATGAGCAGCACTTCAAAACAAAGAAGTGGTACACATGACAAGAGCTCAGGGTCATTTAATGTAATGATCTTTTGGTGTAATAGCCTCTAATATTTTTTTTAATATAGAGCCAAACGGGCTTCATTCAAGCCCTTCCCATGTGCACTGCTTCTTAACCACCTGCACTCCTAAACCAATGCACTTAAACACACATTGAAAAAAAAAATTCTCTGCATTATTTCTCATCCTCTCTAACTTTTAAGCTTTTGTTAAAATCTGAGCTGACAACACAGCTCATTTTCTCTTCCTCTTCATTGTGACTTCACACTGTGGTTGTCATCATTTACTAACATAAGGGAACATCAAGGAACATAAAGTAACCTCATGCACTACATGTGTGAATATGGGCTTTTTGAAGACTCAAGTTATAAACAGCTGACATCTGCGTCAGATAAAGCAGGAGTAATAACACATCTTACCCCTGAGCTTGTGTTGTATTGTGTTTTCATCACTTTATTAGAGGGAAGTACAGTAACTGACTCCACTAATTCCAGATTGCTCCCCTGAACATGAATCTTCCTTCCACCACTGAATGAAGAGATTAAAAACGATTTCAGCCAGTGATACATGATATGAAGCAATGATAAAGTACATAATTAAAGCTTTAATTCTAACCACTCGCTTTTGTGCATATGAGTTTCACAAACACACAGACACACAACACAACATTTCCACAACCAATAAAAGTGAAACCTGCCATAAATATTAAGAATGGCCTGGCTGTCAGGAAACTGTTTGTTGTAAACTTTAAGCAAGACTAGACTAAGGTTAGCCCTTGTAATGGAAATGCCATCTATCTGTTTTTCATCTGTTCTAATGTGTTGCTATTTTTTTTTTTCAACACATTAGAAGAGATGAAAAACAGAAACAGCATTCTTGCAAATTTTATTACTAAAATAGTTAGAGTGACATAAGATTCACTACTATTAGCAAGTTATTCTGAAATGGTCTGACCTGCTCCAGCTGACTGTGGGCTGTATTCCAGTGCAGCTGGGCTGAGAACTGTAAGTGATGATGCTGTTACCATGACAACGGTCGTCAGGAGTAACAACACACACTTTCACTGTTCCTTTAGTTCCACTGGGAGGAATGTGGAACCTTAACGTGTCACTGGAGCGATCAAACACTGGAGATCTGAAGGAAGAGATATACAGTATGATTTATCTGAATCTGCACACATTCATATATACACCACTAAACAAACACAGAGTCTCACTCTTTAGGAATGCACTCCAGATCCCCTTGAATACGGATTTTAGTAACAGATTCCAGGTTCTTTCCTCTTAGTAAAACATTGTTTCTGCCATGGAAAGAAACCTTGTTCGGCTTCAGAGACAGAATCTCCGGCTTCTACAAATAAAAAAATAAAAAAATAATAATTCAGTAAAGAAAGGCCATAAAGCAGAACAAAATTGTATTTCAATGAACAATAGAAGTTGAAAGGTACTTAATAATAATAACATGTAAATATAAATATACATTAATAAAATATTAATTACTGATGAATAATGTATTATTCATAATTTAAAATGTATGGTAAATATGGTGTACCTGCTGCTGAAAAAAAAAAAAAACTGTTTATAAGTAAAGTTTCATACCACCAGTAGATCTTTACATGCATCCTAAAAAAATTGGAAAGAGAGAGAACTCTGAGTGTTGCATTTACTTCCTGTATTCACTTCAGCTTACACAATGCTATTTCAGCTATGCATTCATATAATATTAACACTTGAAATTTGAAAACTATGAAAGTTATGAAGTGAATTGGTTACACAATGTCTCACCTGTGTGTCTAACTGCGGCCCACTTCCATGTGTCCCATCACAACGCTTGAAGGAAGAGGACCAGTGACACCCAGATGAGACACACTGCACACACCTGCATAAGTGAACATATGATGTGTTAATATAAAAGATAAACTCTGTGTTATCATTTATGAACTGTGATATTTTTCTCACTGCATTTAATTTTCTCACTTTGTGTAAGAAGAATTTGGTGAATTATCTTTGATACCAGAGCAGTTCCTCAGCGTCAGTGTATCTGTGATCTTCTGATCCTCAATAGTAACTGTAGCAGAGACTCTTAAACCTGAACAGATTACCAACATGTTTATGATTATGAACAAACATACTCTTGACTACATAAATTAATTGTATAATAGCACATATATGACTTCTTTAAAGGAGAACAAACCTCCAGTGTATAGAATCTGGTCAGAAAAACTACA